>NC_081330.1:85736246-86052382 GCF_026419965.1 Kogia breviceps | reverse complement strand
CTTTTCAATAAGTGTTTTTCCCAAGTGTTGAATTTCTGGATCAAATTGTAATTCTATTTTCTTTTTTAAAATATTTATGGGCATATAATTGCTTTACAATGTTGTGTTAGTTTCTGATGTATAACAAAGTGAATCATCTATATGTATACATATATTCCCATATCCCTTCCCTCTAGCCTCTCCCTCCCACCTTCCCTATTCCACCCCTATAGGTGGTCAAAAACCACCGAGTTGACATCCCTCTGCTATGCAGCTGCTTCCCACTAGCAGTCTATTTTACATTTGGTATACATGTAAATGCTACTCTCTCACTTCATCCCAGCTTACCCTTCCCCAACTCTGTGTCAAAAAATCCATTCTCAAAAAAAAAAAAAATCCATTCTCTAGGTCTGCATCTTTATTCCTATCCTGGCCCTAGATTCATAAGAACCTTTTTTTTTTAGACTCCATATATACGTGTTAGCATGTGGTATTTGTTTTTCTCTTTCTGACTTACTTCACTCTGTATGACAGTCTATAAGTCCATCCAGGTGTCTGCAAGTTGAACAATTTCATTATTTTTTAGGGTTGAGTAATATTCCATTGTATAGATGTCCCACATCTTCTTTATCCATTCATCTGCTGATGGACACTTAGGTTCCTTCCATGTCCTGCCTGCTGTAAATAGTATTGCAAGGAACATTGTGGTACATGTCTCTTTGAATTATGGTTTTCTCAACGTATATGCCCAAGACTATCATTGCTGGGCCATATGGTAGTTCTATTTTTCATTTTTTAAGGAACCTCCACACTGTTCTCCATAGTGGCTGTATCAATTTACATTCACACCAACAGTGCAAGAGGGTTCCCTTTTCTCCACACCCTTTCCAGCATTTATTATTTGTAGACTTCTTAAATGATGTCCATGCTGACCAGTGTGACTTGATACCTCATAGTAGTTTTGATTTGCATTTCTCTAATGATTAGTGATGTTGAGCATCCTTTCATGCATTTCTTGGCAATCTGTATATCTTCTTTGGAGATATGTCTATTTAGGTGTTCTGCCCATTTATTGATAGGGTTTTTTGTTTTTTTAATATTGAGTTGCATCATTTGTAAATATTTTATCCCATTCTGAGGGTTGTATTTTCGTCTTCTTAATGGTATCCTTTGCTGTGCAAAAGCTTTTAAGTTTCATTAGGTCCCATTTATTTATATTTGCTTTTATTTCCATTTCTCTAGGATGTGGCTTAAAAAGAAACTTGCTGTAGTTTATGTCATAGTGTGTTCTCCCTATGTTTTCCTCTAAGAGTTTTAGAGTATCTGGCTTTACATTTACGTCTTCCATCCATTTGAGTTTATTTTTCTGTAAGGTGTTAGGAAGTGTTCTAATTTCATTATTTTACATGTAGCTGTCCAGTTTTCCCAGTGCCACTAACTTAAGAGGCTCTTTTCTCCACTGTATATTCTTGCCTCTTTCTTCAAAGATAAGGTGACCATATATGCATGGGTTTATCTCTGGGCTTTCTATCCTGTTCCATTGATCTATATTTCTGTTTTTTGCTAATACCATACTGTCTTGATTACTGTACCTTTGTAGTATAGTTTGAAGTCTAGGAGCCTGATTCCTCCAGCTCCATTTTGCTTTCTCAGGATTGTGTTGGCTTTTGGGGTCTTTTGTGTTTCCAAACAAACTGTGACTTTTTTTTCTAGTTCTGTGAAAAATGCCATGGGTAGTTTGCTGGACTTGCATTGAATCTGTAGTTTGCTTGGGGTAGTATAATCATTTTCACAATATTGATTCTTCCAGTCCTAGAACATGGTATATCTCTCCATCTCTTTGTAGCATCTTTGATTTTTTTCATCAGTGTCTTATAGTGTTCTGCATATAGGTCTTTTATCTCCTTATTTAGGTTTATTCCTAGATATTTTATTCTTTTTGTTGCAGTGGTAAATGGGAGTATTTTCTTAATTTCACTCTCAGATTTTTCATCATTACTGTATAAGAATGCCAGAGATTTCTGTGCATTAATTTTGTATCCTGCTACTTTACCAAATTCATTGATTAGCTCTAGTAGTTTTCTGGTAGCATCTTTAGGATTCTCTATGTATACCTCTATTGCATGTATTGTCTTCTGTTGTATGTTTCCAGAACACATCCTTAGAAGCAGAACAAAAAATTTCAGTGTAGCATTGAAAGGCATCCCTCAAAAAAACCCCTGATTTTAACAAGCAGTAATATGTTGTTACTATCAATACATTTCAATTGACTGAATACTTAAATTTAAACAAGGTGAAATTTCAAAGACACCTATGTAGGGTGGACCATACTTAAGTTGTCCTCAACGTGTTTCAGTGGTGTGGAATATACTTTTAAAATCAATATCTTTCATTAATTATTTTCTCTATAGATGGGGGCTCATGTTTCTTGGGAGGTATCAGGGCCAGGCACTCTAAAAATAGTTTCCCCAGGACCTGAAGATCCCACTGTTTAACTTAAGACTATTTATTAACAAGTATCAGAAAACAACTGAGGTTAGTGTATCCAAAAAGGGGGAATTGCATACCAATATTCAGGAGAATACTAGGAAACCCCAGGGTTGGAGTTCAGCTAGGTCTCAAAAAGGAACAAGAAACCAGAAACTGAGAAGCCATTATGAATAACTCTCAACTGCTTCTATCAGCTTCTCTCTGTATTTACTCTTCACCATACCTTATAGAGGACCACATTTTTTTTGCTTGCTTCTCTGTGCATTTGTCCCTACTTACTGTTCCAGTCACCCAGAACTCATATGCAAATAACCCCAAAGCATATGACCTTTAGTCTTTGTGACCTGTTACCCTTCTGTGTTGGCAATTCCCACTCTGTTGACCCTACAGACTTTAGACTATAGAATCAAAATGTTCATATTGTAGGAAAGGACTTCGTCCAAAAATGTGATTCCTTAATTGTGACTGCATAATAGAATTACCAGGAGAACTTGTCAAATCATGCATCCTGGCTCAGTTCCAGCGCTGTTGAATCTGGATCTCTCGAAGGGATAGCTTAGGTTTGTATTCTTTCAAAATTTCTTCATGTAATTCAGATACAGTTTATGGTTAAGAACATTTGCTCTACTTGAACGGTGTACAACTCTGAGCACAATTTTATGCAAGCTAAATGATTATGTGGACTGTGTCCATATGAGGTGATCAGGATGATAAAACATTTTATATGAAGTACAGCCAAAAGGACTGTAACATTCCTAGCCTGTAGTAAATAAGAACCATTTCTAAGGTTTGGAATGCTGGTTTTTACAAGTAGCATTAGACTTTTTCTTTAAGGTTTCAAATGGTGGATCTGGGACAAAAATCTGGATGTATTCAGACAGAGGACGGCTGATCAACTGCCAGAAAATTGCGCATTGGAAAGAAGTTGTATTGAATAAACTATGGCCTCATATTTTTCTAATACTCTATGATTCTGCAAAAAATTTCCACCACTAATTGGGAAACAGAAAAAAATGTTTCGGTCCATATTTTAAATGTAGTTTAGAAAGGAATATCAGCCATTTAAGAAGCAACAGCTGTTGTATAGTGGAAAGAACACTAAGCTGGGAGTCCAGAATTGTTTTTGAAGCCTAGCTCTCATTTACTGACTTTGTGATCTTTGTCAAGTTTCTAGACCTCCAATGCACCCCTTGTGAAATATGTTCTTCTGTAAAAGTACTATGCATTTGTCAAAAGGCATTATAATAATTAAATGAAGTTATGAATGTGAATCTGCTCTATAAATGGAAAACTATTCCACTGCAACTGTTTTTTATTACTTGAACTGAGAAACAAGGAGGATAACTTTGGGGAAATCAGTGTTCCTGATGAGCCTGTTAATGATTTTAGACACTATAAACTATTAATGAGTCTTCTAGTAATTATATCTGCCACAAATCTATTAGGTAAGGTCACCTGTTCCATTTTCCTTGCAATAAAAATAGTTTCAGTTGTAGTTACCATTTCTTGAGCATCTACCACACTGTACAGTTTTATGTTCTCCTATTTAATATCAATAACTCTGCAAGGTTGGTATCATTATCCAGATTTTATAAATGAAAAAACTGAGGCTTAGACACATTATGTAGCTTGTCTAGAACCATATAGTTAGTATGAGAAAAAGTCATTAAACCAATAAGAAAAAAAGCTGAGTTCAAATCCATGTATGTTAGATTGCAAGCTCATAAAACAGACTACATTGCCTGTTCACTTCCATCTAGTATAACAACACTCTTAATCTTGTGGTAGTCATATGCTTTACAGAGTTATAGAGGGGATTAAATGGGATGATGTACAACTTAATATGGTGCAGTAGATATTTAATAGCTGGGGCTATAACTGTCATTATTGTTATAGTATGAAAAATGGAAAAAAATGACCTTACTTGCTAGATTTGTAATTGGTATAAAAACCAAAATTTTATCCATGCTTTAAAATATCATAATTCAATGATAAAACTCTAACAAATTGATATCACTAAAAACTCTTGCAAATTGATAAGAAAATGATGAATAATCAGAAGAAAATAAGCAAAAGATATAAAGAGGCAAGTCACAGAATAATAAATTAATATAGACAATAAGTATATAAAAGGATGCTAAACTTCATTAGTGATCAGAAAAGTTTAAATGACATTAGGACAATATCACATTGCTAAAATTTTTGGTATGACAATGTCAAGTGTTAGTGAGGATGTCCAGACACCAGAATCCTCACCTATTACTTACAGGGGTATATATTAGTGAAACTACTCAGAGGGCAATTTGACAGTATTTAGTATAGCCAAGGTTGTGAACACTCTAAGACCCAGAAAATCCCCTTCCAGATAAATGCTAGAAAAATTCTCATACTTGTATGGAAATAAAGTACAAAAATGCTTATTGCGGCACTTCTGTAATAATGAAAAAAGCTACAAACAACCTAAATATCTTTAAAATAGTAATAATAAATGTAGACTAGATATTTATACAATGGAATACTACACAGCACTTAAAAGGGGTGGACTAGATCTACATAAATGAACATGGATTGCTCTCAGAAACTTTATGTTGAGTAAAAAAGGAAGTTGCATATTGATACATTAAAAAAAGAAGTTACAGAATGATAAAACTACAAAAATACAAAATTTACTGTACCTAGTTTGTACTTATTAATGTATGTAAATGTATTAAAATGGACATGAGGAAAAGCTGCGAATTTTAAATTCAAAACAATGTTTTTCTCTTTTTAAGGAATTTATTATACTCAGTGTATTTATAGTTTTTGGTTTTTTTCTGGGCAATAATTAAGGTAGGTGAGGCAGGGGGCACAAGGAAGAAGTAACTGTTGTCAAACGGGATTTAAACTTTACTTGTGATGTTTTATTTTATTTTTTTTACAAAACATGAAGCATTGGATATGCACCGTCCGGTGACAAACCATAATGGAAAAGAATATTTAACACATATATATAGGTATAACTGAATCACCTCGCTATGCAGCTGACCAAACATATACTTTTTTTTAACATCTTTATTGCAGTATAACTGCTTTACAATAGTGTGTTAGTTTCTGCTTTACAACAAAGTGAATCAGTTATACTTATACATATGTTCCCATATCTCTCCCCTCTTGCATCACCCTCCATCCCACCCTCCCTATCCCACCCCTCTAGGTGGTCACAAAGCACAGAGGTGATCTCCTTGTGCTATGTGGCAGCTTCCCACTAGCTATCTAATTTACATTTGGTAGTGTATATATGTCCCTGCCACTCGCTCACTTCGTCACAGCTTACCCTTCCCCCTCCCCATATCCTCAAGTCCATGCTCTAGTAGGCCTGTGTTTTATTCCTGTCCTACCAATAATCTCTTCATGACATTTTTTTTTCTTAGATTCCGTATATATGTTAGCATACGGTATTTGTTTTTATCCTTCTGATTTACTTCACTCTGTACGACAGACTCCAGGTCTATCCACCTCATTACAAATAACTCAGTTTCATTTCTTTTTATGGCTGAGTAATATTCCATTGTATATATGTGCCACATCTTCTTTATCCATTCACCAGTTGATGGACACTTAGGTTGCTTCCATGTCCTGGCTACCGTAAATAGAGCTGCAATGAACATTTTGGTACATGACTCTTTTTGAATAACGGTCTTCTCAGGGTATCTGCACAGTAGTGGGATTGCGGGGTCGTATGGTAGTTCTATTTGTAGTTTTTAAAGGAACCTCCATACTGTTCTCCATAGTAGCTGTATCAATTTACATTCCCACCAGCAGTGCAAGAGTGTTCCCTTTTCTCCACACCCTCTCCAGCATTTATTGTTTCTAGAGTTTTTGATGATGGCCAATCTGACTGGTGTGAGACGATATCTCATTGTAGTTTTGATTTGCATTTCTCTAATGATTAATGATGTTGAGCACTCTTTCATGTGTTTGCAGGCAATGTGTATATCTTCTTTGGAGAAATGTCTATTTAGTTCTTCTGCCCATTTTTGGATTGGATTGTTGTTTAATTATTATTGAGCTGCATGAGTTGCTTATAAATTTTGGATATTAATCCTTTGTCAGTGTCTTCATTTGCAAATATATTCTCCCATTCTGAAGGTTGTCTTTTAGTCTTGTTTATGGTATCGTTTGCTGTGCAAAAGCTTTTAAGTTTCATTAGATCCCATTTGTTTAGGTTTGTTTTTATTTCCATTTCTCTAGGAAATGGGTCAAAAAGGATCGTGCTGTGATTTATATAATAGAGTGTTCTGCCTATGTTTTCCTCTAAGAGTTTGATAGTGTCTGGCCTTACATTTAGGTCTTTAACCCATTTTGAGTTTATTTTTGTGTGTGGTGTTAGGGAGTGTTCTAATTTCATAGTTTTACATGTAGCTGTCCAGTTTTCCCAGCACCACTTATTGAAGAGGCTGTCTTTTCTCCAACGTATACCCTTCCCTCCTTTATCAAAGATAAGGTGACCATATGTGTGTGGGTTTATCTCTGGGCTTTCTATCCTGTTCCATTGATCTATATTTCTGTTTTTGTGCCAGTACCATACTGTCTTGATTACTGTGGCCTTGTAGTATAGTCTGAAGTCAGGGAGCCTGATTCCTCCAGCTCCATTTTTCATTCTCAAGATTGCTTTGGCTATTCGGGGTCTTTTGTGTTTCCATACAAATTGTGAAATTTTTTGTTCTAATTCTGTAAAACATGCCAGTAGTTTGATAGGGATCGCACTGAATCTGTAGATTGCTTTAGGTAGTAGAGTCATTTTCATAATGTTGATTCTTCCAATCCAAGAACATGGTATATCTCTCCACCTATTTGTATCATCTTTAATTTCTTTCATCACTGTCTTATAGTTTTCTGCATACAGGTCTTTGGTCTCCTTAGGTAGGTTTATGCCTAGATATATTATTCTTTTTGTTGCAGTGGTTAATGGGAGTGTTTTCTTAATTTAACTCACAGATTTTTCATCATTAGTGTATAAGAATGCCAGAGATTTCTGTGTATTAATTTTGTATCCTCCAACTTTTCCAAATTCATTGATTAGCTCTAGTACTTTTCTGGTAACATCCTTAGGATTCTCTATGTACAGTTTCATTTCATCTGCAAACAGTGACAGCTTTACTTCTTCTTTTCCTATTTGGATTCCTTTTATTTCTTTATATTCTCTGATTGCTGTGGCTAGAACTTAAAAAACTATGTTGAATAAGAGTGGTGAGAGTGGGCAACCTTGTCTTGTTCCTCATCTTAGTGGAAATGGTTTCAGTTTTTCACCATTGAGAACAATGCTGGCTGTGCGTTTATCATATATGGCCTTTATTATGTTGAGGAATGTTCGCTCTATGCCTACTTTCTGAAGGGTTTTTATCATAAATGGGTGTTGAAATTTGTCAAAAGCATTCTCTGAATCTATTGAGATGATCATATGGTTTTTCTCCTTCAGTATGTTCATATAATGTATTATGTTGATTGATATGCGTATATTGAAGAATCCTTGGATTCCTGGAAGAAACCCCACTTGATCATGGTATATGATCCTTTTCATGTGCTGTTGGATTCTATTTGCTAGTATTATGCTGAGGATTTTGCATCTATGTTCATCAGTGATATTGGCCTTTAGTTTTCTATCTTTGTGACGTCTTTGTCTGGTTTTAGTATCAGGGTGATGGTGGCCTCACAGAATGAGTTTGGAAGTGTTCCTCCCTCTGCTAACTTTTGGAAGAGTTTGAGAAGGATAGCTGTTAGCTCTTCTCTAAATGTTTGATAGAATTCGCCTGTGAAGCCATGTGGTCCTGGGCTTTTGTTTGTTGGAAGATTTTTAATCACAGTTTCAATTTCAGTGCTTGTGATTGGTTGATTCATATTTTCTATTTCTTCCTGGTTCAGTCTTGGCAGGTTGTGCATTTCTAAGAGTTTCTCCATTTCTTCCAGGTTGTCCATTTTATTGGCATACAGCTGCTTGCAGTAATCTCTAATAATCTTTTGTGTTTCTGCAGCGTCAGTTTTTACATCTCCTTTTTCCTTTCTAGTTCTATTGATTTGAGTCTTCTCCCTTTTTTTCTTGATGAGTGTGGCTAATAGTTTATCAATTTTATTTATCTTCTCAAAGGACCAGCTTTTACTTTTATTGATCTTTGCTATTTTTTCCTTCATTTCTTTTTCATTTATTTCTGATCTGATCTTTATGATTTCTTTCCTTCTGCTAAATTTGGGGGTTTTTTTGTTCTTCTTTCACTAATTGCTTTAGGTGCAAAGTTAGGTTGTTTATTCGAGATGTTTCCTGTTTCTTAAGGTATGATTGTATTGCTATAAACTTCCCTCTTAGAACTGCTTTTGCTGTATCCCACAGGTTTTGGGTCATCGTGTCTCCATTGTCATTTATTTCTAAGTATTTTTTTATTTCCTTTTTGATTTCTTCAGTGATCAATTCGTTATTAAGTAGTGTGTTGTTTAACCTCCATGTGTTTGTAATTTTTACAGATCTTTTCCTGTAATTGCTATCCAGTCTCATAGTGCTGTGGTCAGAAAATATACTTGATACGATTTCAATTTTCTTAAATGTTGCAAGGCTAGATTTGGGGCTCAATATATGACTTTTCCTGAAGAATGTTCCATGAGCACTTGAGAAAAATGTGTATTCTGTTATTTTTAGATGGGATGTCCTATAAATATCAATTAAGTCCATCTTGTGTAATGTATCATTTAAAGCTTGTGTTTCCTTATTTATTTTCATGTTGGATGATCTGTCCATTGGTGACAGTGGGGTGTTAAAGTCCCCTACGATGATTGTGTTACTGTCAATTTCCCCTATTATGGCTGTTAGTATTTGCCTTATGTACTGAGATGCTCCTATATTGGGTGCATAAATATTTACAATTGTTATATCTTCTTCATGGATCATTCCCTTGATCATTACGTAGTATCCTTCTTTGTCTCTTCTAATGGTTTTTATTATAAAGTCTATTTTGTCTGATATGCGAATTGCTACTCCAGCTTTCTTCTGATTTCCATTTTCATGGAATATCTTTTTGCAAACCTCACTTTCAGTCTGTAAGTGTCCCTAGTTCTGAAGTGGGTCTCTTGTAGACAGCATATATATGGGTCTTGTTTTGTATCCATTCAGGCAGTCTGTGTCTTTTGGTGGGACCATTTAATCCATTTACATTTAAGGTAATTATCAATATGTATGTTCCTATTACCATTTACTTAATTGTTTTGGGTTGTTCTTGTAGGTCTTTTCCCTCTCTTGTGTTTCTTGCCTAGAGAAGTTCCTTTAGCATTTGTTGTTAAGCTGGTTTGATGGTGCTCATCTCTCTCAGCTTTTGCTTGTCTGTAAAGGTTTTAATTTCTCCCTCAAATCTGAATGAGATCCTTGCTGGGTAGAGTAATCTTGGTTGTAGGTTTTTTTCCTTCATCATTTTAAATATGTCCTGCCATTCCCTTCTGGCTTGTAGAGTTTCTGCTGAAAGATCAGATGTTAACGTTATGGGGATTCCCTTGTGTGTTATTTGTTGTTTTTCCCTTCCTGCTTTTAATATGTTTTCTTTGTATTTAATTTTTGACAGGGGATTATTATGCATCTTGGCGTATTTATCCTTGAGTTTATCCTGTATGGGACTCTCTGTGCTTCCTGGACTTGATTGACTATTTCCTTTCCTATATTAGGGAAGTTTTCAACTATAATCTGTTCAAATATTTTCGCAGTCCATTTCTTTTTCTCTTCTTCTTCTGAGACACCTATAATTCAAATGTTGGTGTGTTTAATCATGTCCGAGAGGTCTCTGAGACTGTCCTCAGTTTTTTTATTATTTTTTCTTTCTTCTGCTCTTCAGTAGTTATTTCCCCTATTTTATCTTCCAGGTCACTTATCCGTCCTTCTGCCTCAGTTATTCTGCTATTGATACCATCTAGAGTATTTTTCATTTCATTTATTGTGTTGGTCCTCGTTGCTTGCTTCCTCTTTATTTCTTCTAGGTCCTTGTTAACTGTTTCTTGCAATTTGTCTATTCTATTTCCAAGATTTTGAATCATCTTTACTATCATTATTCTGAATTCTTTTTCAGGTAGACTGCGTATTTCCTCTTCATTTGTTAGGTCTAGTGTTTTTTTTTTTTTTATCTTGCTCCTTCATCTGCTGTGTGTTTTTCTGTCTTCTCATTTTGCTTTTCTTACTGCATTTGGGGTCTCCATTTTGCAGGCTGCAGGTTCTTAGTTCCCATTATTTTTGGTGGCTGTCCCCAGTGGCTAAGGTTGGTTCTGTGGGTTGAGTAGGTTTCTTGGTTGTGGGGACTAGTGCCTCTGTTGTGGTGGATGAGGCTGGATCTTGTCTATCTGGTGGGCAGGTCCACATCTGATGGTTTGTTTGGGGATGTTGGTAGCCTTATTATCATTTTAGGCAGTCTCTCTGCTAATGGGTGGGGCTGTAGACCTGTCTTGCTCTTTGTTGGGTATAGGGTGTCCAGCACTGCTCGTTGTTTGTCCTTGAGTGAAGCTGGGTCTTGGTGTTGAGATGGAGCTCTCTGGGAGATTTTCGCCGTTTGATATTGCGTGGAGCTGGGAGGTCTCTTGTGGACCAGTGTCCTGAGGTTGGTTCTCCCACCTCAGAGACACAGCCCTGGTGCCTGGCTGGAGCGCCAAGAGCCTTTAACCCACACGGCTCAAAAAAAAAGGGAGAAAAAATAGAAAGGAAAGAAAGGAAGGAAGGAAGGAAAGAAGGAAGGAAGGAGGGAGGGAGGGAGGGAGGGAAGGAAGGAAGAAAGGAAGGAAGGAGGAGCGGAAGAAAGGGAGGAAGGAAGAGAGGAAGGAAGGGAGGAAGAAAGGGAGGAAGGATGGGAGGAAGAAAGGGAGGAAGGAAGGGAGGAAGGAAGCAAGGAAAGAAGGGAGGAAGGAAGGGAGGAAGGAAGAAAAGAAGAAAGAAAGAAAGGGAGAAGACAAAATAAAGTAGGATAAAATATAGTTATTAAAATAAAAAATAATTATTAAGAAGAAAAATTTCTATTTAAAAAAACGGGTCGGTCTAACCCTAGAAGAAATGGTGAAAACAAAGCCATACAGACAAAATCTCACACAGCAGCACATACATACACACTCACAAACAGAAAAAAGGGGGAAATAATAGTATATCTTGCTCCCAAAGTCCACCTCCTCGACTTGGGATATTTTGCTGTCTATTCAGGTTTTCCACAAATGCAGGGCAATTGATGTTGATTGTGGAGCTTTAATCTGCTGCTACTGGGGCTGCTGGCAGGGACCTCACCCTCTCCTACTTGTTCGCACAGTTCCTGGGGCTTAGCTTTGGTCTTGGCCCCGCCTCTGCATTGAGGTCGTCCGAGGGCGTCTGCTTTTCGCTGAGACAGGACTGAGTTAAAGGAGCAGCTGATTCAGTGGCTCTGGCACAGGCCGGGGGGAGGGAGGGGCACAGATGTGGGGCGAGCCTGCAGCGGCAGAGGCCACCATGACACTGCACCAGCCCGAGGCACCCTGCACGTTCTCCCAAGGAAGCTGTCCCTGGATCCCGAGACCCCAGCAGTGGCGGGCTTCACGGGCTCCCTGGAGGGGTGGTGGGGAGAGTGACCTGTGCTTGCACACAGGCCTCTTGTTGGTGGCAGCAGCAACCCTAGCATCCCACACCTGTCTCTGCTGTCCGCGCCAACAGCCACGGCTCGTGGCCGTTTCTGGAGTTCCTTTACATGGTGCCCTTAATCCCCTCTTCTCACGCCCCAGGAAGCAAAGAGACAAGAAAAAGTCTCTTGTCTCTTTGGTAGCTCCGCGCCCGTTTCTGGAGCTCCTTTAAACAGCACGCTTAAACCCCTCTCCTCACGCACCAGGAAGCAAAGACGGAAGAAAAGGTTTCTTGCCTCTTCGGCAGCTCCAGACTTCAACCGGACTCCCTCCTGGCTAGCCGTGGTACACTAACCCCTTCAGGCTGTTTCCACTCTGCCAACTCCAGACCTTTCCCTGGGATCCGACTAAAGCCTGAGCCTCAGCTCCCGGCCCCCGCCCGCCCCAGCCGGTGAGCAGACAAGCCTCTCGGGCTGGTGAGTGCCGGTTGGCACCGATCCTCTGTGGGAATCTCTCCGCTTTGCCCTCCGCACCCTTTTGCTGCGCTCTCCTCCGTGGCTCCAAAGCTAACCCCTTTACCACCCACAGTCTCCACCCACAAAGGGGTTTCTAGTGTTTGGAAACCTTTCCTCCTTCACAGCTCCCTCCCACTGGTGCAGGTCCCGTCTCTATTCTTTTGTCTCTGTTTATTGTTTTTTCTTCTGCCCTACCCAGGTACGTGGGGTGGTTCTTGCCTTTTGGGAGGTCCAAGGCCTTCTGCCAGCATTCAGTGGGTGTTCTGTAGGAGCAGTTCCACGTGTAGGTGTATTTCTGATGTATCTGTGAGGAGGAAGGTGATCTCCGCGTCTTACTCTTCTGCCATCTTCTGTAGTCCCCCTGCCTTGTTTTTCCACTGTAAATTCTTGCCTCCTTTATCAAAGATAAAGTGACCATATGTGCGTGGGTTTATCTATGGACTGTCTATCCTGTTCCATTGATCTATATTTCTGTTTTTGTGCCAGTACCATACTGCCTTGAATACTGGAGCTTTGTAGTATTGTCGGAAATTGGGGACCCTGATTCTTCCATCTCCGTTTCTCTTTCTCAAGATTGCTTTGGCTATTCAGGGCCTTTTGTGTTTCCATACAAACTGTGAAATTTTTTGTTCTGGTTCTGTAAAAATTGCCAGTGGTAATTTGATAGGGATTGCATGGAATCTGTAGATTGCTTTGGGTAGTAGAGTCATTTTCACAATGTTGATTCTCCTAAACCAAGAACATGGTATATCTCTCCATCTGTTTGTATCATCTTTAATTTCTTCCATCAGTGTCTTATAATTTTCTGCATACAGTTCTTTTGTCTCCTTAGGTAGGTTTATTGCTAGATATTTTTTCTTTTTTTTGCAATGGTAAATAGAAGTGTTTCCTTAATTTCACTTTCAGATTTTTCATCATTAGTGTATAGGAAGACACGAGATTTCTGTGCATTAATTTTGTATCCTGCTACTTTTCCAAATTCATTGATAAGCTCTCATAGTTTTCTAGTAGCATCTTTAGGATTCTCTATGTACAGTATCATGTCATCTGCAAACAGTGACATCTTTATTTCTTCCTTTCCAATTTGGATTCCTTTTATTTCTTTTTCTTCTCCGATTGCCGTGTCTAAAACTTCCAAAACTATGTTGAATAATATTGGTGACATTGGGAAAACTTGCCTTGTTCCTGATCTTAGTGGAAATGGTTTCAGTTTTTCACCATTAAGGATGATATTGGCTTTGGGTTTGTCATATATTGCCTTTATTTTGTTGAGGAAATTTCCCTCTATTCCTACTTTCTCGAGGGTTTTTACCATAAATTAGTGTTGAATTTTGTCAAAAGCTTTCTTTGCATCTATTGAAATGATCATATGGCTTTTCTCCTTCAATTTGGTAATATGGTGTATCACATTGATTGATTTGCGTATATTGAAGAATCATTGCATTCCTGGGATAAACCCCACTTGATCATAGTGTATGATCCTTTTAATATGCTTTTGGATTCTGTTTGCTAGTATTTTGTTGAGGATTTTTGCATCTATGTTCATCAGTGATATTGGCCTTTTGTTTTCTTTCTTTGTCACATCTTTGTCTGCTTTTGGTATCAGGGTGATGGTGGCCTCGTAGAATGAGTTTGGGAGTGTTCCTCCGTCTGCTATATTCTGGAAGAGTTTGAGAAGGATAGTTGTTAGCTCTTCTCTAAATGTTTGATAGAATTTGCCTGTGAAGCGATGTGTTTGTGGGCCTTTGTTTGAAGATTTTTAATCAAATTCTCAATTTCACTGCTTTTGATTGCTCTGTTTATATTTTGTGTTTCTTCTTGGTTCAGTCAGAAGTTTATGCTTTTCTAAGAATTTGTCCATTTCTTCCACATTGTCCATTTTATTGGCATAGAGTTGCTTGTAGTAATCTCTCATGATCCTTTGTATTACTTCAGTGTCAGTTGTTACTTCTCCTTTTTCATTTCTAATTCTATTGATTTGAGGCTTTTCCTTTTTTTCTTGATGAGTCTGTCTAATGATTTACCAATTTTGTTTATCTTCTCAAAGAACCAGGTTTTAGTTTTATTGATCTTTGCTATCGTTTCCTTCATTTCTTTTTCATTTATTTCTGATCTTATCTTTATGATTTCTTTCCTTCTGCTAATGTTGTCGGTTTTTTGTTCTTCCTTCTCTAATTGTTAAGGTGTAAGATTACGTGGTTTATTTGAGATGTTATTCATTCTTGAGGTAGGATTTTATTGCTTTAAACTTCCATCCTAGAACTGTTTTTATTGTGTCCCATAGGTTTTGGGTCAACGTGTTTTCATTGTCAATTGCTTCTAGGTATTTTTTGATTTACTCTTTGATTTCTTCCATGATGTCTTGGTTATTAAGTAGTGTATTGTTTAGCCTCCATTTGTTTGTATTTTTTATAGATTTTTTTCCTGTAATTACTATCTAGCCTCATAGCATTGTGTTTGGAAAAGATACTTGATACGATTTCAATTTTCTTAATTTTACCACCGCTTGATTTGTTACTAATGATATGATCTATTGTGGAGAATGTTCCATGAGCACTTGAGAAGAAAGTTTATTCTGATGTCTTTGGATGGAATGTCCTTTAAATATCAATTACGTCCGTCTTGTTTAATGTATCATTTAAAGTTTGTGTTTCCTTATTTATTTTCATTTTGGATAATCTCTCCACTGGTGAAATTGGGATGTTAAAGTCCCCAACTATAATTGTGTTACAGTCGATTTCCCTTTTTATGGCTGTTAACATTTTCCTTATGTATTGAGATCCTCCTGTGTTCGGTGCATAAATATTTACAATTGTTATATCTTATTCTTGGATGGATCCCTTGATCATTATGTAGTGTCCTTCTTTGTCTCTTGTAATAGTCTTTATTTTAAAGTCTATTTTTTCTGATATGACAATTGCTACTCTAGCTCTCTTGATTTCCATTTGCATGGAATATCTTTTTCCATCCACCTCACTTTCAGTCTGTATGTGTCCCTAGGTCAGAAGTGGGTCTCTTGTAGAGTGCATATTTGTGGGTCTTGTTTTGTATCCATTCAGGCAGTCTATGTCTATTGGTAGGACCATTTTATCCATTTACCTTTAAGGTAGTTTTCAATATGTATATTCGTATTACCATTTTCTTAATTGTTTTGGGTTTGTTTGTTTAGGTCTTTTCATTCTCTTGTGTTTCCTACCTAGAGAAGTTCATTTAGCATTTGTTATTAACCTGGTTTGTTGGTGCTAAATTCTCTTAGCATTTGCTTGTTTATAAAGGGTTTTTAAAAATTTTCTCTTCTTTTATTTATTTTTTTTACAGTAGGTTCTTATTAGTTATCCATTTTGTACATATTAGTGTATATATGTCAATCCTAATCTCCCAATTCATCACACCACCAACTCTGCCGCCATTATCCCCCGTTGGTGTCCATACGTTTGTTCTCTATATCTGTTTCTCACATATATGCATTAATATACAATTTTTTTCTCTTTCTGACTTACTTCACTCTGTATGACAGTCTCTAGATCCATAGATGTCTCTACAACTGACCCAATTTCATTCCTTTTTATGGCTGAGTAATATTCCATTGTATATTTGTACCACATCTTCTTTATCCATTTGTCTGCTGATGGGCACTTAAGTTGCTTCCATGACCTGGCTATTGTAAATAGTGCTGCAATGAATGCTGGTGTGCATTTGTCTTTCTGAGTTATAGTTTTCTCTGGTTATATGTCCAGTAGTGGGTTTTCTGGGTCATATGGTAATTCAATTTTTATCTTTTTAAAGAACATCCTTACTGTTCTCCAAAGAGACATTATCATTTTACATTCCAAGCAACAATGCAAGGGGTTCCCTTTTCTCCACACCCTCTTCAGCACTTGTTGTTTGTAGATTTTCTCATGATGCCCATTCTAACTGGTGTGAGGTGATACCACATTGTAGTTTTGATTTGCATTTCTCTAATAATTTTGATGTTGAGCAGCTTCTCATGTGCTTCTCGGCCATCTCTATGTCTTCTTAGGAGAAATTATTTAGGTGTTCTGCCCATTTTTTGATTGGGTTGTTTGCTTTTTTAATATTGACCTGAATGAGCTGTTTACATATTTTAGAGGTTAATCCTTTGTCCATTGATTTGTTTACAAATATTTTCTCACGTTCTGAGGGTTGTATTTTCTTCTTGTTTGTGGTTTCCTTTGCTGTGCAAAAGCTTTTAGGTTTCATTAGGTCACATTTGTTTATTTTTGTTTTTATTTCCATTACTCTAGGAGGTGGATTAAAATAAGATTTTGCTGTGTTTTATGTCACAGTGTGTTCCCCCTATGATTTCCTCTAAGAGTTTTAGGGTGTTTGGTCTTCTATTTAGGTCTCTATTCCACTTGGGGTTTACTATTGTGTATGGTATTAGGGAGTGTTCTAATTTCATTATTTTCCATGTAGCTGTGCAGTTTTCCCAGCACCACTTATTGTAGAGACTCTCTTTACTCCATTATATATCCTTGCCTCCTATGTCATAGATTAGTTGACCATAGGTGTTTGGGTTTATTTCTGGGCTTTCTATCCTGTTCCACTGATCTATATTTCTGTTTTTGTGCCACTAACATATTGCCTTGATTACATTAGCTTTGTAGTATAGTCTGAAGTCTGGAGGCCTATTTCCTCCAGCTCTGTTTTCCACTCTCAAGATTGCTTTGGCTACTCGGGGTCTTTTCTGTCTCCATACAAATTTTAAGACTTTCTGTTCTAGTTCTGTAAAAAATGCCTTTGGTAATTTGATACGGATTGCATTGAATCTGTAGAGTGCTTTCGGTAATATAGTCATTTTCACAATATTGCTTCTTCCGATCCAAAAATATGGTATATCTCTCCATCTATTTGTATCATCTTTTATTTCTTTCATCAGTGTCTTATACTTTTCTGTATAGAGTTCTTTTGTCTTCCTAGATAGAATTAGTTCGGGGTACTTTATTCTTTTTGTTGCAGTGGTAAATGGGAGTGTTTCCTTAATTTCTCTTTCAGATTTTTCATCATTAGTGTATAGGAATTCAACAGATTTCTGTGCATCAGGTTTGTATCCTGCTACTTTACAAAATTCACAGATTAGCTCTACTAGTTCTGTGGTGACAGCTTTTGGATTCTCTATGTATAGTATCATGTCATCTGCAGACAGTGACAGTTTTTCTTCTTCTTTTCCAATTTGTATCCATTTATTTCTTTTCCTTCTCTGATTGCCATGGCTAGGACTTGCAAACTATGTTAAATACAAGTGGCGAGAGTGGACATCCTTCTCTTATTCCTTATCTTAGAGGAAATGCTTCCAGTTTTTCACCATTGAGAATGATGTTTGCTGTGGGTTTCTCATATATGGCCTATATTATGTTGAGGTTGGTTCCCTCTATGCCCACTTTCTGGAAAGTTTTTATCATAAATGGGTGTTGAATTTTGTCAAAAGCCTTTTCTGCATCTATTGAGATGAGCATATGGTTGTTCTTATTCAATTTGTTAATATGAAGTATCACATTGATTGATTTGCATGTATTTAAGAATCCTTGCATCCCTGGGATAAATCCCACTTGATCATGGTGTATAATCCTTTTAATGTGTTGTTGGATTCTGTTTGCTAGTATTTTGTTGAGGATTTTGCATCTATATTCATCAGTGATATTGGCCTGTAGTTTTCTTTCTTTGTGATGTCTTTGGTATCAGGGTGATGGTGGCCTCATAGAATGCATTTGGGAGTGTCTTTCCTCTGAAATTTTTTGGAAGAGTTTGAGAAGGATGTGTGGTAGCTCTTCTCTAAATATTTGATAGACTTCACCTGTGAAGCCATCTGGTCCTGGACTTTTGTTTGTTGGAAGATTTTAAATCACAGTTTCAATTTCATTACTTGGGATTGGTCGATTCATATTTTCTATTTCTTCCTGGTTCAGTCTCGGAATGTTGTGCTTTTCTAAAAATTTGCCCATATCTTCCAGGTTGTCCATTTTATTGGCATAGAGTTGCTTGTAGTAGTCCCTTATGATGCTTTATATTTCTGCAGTGTCCATTGTAACTTCTCCTTTTTCCTTTCTAATTTTATTGATTTGAGTCCTCTCCCTCTTTTTCTTGATGTGTCTGCCTAATGGTTTATTAATTTTGTTTATCTTCTCAAAGAACCAGCTTTTAGTTTTATTGATCTTTGTTATTGATTTCTTTGTTTCTATTTCATTTATTTCTGCTCGATATTTATGATTTCTTTCTGTCTACTAACTTTTGGTTTTGTTTGTTCTTCTTTCTCTAGTTCCTTTAGGTGAAATGTTAGAATTTTTTATTTATTTTTCTTGTTTCTTGACGTAGGCTTGTATTGCTATAAAGTTGCCTCTTTATACCAAACTGCTTTTGCTGCATCCCTTAGGTTTAGGATCATCGTGTTTTCATTGTATTTTGTCTGTAGTTATTTTTTTGATTTCCTCTTTGATTTCTTCAGTGATCTCTTGGTATTTAGTAACATATTGTTTAGTTGCCATATGTTTGTGTTTTTTTACTTTTTTTCCCTATAATTGATTTCTAATCTCATAACATTGTGGTCAGAAAAGAATCTTGATATGATTTCAATTTCCTTAAATTTACTGAGGATTGATTTGTGACCCAAGATGTGATCTATCCTAGAGAATGTTCCATGCACAGTTGAGAAGAAAGTGTAATCTGCTCTTTAGGATGGAATTTCCTATAAATAGCATTTAAACCTATCTGGGCCTCTGTGCCATTTAAAGCCTGTTTTTCCTTATTAATCTCCTTTTGGATGATCTGTCCATTGGTGTAACTGATGTGTTAATGTCCCCCACTATTACTGTGTTACTGTCGATTTCCTCCTTTATATCTGTTAACAGTTGCCTTATGTATTGAGGTGCTCCTATGTTGGGTGCATAAATATTTATAATTGTTATATTTTCTTCTTATGTTGGTCCCTTGATCATTATGTAGTGTCCTTCCTTGTGTCTTTTAACAGTCTTTATTTTAAATTCAGTTTATCTGATAGAAGTATTGCTACTCCAGCTTTCTTTTGATTCCCATTTGCATGGAATATCTTTTCCCATACTCTCATTTTCAGTCTCTATGTGTCCCTAGGTCTGAAGTGGGTCTCTTGTAGACGACATATATATGGTTCTTGTTTTCTATCCATTCAAAGAGCCTGTGTCTTTTGGTTGGAGCATTTATTCCATTCACGTTTAAAGTAATTATCCATATGTATGTTCCTATTACCATTTTTGTACTTGTTATGGGTTTTTTTTTTGTAGGTTCTGTTCATCTCTTGTGTTTCCAACATAGATAAGTTTCCTTAGCATTTGTTTTAGAGCTGGTTTGGTGGTGCTGAATTCTCTTAGCTTTTGCTTGTCTGTAAAGCTTTTGATTTCTCCAATGAATCTGAATGAGATCCATGCCGGGTAGAGTAATCTTTGTTGTAGGTTCTTCCCTTTCATCACTTTAAATATGTCATGTCACTCCCTTCTGGCTTGTAGAGTTCCTGCTGAGAAATCAGCTGTTAACCTTATGGGAGTTCCTTTGTATGTTTTTTGTAGCTTTTTCCCTTGTTGCTATCAGTAATTTTTCTTTGTCTTTAATTTTTGTCAATTTGATTACTATGTGTCTCGGCATGTTTCTCCTTGAGTTTATCCTGCCTGGGACACTCTGCACTTCCTGGACTTGATTAACTATTTCCTTTCCCATGTTAGGGAATCTTTTACTATAATCTCTTCAAATATTTTCTTGGGTCCTTTCTGTCTCTCTTCTCCTTCTGGGACCCCTATAATACGAATGTTGTTGCATTTAATGTTGTCCCAGAAGTCTGTGAAGACTGAATGAAGTCTTTAATGAATGAAGACTTTAATGTTGTCCCAAAAGTCTGAAGGCTGTCTTCATTTCTCTTCATTCTTTTTTCTTTATTCTATTCCATGGCAGTGAATTCCACCATCTGTCTTCCAGGTCATTTATCCATTCTTCTGCCTCAGTTATTCTGCTATTGATTCCTTCTAGTTTATTTTTCACTTCAGTTATTGTATTATTGATCCCTGTTTGTTTGTTCTTTAATTCTTCTAGGTCTTTGTTAAACCTTTTTGCATCTTCTCGATCTTTGCCTCCATTCTTGTTCTGAGGTCCTGGATCATCCTCACTATCATTATTCTGAATTCTTTTTCTGGAAGGTTGCCTATCTCCACTTCATTTATTTGTTTTTCTGGGGTTTTATATTTTTCCTTCATCTGGTACATAGCTCTCTGCCTTTTCATCTTGTTTATCTTTCTGTGAATGTGGTTTTTGTTCCACAGGCTGCAGGATTCTAGTTCTTCTTGTTTCTATGCTCTACCCTCTGGTGTATGAAGCTATCTAAGAGGCTTGTGCAAGTTTCCTAATGGGAGGTACTTGTGGTGGGTAGAGCTGGGTGTTGCTCTGGTGAGCAGAGCTCAGTAAAACTTCAATATGCTCATCTGCTAATGGGTGGGATGGGTCCCCTCTCTGTTGGTTGTTTATTCTGAGTCAACCCAACACTGGAGCCTACCCGGACTCCTCGGTGGGGCTAATGGCCAAGTCTGGGGGGGGGGGGGCTCATACCATGAAATACTTCCCAGAACTTCTGTTCCCAGTGTTCTTGTCCTCACATTGAGCCACAGCCACCCTCAGCCTCTACAAGAGACCATCCAACACTAGCAGGTAGGTCTGGTTCAGTCTCTATGGGGTCACTGTTCCTTCCCCTGGTCCTGATGTGCACATTACTTGTGTGTGGCCTCCAAGAGTGGAGTCTCTGTTTCCCCCAGTCCTGTCAAAGTCATGCAATCAAATCCCACTAGCCTTCAAAGTCTGATTCTCTAGGAATTCCTCCTCCCGTTACCGGACCCCCAGGTTGGGAAGCCTGATGTGGGGCTCAGAACTTTCATTCCAGTGGGTGGACTTCTGTGCTATATGTGTTCTTTGTGAATCACCTACTCTGTAGTTATGGGAGTAGATTTTATTGTGATTACACCCCTCCTGCCATCTCATTGTGGCTCCTCCTTTGTCTTTGGATGTGGGGTATCTTTTTTGGTGAGTTGCAGTGTCTTCCTGGTGATGACTGTTCAGCAGTTAGTTGTGATTCTGGTGCTCTCATAAGAGGGAGTAAGTGCACGTCCTTCTACTCCGCCATTTTGTTATTTCTATGATTCCATTTATATGAAATATCCATAATAATCAAATCCATAGAGACAGAAAATAGATTAGTGGTTTCCAGTGGCTATGGGATGAAGGATTGGGAATGACTGCTAATGGGTACATGTTTTCTTTTTGAAGTGATGAAGATATTCTGGAATTAGATAGTGGTAATGGATGCACAATTTTGTGTATACTTTAAAATGCTGAATTGTATACTATAAAAAGGTGAATTTATGGTATATGGATTAATTTTCAATTTTAAAAACTGGAAACAAAGTGTCCACAAACATCCATGAATAGATAATTAGTTAAATAAAAAATTATGGTAAGTCCATACAGTGGGTTTGTGTGCAGCCATTAAAAGGACCTTTAAAAATGAGAATAAAAAACGTGTTATATGGAAAAATCACCAAGCTACATGGTTAACCTAAAAAAAAAAAAAAAAAACACCCTGGGGCTTCCCTGGTGGCACAGTGGTTGAGAGTCCGCCTGCCGACTCATGGGACACGGGTTCGTGCCCTGGTCTGGGAGGATCCCACATGCCGCGGAGCGGCTAGGCCCCTGAGCCATGGCCGGTGAGCCTGCGTGTCCGGAGCCTGTGCTCCGCAATGGGAGAGGCCACAACAGTGAGAGGCCCGCGTACGGCAAAAAAGAAAAAAAACAACATCACCCTACCAAAATGGTGAATGTATGATCACCTTTGTGAAATGAAAAACAACACATATGCAGGTAGATGCAACTCTCACACACATATCTGTGTGTATGTGTGTGTTTGTGCAAACATATACAAATTTATATTCTGCCCTTCTCCACGCTATTAATTATTGAATCATGACTATAATGGCCAACTTTGGATATTTTTATTTTTCATTTGATCTTTCTGCAGTATTAATTTTTTCTAACCTTACACTATTTTATCTCTTTTACTTATTTAATCTTTTGAATGCTTGTAGAGGTGATCTATATAGAGAGATAATAGATCTTCTTACTTTCTTCTTTCCATAGAATTCTAAAAAATTCTTAGGGAAATATTACATTAAAAACCTGAAGTAAAACACACACACAAAAAAATACATGTAGTCTTCCTCCAAATCATTCTTATTTTTCATTTTATGAGAATGTTACAGGGACTACATGGTTCTTATCCTTAGATTTGTACCTAAAAAAAATTAAGAGAGAAGTACTTTATATTTGTTCAAGGAAGAGAAAAATTCTTGGCCTTAAGATGAAAGCTAATTTGCAGAAAAACACAATGGATCAACCAACTCCTCAATTTAAAAACCCTACATGAAAACAGATTACTATCGCCCAGAAGGTTCAGTTTTGTTCTCTGTTGTCATCCTTAGAGCACTTGAAACTATGAAAGAAATTCAGATCGATAGTCCTTCACCTTAACAGTGGCCTCTTCTGGTTCCATGTTTCACATGCAGCTAGTTCATCAATGTTGAAAAAAAAAGGCTAAATTTGGAAAAAATGAGGGGGGAAAATCATTTTGAAACCTAGAAGTAAAAGGCTTTAGTTTTCCATTCTAGTATAACAAAAATAAACAAAAATCCAGTTGTGAGTATAATGGTGGTTGACAGGGCTGGGGAGAGGAGAAAATGTGAAGTTGTTTAATGGGTATAAAAAATTCTGGACTTTGGTTGTACAACTCTGTGAATATACTTAGCATGACTGAACTGTACACTTAAAAAAGGCTAAGATGGTCAATTTTATGTTATATGCATTTTAATGCAATTTAAAATAAAAATAAATAAATCCATTTAAAGTATAAATGGTTCGGGTTGATGTCAGCAGCTCTAAGTTGGGATTGTTTTCAACTCAAGTCAAATGTTTTCCATAAATCAAACCCACCTGGGTTTGGTACAAATTTTAATTCCAGTCATTTTACTAAGATAGGCACATATTTCTCTTAATATACTAAAACTATATCTATAGCTATAAAACAACCTAATTTCTACTTTTAATCTTAAAGTCTTTTGTCTTTCAAGATTTAGAGACCCCTGTAAAAAGATTGTGAAAATATTACTACATTTACTTTGGGAAATAATAAAATAGTCTGATATATATATGTGTACATATATATATGTATACACACACGTGCAGGCATACATACACACACACACAACTCCAAGGTTTCACTGGTACAACTGGGTAGAAGTGTGACATTCACTGAAATGAAGAGTATGAAAGGAGCAAGTTTGGAGGATTAGGGCTAGACCAAGTGTTCTCAAAAGGTATGATTCCCCCCCAGGGGACATTTGGGAGTACCTGGAGACATTTCTGGTTATCACACCTGGATGCAGTTGCAGGATGTGGGGGGCATGCTATTGGTCTGGGTTGGGATACTTTTAAACTTCCTGCAGTGCACAGGACAGGCTCCCACCAGAAAGAGTGATCTGTCCTCAAATGTCAATAGTGCCAAGAGTGAGAAATCTTGTGTTGGCATCCTCTCTTCTGAATCTGGCCACTCTTTCTCAGCCTTTGCAGCAGGCTTCTCCTCTTCTGACTCTAACTGCTCAATAGTCTGTCTTTAGCAGCCCACTTCTCTTTTCCTCACATTTTCTCTTGGGAACCTCACTCATGACTTCAACTACCACATCTATGTTGCTAACTCCCACATCTTTATGCCTAGTCCCAACTGTTCCTCTAGCTCTAGAGCATTGTTTCTTTGTATTTCCCTTCACATCTTCTCATTAACTTACTGCTACATTTCTTGTCTTTATAAGTAGCATCTGGTAGAAAATCACAGGGTCATTTATTTCCCAAACATTTACTAAGTATCTAGTTTGTTTAAAGGGCAGCACTAGTATTTGGAAGAAGGTAGTGATGGTGGAGATGAGAGGTAATCATAGTAAGTGCTTTAAATGCATTATCCCTGATTATGGCAATAGTTTTACAAGGAAGAAATTATTATCTCCTGGAAACGAAAGCCTCAAGTGTTTAATCAACCATTTAAATATCACAGAGCTTGTAAATAGCAGAGTATATTAAAAGTCAGTTCTACTTTGACATTAAGGACTGAACTCTCTCCATTAAAAAACACTGGGGACAGTGCTGGAAACGTGTGTCCATAGCCAAAGGGAGATGGATGTGAATGATGAAGGTCTAAGAAGTTCCAATAGCCTTTTATTCTAAGCCACAGTGCACCCTCTTCCGGTTACTTACCGTATATCCCAGAATATAATACACCAGCCATAGGAGGATGAATCATTATTTTCCTTAACTCTAGAAAAGATTAAAAATTGACAACGAAAGTATGACATACCATCAATTGTCAGAGATTTCCTAGATGTTGATATATTTTTTAAAAGATAAGCCTTCAGAGATTTTTAATTTGTTAAAATATGAAGAAGAAAGTGATCTTAGATTCTATGACATACGATGAATTTGTTTTCTACATTCAATTTCCAAGGTCAGTGCTGGTGGCTGGTGTGCTATTCTGCATTTTAGTCAACTAAGACGTTTGTATATTGCTTTCTAAATGGTCGTAGATTGTTTCATGGCTCTGTGTTGTGCTTCTGCAACTAGATCGTAAAGCTCTTAGCTCTTCAATCACCTCTTTGTTCTCCTCCCCGCCCCCGCCCTCACACCAAGCGCCTTTCAACAATCTATGCAGAGTTTACCACTTAGGAGTAAACCTGAATTTCTTGTAACTTAGAATTTCATAGATAGTATAAGACTGTCCACAGATTTAGTTACACTGGGGGGCGGGATGGGGAAAACATTATATTAAATGTGAGCATCTTTTTTTAAGACCCATCCTTGTAGAAACGTTAAAATGTGGTGGGGTAGGGAGCGAGGGCGGAGGCGGAGAGGGGATATACGTCTCAGGATACAGGAAATACGGAAAAAGCGAAACCCGGAGGAAGCTCTGTGCCTGGAGGGGAGCCGCCTCCATCTCCCGTCTCTTGGCTTCGCCAGGGCCCACCGGAGAGAGCTGACCCCCGGGTCCTATAATCCTTATGGGGGACCGACCTTGTACCTCCGGGAGATCCACGCTCCAGCCTGGAAACACGCGGGAAATCAAGCCTCCAAAAAAGCGCTGCCTCCTAGCTCCACGTTGGGATTATCCATAAGGAACCCCCAACGGAAGTAGTACCCCTCTCCCTTCCACACCTCCTCCAGCATCACCGGGCCTGAAGTCGCACCCATCTTCTCCGGAGAAATAGTAAAATATACTTCTCTCACCCCAAACCAGGTCAGATTCTTTCTCATTTGGGATATTCAGGCTCTCTGAAACTTAATTATATATTTTCCCAGATCTCCTTCACCCTTTCCCTATTCTCTCCACGATTTCAAAGTTGAAGAAAGAACATGCAGGCATTAAATAGCTCTTTCACAAAATATGTGGGGGTGAATTTATGGATATTTAATAACATTAAGTAATTATTTTTAATATATAAGCCATGACAATCGTGGTTATATTTTTTAGAAGTAGACTTAATCTTTTGATATGCTTGAAAGTAATTCAGTAGGGCCCAGGTGAGGGGTACAAACAAAATGTTCATGAGTTGATAATTGTTAAAGCTGAGTGATGTATACATGGGGATTCATTAAACTGTTCTTGCTACGTCTGTGTATATTTGAAACTTTTCCATTCAAAAAACGATTGTTTCAAGATGAATAACAACATTATATTGAAGGCCTAATTCCTATAGCTAACACTGTGCTAACAGTATTGTAAGGTGAGCCTTCAGAGGTGTGTGTTCCTCTGTGTATGGCAGGAGAATTTAATTAGTAAAAAAAAAAAAGTTACAATATGGTAACTCAAACCCAAGTGCCATAATGTTTGCTTGTTCAAGGTATTTAGGAAGCACGGGGTGGGGGCAGGGGGAGATGAGATGGACCAAATCATTCTGCCTGGTAGTAATCTTGAGCCATCAAAGAGGAAGGGGTAACTCTGGGTGGGCCTTAAAGGGTGAGTGACATCTGCCATGTGGAGGGGGAGAGAATGCTTTTCTGGCTTAACTTTCCTAAGGCAGGCTTGTTCTAGGAATATAACTCTAATGTATAATATAACTCTAAATGTATGAGAAGAACTAGGAGGTGAGATAGAGTGCTGCAGGGCCTTAAATGTTATGTTAAGGAGCATGCAGTTTAATCCATAAGCAGTGGAAACCACTGAAGATTTTCAAGGACGTATTGTATTTTAGCAGTCCAGTTTTTACTATCAGAAAAATGATATTCTATTTAGATGAGTTTATAGAATGCAAAAAGTAAGCTCTGACCCAAACCTCACAGATTCTTGTAATCCAAAGGAGACAGGGCATCCTTCCTTCATTCATGCAACAAACCTTTAAGGAGCCCTTGCAATGGACTAGGCATTATGCTGGAAGCTGTAGGGGATGGATAACCAAAGCACATAGGAGTGAAACAGATCTTGGAATAAATAGGTCAATGAATGATGGGATAACAGTGGCAACTAAGGGAGTTCTGGACTCGGGGCTTGGTGGTAGTGCATAGAAAAAGAATGAGCTCTAGTGTGCTTGAAAGCATCACCCAGTCATTCCTTACTGCCTGATTTCCCTCAACTTTACCTCTTTGTTCAAAGGGGTAGACTTGGGGCTGGGAGGCACCATAGGGATAGCAATGCTCAAACAGAAAACAAAGAAGGTTGTACAGGGCAAAAAGTGCAAGAGCTACATAATTTCCTCCAGTAACTCACATCATTGAAAATTATAATAATAGCAAATATTTACTGAACATATTTATGTGCCAGACACTGTTCTACAAAGCTTCCTATAGTCTCTGCTCGTAATTGTTATGCAATAGATCCCTTCTAATAATGTCTATATAACTGTTTTTCACGAATATATAATTGCAATGGGGGTATGGTAAAGCATAAGGACTTTAGGACCCCAGGGGAAAGAGATGAACAGTAATAGAAGAAATGATTTAACGTTATTTTATTATTTGTCAATCTTTGAGAGATTGCAGTATGACTCCATTTCCTTGGTGCATCCATAAAATATTCAGTGAAGACAATGAAGATTATTAACAACGCTACCCTGCTTTTCTGATGTCCTGCTTCAGGAAGTTGTGATTTTTAAGGTAATCTCTTTACCAAAAACTTTTTAAGGAAGGAGGAGGAATATGAGTTGATTATGACACATTAAATATAACTAGCCAAACAAAAAACAAAAAGCTAGCACCAAATGATAAATTGAAACCATTTTCTACATTATATGAAAGCATATATACCATATAATAATAATGTTATCTATAAGCTGTTTTGCTATATTCATTCCTAATTAACTTATAGTTCCTACTGTTACTGTGAAATGTATCTTTTAAGCCACATTTTCAGATTATTGCCCGTAAATGGGAACGAAATTGATATTTTTACATACTGATTTTATACACTGTAACCTTTCTGATTTATATCTGTTCTAATAATTTGTAGGTTGTCTGGATTATCTGTTAATTTATTATATTGTGAATAATGGCAGTTTCTTCCTTTCCAATATTTATTTTTTAATTTGTCTTACTGGGCTAGCTAGGATCTTCGGTACAATGAGAAATAGTGGCAGTGACAGAGGATTTCCTTGTCTTGTTCCTGAATTTACAAGGAAATTCTATAAGTGTTTCACCATTTTTAGTTGATTTTCTTTTTCGGGTTAAAGAAATACCTTTCTTTCTTAGTTTGCTGAGAGCTTTTTATTATTATTATTGCTCAAAATATTTATAAGTCAGGAGAGAAACAAATACCGTATCCTAACACATATATATATATATGGAATCTAAGAAAAAAACAAATGTCATGAAGAGACTAGGGGTAGGATGGGAATAAAACACAGACCTACTAGAGCATGGACTTGAGGATATGGGGAGGGGGGAGGGTAAGCTGTGACGAAGTGAGAGAGTGGCATGGACATATATACACTACCAAACGTAGGGTGGATAGCTAGTGGGAAGCAGCCGCATGGCACAGGGAGATCAGCTCCGTGCTTTGTGACCACCTAGAGGGGTGGGATAGGGAGGGTGGGAGGGAGGGAGATGCAAGAGGGAAGAGATATGGGAACATATGTATATGTATAACTGATTCACTTTGTTGTAAAGCAGAAACTAACACACCATTGTAAAGCAATATACTCCAATAAAGATGTTAAAAAAAGAGCTTTTATTCTGAATGAGGATGGAGTTTTTTCTCCAAATACTTTGTATCTACTGCCATGATCATATGGGGGTTTTTCCTCCATTAATATGACACTGTGACTATGTGATAAATTACAATATTCAGTTTTCTAATGTATTTCCTGCTTTTGGTTTCATCAGGCCTCACCATTGAATATTTTGTCCCCTATTTTTATAATTTTTCCTTTTATCTTTATTTTATTTATTTATTTATTTATTTATTTTTGCGGTACGCAGGCCTCTCACTGTTGTGGCCTCTCCCATTGTGGAGCACAGGCTCCAGACGTGCACGCTCAGCGGCCATGGCTCACGGGCCTAGCCGCTCGGCTGCATGTGGGATTTTCCCGGACCGGGGCACGAACCCGTGTCCCCTGCATCGGCAGGCGGACTCTCAACCACTGTGCCACCAGGGAAGCCCTTTACTTTCTTTTTGTTTGCTCTTTTTCTAATTTATTTATTTTGACCATTAGCTCAGTAATTTTAAATCTTCTTTCCTAAAATAAGAATTTATAACAAAATTTTCCACTACATACCACTTTAGAAGAATTTCACAGGTTCTTATGTGTAGTATTTTTATTATTATTATCTAATTGCTCTTATGATTTCTTTTTTGACTCATGAGTTATTTGGGTTTTTTTAATTTACATACATATGGATCTCTTTTTTAGAAATCATATTATGAAATCATTAATACAGTTACAGTTAAACTTCATCTTTATTATTCTTCTGGTAGCAAAAAGCAAAATTATACACTGGCTCTTCATCCCAATAGATTTCAGCAAAATAAAACTTTTTCTTTCATTAAATACATAGGGAAACTGTGATTACGTTATTCAGTGATGGAGTTATTGATGATATTTACACTTGTGTTTTTAAACCTTTTATTTTTATCTAATTCTACACTTAAAGAAAAATTCTGAGACTATTATAAAGAACTCCCATACACCCTTTACCCAGGTTCACCAATTACCATTTTGCCATGTTTGCTTTATAATTCTCTATTTCTGTTTCTCCCTCTCACTCTCCCTTCCCCTCTCTCTTCCCTGTCTTAAACCTCCCCCCTCCCTCTCTCCTTCTCTCTCTTTGAACTATTTGAGAGTAACTTGCAGACATCATGCTCCTTTACCTGTAAATACTTCAGTGTATATTTCCTCAGAATAATGCCTTTCTCTTACATAACCTCAGTACATATAGAAATTGGACATTGTTCCAATTTTTTGTTCCATAAACCTTTATTGTCAAGATTATCCACTCATACTCACTGAAAAAGGAATGAGTTTGGGAGAACATGTATTTCAAATGGACTATGTAAGCTCTATTATAGTTCCTTTTTTTCCAGCTTTATTTTTTTTTATTGGAGTATAATTGCTTTACAACGTTGTGTTAGCTTCTGCTGTACAATGAAATGAATCAAAATCAGCTATATGTATACCAATATCCCCTCCCTCTTAAACCTCCCTCCCATCCCTCACCCCATCTAGGTCCTCACAGAGCATTGAACTGAGCTCCCTGTGCTATACAGCAGGTTCCCACTAGCTATTTTACACGTGGCAGTGTATTTATGTCAAACCTAATCTCCCAATTCGTTCCACCCTCCCCTTCCCCCCGTGTGTCCACATGTCCTTTCTCTACATCTACATATCTATTCCTGCCCTGCAAATAGGTTAATCTGTACATTTTTCTAGGTTCCACATATATGCATTAATATACGATATTTCTTTTTTCTTTCTGGCTTACTTCACTCTATATGCCAGACTCTAGGTCCATCCACATCTCCACAAATGACCCAATTTCATTCCTTTTTATGGCTGAGTAATATTCCATTGTATATATGTACCACATCTTCTTTATCCATTCATCTGTCATTGGACATTTGTTTCCATATCATGGCTATTCTAAATAGTGCTGCAATGAACACTGTGGTACATGTGTCATTTTGAATTATGGTTTTCTCAGGGTATATGCCCAGTAGTGGGATTGCTGGCTCATATGGTAGTTCTGTTTTTAGATTTTTAAGGAACCTTCATACTGTTATATTTGACATATAACATTGCAAGTTTAAAGTGTACATTGTGATGATTTGCTACATGTATATATTACAAAATGATTACCCATGATAAGATTAGTTAACACCTCATTCATCTCATATAGTTACTATTTTTTGTGTGGGGTGAGAACTTTTAAGATCTACTCTCCTAGCAACTTTTAAGTATACAATACAGAATTGTTAACTATAGTCATTATACTATAGTATTAACTATACTATAACTATAGTTATATAACTATACTATAACTATAGTATTAATTACAGTATAATATACATCATGCTTTATATTAGATCCCCAGAACTTATTCATGTTACGACTGAAAGTTTATACCCTTTGACCACCTTCACCCATTTCCCCTACCCTACCGCCCCTGGAAACCACCAAGATACTCTCTGTTTCTATGAGTTCAGTCTTTTTTTAGATTTCATGCATAAGTGAGAGCATACAGTATTTATCTTTTTCTCTGACTTATTTCACTTAGCCTGATGCCCTCAAGGTTTATCCTCTATGTCAGAAATGACAAGATTTCCTTTTTTATTTTAATAGCTGAATAATGTTCCATTATGTATATATATATTTTTTTTTCTTTGTCCTTTCATCTGTCCGTGGACACTTAGTTTGTTTCCACATCTTGGTTATTGTAAATAATGATGCAGTAAACATAGGGGTTGCAGATATCTCGAGATCGTGATTTAATTTCCTTCATATATACCCAGGAGTGGAATTGCTGGATCATATGGTAGTTCTATTTTTAATTCTTTGAGGAACCTCCATACTGCTTTCCATAGTAGATATTTCAGTTCACATTCCCATCAAGGGATGTGCAAGAGTTCACTTTTCTCTATATCATCACCAGCATTGGTTATCTCCTGCCTTGGTTAATAGCCATTCTAAAAAGTGTGAGATATCTCATTGTGGCTTTGATTTGTATTTCCCTGATGATTAGTGATGTTGAGTACCTATTCATGTGCCTGTTAACCAGATATGTCTTCTTTGGAAAAATGTCTATTTAGGTCTTTTGCACCTTTTTGAGTTAGATTACTTGTTTTTCTGGTATTGAGTTGTATGAGTTCTTTATATATTCTGGATATTAATTTCTTATCAGATATGTGTTTTAAAAATATTTTCTCCCATTCCATAGTTTGCTTTTCCACTTTGTCAATCATTTCTTTTGCTGTGCAGAAGCTTTTTAGTTTGGTATAGTCCCATTTGTTTATTTTTTGCTTTTGTTGCTTATGCTTTGGGTGTCGTATCCATAAAATCATTGCAAAGACAAATATCAAGAAGGTTTTTCCCTATTTTCTTCTAGGAATTTCATGGTTTCAGATCCTTACCTTTAAATCTTTAATCTACTTTGAATTAATTTTTGTGAGTGGTATAAGATTGGGCTCCAGTTTTATTGATTTTCATGTGAATATTCAGTTTCCTCAGCATTATTTACAAAATAGACTATCTTTTCTCCATTAAGTACTCTCAGATCCCTTGTCAAATATTAGTGGACTGTATATGCAGCATTTTATTCTGGGCTCCTGATTCTGTTCCAAGGTCTGTATGTCTGTTTTTATGCCAGCACCATACTCTTTTGATTACTATAGCTTTGTAGTATATGAAATTGTTGTTCCAATATTATTATCTAGGCCATATTCCAATTTCACCTATTTATCCCAATAATGTATTTTATAGCTATTTTCTTTTCCTGATCAAAGTTTCAATCCAAGATGATGCATTGCACTTAGTTCTCATGTCTCTTCAGTTTTTTTTTTTTTTTTTATTAACCTGGAACAGTTCAACCTTTCTTTGTCTCTCATGACATTGACAATTTAAAAGACTACAGAACAGGGCTTCCCTGGTGGCGCAGTGGTTGAGAGTCCGCCTGCCGATGCAGGGGACATGGGTTCGTGCCCCGGTCCGGGAGGATCCCACATGCCGCGGAGCGACTGGGCCCGTGAGCCATGGCCGCTGAGCCTGCGCGTCCGGAGCCTGTGCTCTGCAACGGGAGAGGCCACGACAGTGAGAGGCCCGCGTACCACAAAAAAAAAAAAAAAAAAAAAAAAAAAAAAAAAAAAAAAAAGACTACAGAACAATTATTTTGTAGATTGTTCCTAAGTTTAAATTTGCATGCCAGTTCCTCATTATTATGTATAGATTATGCATTTTGACAGGAATGTCAGAGAAGTAATATATTGTTCTTAGGGCAGCTTATCAGTGGTGCATAATGTTGATTTTGACCCCTTAGAAGAAATGTTAACCTTGATTACTTGGTTCAGATGATGTTTGCTAGATTAATCCACTTTAAAGTTCCATTTTCCTCTTTGTAGCTAATAAGTTTGCTGGGGGTACTTTGAAACTGTGTAGATATCCTATTCCTCATCAAACTAAAATCCACTGGCCTTAATATCCATTGATAATTCTTGACCAAATCAGTTATTACTATGAAGGCTGCAAAATGCTCATTTTCAAACATCATCATTTTTACTACATTAGTTTCTATTCTACTTCAAGGAAGAGCTTTTTTTCCCCTCCATCTATTTATTTATTTATCGTAGTTTGGCACACAGATTTTTTTACTTTATTTCATGAATACACTATTGCTATCATAATTTATTTTAATGCTCAAATTGTCCCAGTGGCAGCCCATTCAACCTGGATTATCTGTTTATTGGACATATTCCCATCATTCTTTGATATACGCTTTGACTTCAACATTTCCTTACTTTTTTACTTTCATGTTTGTCTGGTATTTCCTGACTCATTGACCATTTCTCTATGGATCTCTGGTACCATTTAGTGGGAGACAGTATTTGGAAACCAAGACATGGGTACATGGATTTTTTTTTTTTTTTTTTGCATTTAAAAAAAAATGTTCATACAGTTGTAAAGGTTACTTTCCATTTACAGTTATTACAAAATATTGGCTATATTCCCCATGTTGTACAACACATCTTTGAGCCTATCTTATACCCAGTGGTTCATACCTCCCACTCCTCCACCCCTATACTGCCCTCCCCCTTCTCCCCACTGGTAACCACTAGTTTGTTCTCTGTATCCGTGAGTCTGCCCCTTTTCTGTTATATTCACTAGTTTGTTGTATTTTTTTAGATTCCACATATAAGTGATATCATACAGTATTTGTCTTTCTCTGTCTGACTTATTTCACTTAGCATAATGCCCTCCAAGTCCATCCATGTTGCTGTAGATGGCAACATTTCATTCCTTTTTATGGCTGAGTCATATTCCATTTTGTGTGTGTGTGTGTGTGTGTGTGTGTGTGTGTGTGCCCAAATTTATCCATTCATCTGTTGATGGACACTTTGGTTGCTTCCATATCTTGGCAATTATAATGCTGCTAGGAACATTGGGGTTGCATGTATCTTTTCGAATGACTGTTTTTGTTTTTGTTGGATATATACCCAAGAGTGAAATTGCTGGGTCATATGGTAGTTCTATTTTTAGTTTTTTCAGAAACCTCCATACTGTTTACCACAGTGGCTGCACCAATTTACATTCCCAACAAGAGTATAAAATGGTCCCTTTTTTCCACATGCTTACCAACATTTTTTATTTGTGCTCTTTTCAGTGATAGTCATTCTGATAGGTGTGAAGTGATATCTTGTGGTTTTGATTTGCATTTCCCTGATTATTAGTGATGTTGAGCATGTTTTCATGTGCCTGTTGGCCATCTGCCTTTCCTCTTTGGATAAATGTCTATTTAGTTCTTCTGCCCATTTTTTGGTTGGGTTGTTTTTATGATGTTCAACTGTATGAGCTGTTTATATATGTTGGCTGTTAATCCCTCATAGATCATACCATTTGCAAATATTTTCTCCCATTCACTAAGCTATCTTGGCATTTTGTCGATGGTTTCCTTGGCTCTGCAAAAGCTTTTAAACGTGATTAGGTCACATTTGTCTATTTTTGCTTTTATTTCCTTTACTTTAGGAGACAGATCCAAAAAAATATTGCTGTGATTTATGTCAAAGAGTATTTGGCTTGTGTTTTCCTCTAGGAGTTTTATAGTATCCAATCTTACATTTAGGTTTTTAATCTATTTTCAGTTTGTTTTTGTATATGGTGTTAGAGAATGTTGTAATTTCATTCTTTTACATGTAACTGTCCAGATTTCCTAGCACCACTTATTGAAGAGACTGTCTTTTCTTCACTGTGTATTCTTGCCTCCTTTGTCATTGATTAATTGACTGTGAGTGTGTAGGTTTATTTCTGGGCTTTCTATCCTGTTGCATTGATCTACATGCCTGTTTTTGTTCTAATACCATACGATTTGAATTAGCTTTGTAATATAGTCTGAAGTCAGGGAGCATGATTCCTCCACCTCTGTTCTTTTCTCTGGAGATTGTTTTGGCTATTAGGGGTCTTTTGTGCTTCCATACAAATTTTATGATTTTTTGTTCTAGTTCTGTGGAAAATGCCACTGGTACTTTCATAGGGAATGCAATGAATCTGCAGATTGCTTTGGGTAGTATGGTCATTTTAACAATATTGATTTTTCCAATCCAAGAACATGGTATATTTTTCCATGTTTTTATGTCTTCAATTTCTTTCATCAGTGTCTTACAGTGTTTGGTGTAAAGGTCTTTTGCCTCCCTAACTAGGTTTAGGCCTATGTATTTTATTCTTTTTCTTGCAATGTAAATGGGACTGTTTCTTTAATTTCTCTTTCAGATTTTTCATCATTAGTGTATAGGAATGCAAGAGATATCTGTACATTAATTACTTGACCTAATTCACTGATTAGCTCTAGTAGTTTTCTGGTAACATCTTTAGGATTCTCTATGTGCAGTATCATGTCATCTGCAAACAGTGACAGCTTTACTTCTTCTCTTCTGATTTGGATTCCTTTTATTTCTTTTTCGTCTCTGATTGCTGTGGCTAAAACTTCCAAAACTATGTTGAATAATAGTGGTGAGAATGGAAAACCTTGTTTTGTTCCTGATCTTAGAGGAAAAGGTTTCAGTTTTTCACCATTGAGGACAATGTTGGCTATGGGTTTGTCATATATGGCCTTTATTATGTTGAAGTAAGCTCCCTCTATACCTACTTTCTGAAGGGTTCTTATCATAAATGGGTGTTGAATTTTGTCAAAAGCTTTTTCTGTGTCTACTGAGATGATCATATGGATTTTCTCCTTCAGTTTGTTAATGTGGTTTATCACATTGATTGATTTGCATATATTGAAGCACCCTTGCATTACTGGGATAAACGTCAGTTGATCATGGTGCATGATCCTTTTAATGTGTTTTTGGATTCTGTTTGCTAGTATTCTGTTGAGGATTTTTGCATCCATGTTCATGAGTGATATTGGCCTGTAGTTTTCTTTCTTTGTGACATCTTTGTCTGGTTTGGGTGTCAGGGTTATATGACCTCGTAGAATTAGTTTGGGAGTGTTATTCTGTCTGCTATATTTTAGAAGAGTCTGACAAGGATGGGTGGTAGCTCTTCTCTAAATTTTTGATAGAATTCACCTGTGAAGCCATCTGGTCCTCGGCTTTTGTTTGTTGGAAGATTTTGAATCACAGTCTCAATTTCAGTGCTTGAATTGCTCTGTTTATATTTTCTATTTCTTCCTGATTCAGTCTTGGAAGGTTGTGCTTTTCTAAGAAATTGTCCATTTCTTCCAGGTTGTCCAATTTATTGGCATATAGTTGCGTGTAGTAATCTCTCATGATCCTTTGTGTTTCTTCAGTGTCAGGTGTTACTTCTCCTTTTTCATTTCTAATTCTATTGATTTGAGCCTTCTCCCTTGTTTTCTTGATGAGTCTGGCTAATGGTCTATCAATTTTGTTTATCTTCTCAATGAACCACTTTTTATTTCATTTATCTTTGCTATTGTTTCCTTCATTTTGTTTACATTTATTTCTGATCTGATCTTCATGATTTCTTTCCTATGGCCAACTTTGGTGTGTTTTTTGTTCTTCTTTCTCTAATTGATTTAGGTGTAAAGTTAGGTTGTTTATTTGAGGTGTTTCTGGTTTCCTGAGGTAGGATTGTATTACTATAATCTCCCTCTTAGAACTGCTTTAGCTGCATCCCATAGGTTTTGGGTTGTCATGTTTTCATTGTCATTAGGTTCTAAGTATTTTTTTATTTCCTCTTGGATTTCTTCAGTTATCCTTTGGTTATTTAGTAATGTACTGTTTAGCCTCCATGTGTTTGTATTTTTTAAAGATTTGTTCCTGTAATTGATATCTAGTCTCATAGTGGTGTAGTAGAAAAAGATACTTGGTACGATGTCAATTTTCTTAAATTTACCAAGGCTTGATTTGTAACCCAGGATATGATCGACCATGGAGAATGTTCCATGAGCACTTGAGAAGAAAGTGTATTCTGTTGTTCTTGGATGGAATCTCTGATAAATATCAATTAAGCCCATCTTATTTAATGTATCATTTAAAGCTTGTGTTTCCTTATTTATTTTCCTTTTTTTTACACTTTTTTTTGAATTTTATTTTATTTATTTTTTATACAGCAGATTCTTATTAGTTATCCATTTTATACATATTAGTGTATATTTGTCAATCCCGATCTCCCAATTTATCACACCAAACCCTCGTCTGCTACTTTCCCCCTTTGGTGTCCATACGTTTCTTCTCTATATCTTTGTCTCTATTTCTGCCCTGTAAACTGCTTCATCTGTATCATTGTTCTAGGTCCCACATATATGCATTAATATACGATATTTGTTTTCCTCTTTCTGACTTTACTTCACTCTGTATGTCAGTCTCTCGATCCATCCATGTCTTTGCAAGTGACCCAATTTCGTTCCTTTATATGGCTGAGTAATATTCCACTGTATATATGTACCACATCTTCTTTACCAATTCATCTGTCAGTGGGCATTTAGGTTGCTTCCTTGACCTGCCTATCAAAAATAGTGCTGCAATGAACATTATGGTGCATGTGTCTTTGAATTATGATTTTCTCTGGGTATATGCTCAGTAGTGGGATTGCTGAGTCATATGGTAATTCTATTTTTAGTTTTTTAAGGAACTTCCATACTGGTCTCCATACTGGCTGTATCAATTTACATTCTCACAGCAGTGCAACAGGGTTCCCTTTTCTCCACACCCTCTCCAGCATTTGTTGTTTGTAGATTTTCTGATGATGCCCATTCTAACTGGTGTGAGGTGATACCTAATGGTAGTTTTGATTTGCATTTCTCTAATAATTAGTGATGTTGAGAAGCTTTCCATAAGCTTCTTGGCCATCTGTATGTCTTCTTTGGAGAAAAGTCTATTAACGTCTTCAGCCCAGTTTTGGATTGGGTTGTTTGTTTTTTTAATATTGAGTTGCATGGGCTGTTTATACATTTTGGAGATTAATCCTTTTTCAGTTGATTCGTTTGCAAATATTTCTTCCCATTCTGAGGGTTGTCTTTTCATCTTGTTTTTAGTTTCCTTTGTTTTGCAAACACTTTTAAGTTTCATTAGGTTCCATTTGTTTATTTTTGGTTTTATTTCCATTAGTCTGGGAGATGGATCGAAAAAAATCTTTCTGCGATATATGTCAAAGAGTGTTCTTCCTATGTTTTGCTCTAAGAATTTTATAATCTCCAGTCTTACATTTAGGTCTGTAATCCATCTTGAGTTTATTTCTGTGTATGGTGTTAGGGAGTGTTATAATTTCATCCTTTTACATGTGGCTGTCCTGTTTTCCCAGCACCACTTATTAAAGAGTCTGTCTTTTCTCCATTGCATATCCTTGCCTCCTTTGTCATAGGTTAGTTGACCATAGGTAGGTGGGTTAATCTTTGGGCTTTCTATCCTGTTCCTATCATCTATATTTCTGTTTTTGTGCCAATACCATATTGCCTTTTTTTAACATCTTTATTGGAGTATAATTGATTTCCAATGGTGTGTTAGTTTCTGCTTTACAACAAAGTGAATCAGTTTTACATATACATATGTTCCCATATCTCTTCCCTCTACCATATTGTCTTGATTACTGTAGCTTTGTAGTATAGTCAGAAGTCATGGAGTCTGACTGTTCCAGCTCCGTTTTTTTCCCTCATTACTGCTTTAGTTATGCAGGGTCTTTTGTGTCTCTATACATCTTTTAAGATTTTTTTGTTGTAGTTCTGTAAAACATGCCATTGTTAATTTGATAGGATTGCATTGAATTTGGAGATTGCTTTGGGTAGTATAGTCATTTTCACAATGTTGATTCTTCCGATCAAATAACATGGTATATATCGCCATCTGTTTGTATCATCCTTAATTTATTTCATCAGCATCGTATAGTTTTCTGCATACAGCTCTTTTGTCTCCTTAGGTAGGTTTATTCCTAGGTATTTTATAATTTTGTTGCAATGATAAATAGGAGTGTTTCCCTAATTTCTCTTTCAGATTTTACATCATTAGTGTATAGGAATGCCAGAGGTTTCTGTGTATTAATTTGGTTTCCTGCAACTTTACCAAATTCATTGCTTACCTCTAGTAGTTTTCTGGTGGCATCTTTAGGATTCTCTATGTATAGTATCATGTCATCTGCAAACAGTGACAGTTTAATTCTTCTTTTCTAGTTTGTATTCCTTTTATTTCTTTTTTGTCTCTTGATTGCCTTGGCTAGAACTTCCAAAACTGTGTTGAATAATAGTGGTGAGAGTGGACATCCTTGTCTTGTTCCTGATCTTAGAGGAAATGCTTTCAGTTTTTCACCATTGAGAATGATTTTGCTGTGGATCTGTTGTATATGGCCTTTTGATGTTGAAGTAGGTTACCTAATGCCCCCTTGCTGTAGAGTTTTTATCATCAGTGGGTGTTGAATTTTGTTAAAAGCTTTTTCTGCATCTATTGAGATGATCATAATGGTTTTTCTTCTTCAGTTTGTTAATATGGTGTATCACATTGATTGATTTGCATATATTGAAGAATCCTTGCATCCCTGGGATATATCCCACTTGATCATAGTATATGATCCTTTTAATATGTTGTTCGATTCTGTTTGCTAGTATTTTGTTGAGGATTTTACATCTATATTCAGCAGTGATATTGGTCTGTAATTTTCTTTTGTTGTAGTGTCTTTCTCTGGTTTTGATATCAGGGTGATGGTGGCCTCATAGAATGAGTTTCAGAGTGTTGTTACCTCTGCAATTTTTTTTGAAGAGTTTGAGAAGGATAGGTTTTAGCTCTTTTCTAAATATTTGATAGTATTCACCTATGAAGCCATGCAGTCCTGGACTTTTGTTTGTTGGGAGATTTTTAATCCCAGTTTCAATTTCCTTACTTGTGATTTGTCTGTTCATATTTTCTATTTCTTCTTAATTCAGTCTTGGAAGGTTATACCTTTCTAAGAATTTCTCCATTTTTTCCACGTTGTCCATTTTACTGGAATAGAGCTACTTGTAGTAGTCTCTTACGATGTTTTGTATTTCTGCAGTGTCCATTGTAACGTCTCCATTTTCATTTCTAATTTTATTGATTTGAGTCCTCTCCCTCTTTTTCTAGATGAGTCTGGGTAATGGTTTATCAATTTTTTTTTTACCTTCTCAAAGAACCTGCTTTTAGTTTTATTGATCTTTGCTATTGTTTTCTTTGTTTCTATTTCATTTATTTCTGCTCTGATCTTTATGATTTCTTTCCTTCTACTAGTTTTCGGTTTTGTTTGTTCTTCTTTCTCTAGTTCCTTTTGGTGTAAGGTTAGATTTTTTTGAGATTTTTCTTCTTTCTAGAGGAAGCCTTGTATTACTATAAACTTCCCTCTTAGAACTGCTTTTGCTGCATTCCAAAGGTTTGGAGTCATCATGTTTTCATGGTCATTTTTCTCTCGGGATTTTTTGATTTCCTCTTTGATTTCTTAAGTGATCTCTTGGTTATTTAGTAGTGTATTGTTTAGCTTCCATGTGTTTGTATTTTTTACAGATTTTTTTCCTGTAATTGATATCTAGTCTCATAGCATTGTGGTCAGAGAAGATAGTTAATATGATTTCAATTTTCTTAAATTACCAAGGCTTGATTTGTTACCCTAGATATGATGTATCCTGAAGAATATTCCATGAGCACTTGACCAGAAAGTGTATTCTGTTGTTTTTGGATGAAATGTTATATAAATATCAATTAAGTCCATCTTGTTTAATGTATCATTTAAAGCTTGTGTTTCCTTATTTATTTTCATTTTGGATGATCAGTCCATTGGTAAAAGTGGCGTGTTAAAGTCCCCTACTCTAACTGTGTTACTGTCCAGTTCCCCTTTTAAGGCTGTTAGCATTTGCCTTATATATTGAGGTGCTACTATGTTGGGTGCATAAGTATTTACAATTGTTATTTCTTCTTCTTGGATCAATTCCTTGATCATTATGTAGTGTCCTTCTTTGTTTCTTATAATTGTTTATATTTTAGAGTCTATTTTGTCTGATATGAGAATTGCTACTCCAGCTTTGTTTTGATTTCCATTTACATGGAATATCTTTTTCCATCCCCTCAGTTTCAGTCTGTATGTGTCCTTACGTCTGAAGTGGGTCTCTTGTGGACAACATATATACAGATCTTGTTTTTGTATACATTCAGCCAGTCTATGTCTTTTGGTAGGAGCATTTAATCCATTTGCATTTATGGTAGTTATTGATATGTATGTTCCTATTAACATTTTCTAAATTGTTTTGGGTTTGTTATTGTAGGTCTTTTCCTTCTCTTTTTTTTCCTCCCTGGAGAAGTTCCTTTAGCAAGTGTTGTAAAGCTGGTTTGGTGGTGATGAATTCTCTTAACTTTTGCTTCTCTGTAAAGCTTTTAATTTCTCCATCAAATCTGAATGAGATCCTTGTTTGTTAGTGTAATCTTGGTTGTAGGTTTTTCCCTGTCATCACTTTAAATATGTCCTGCCACTCCCTTGTGTCTTGCAGAGCTTCTGCTGAAAGATCAGCTGTTAACCTTCTGGGGATTCTGTTGTATGTTATTTGTTGTTTTTCCCTTGCTGCTTTTAATACTTTTTCTTTGTGTTTAATTTTTGATAGTTTGATTAATTTGTGTCTTGGTGTGTTTCTCCTTGGATTTATCCTACAAGGGACTCTCTGTGCTTCCTGTACTTGACTGACCATTTCCTTTCCCATATTAAGGAAGTTTTCAACTATAATCTGTTCAAATATTTTCTCAGACCCTTTCTTTCTTCTTCTTCATAGACCCCTATAATTCGAATGTTGGTGCATTTAATGTTGTACCAGAGTCTCAGAGACTCAATTCTTTTCATTCTTTTTTTTTTTCTGCTCTGCGGTAGTTTTTCCACTATATTATCTTCCAGGTCACTTAACCATTCTTCTGCCTCAGTTATTCTGCATTGATTCCTTCTAGAGAATTTTTAATTTCATTTATTGTTTTGTTCATCATTGTTTGTTTGCTCTTTATTTCTTCTAGTCTTTGTGAAACATTTCTTGTATTTTCTCCATTCTATTTCTGAGATTCTGGATCATCTTTACTATCATTACTCTGAATTCTTTTTCAGGTAGGCTGCCTATTTCCTCATATGTTTGGTCTAGTGGGTTTTTACCTTCCTCTTCCATCTGCTGTGTGTTTCTCTGTCTTCTCATCTTACTTAACTTACTGTGTTTTGGGTCTCCTTTTCACAGGCTGCATGTTCGTAGTTCCTGTTGTTTTTGGTGTCTGCCCCCAGTGAATAAGTTTGGTTCATTAGGTTGTGTAGCCTTCCTGGTGGAGGAAACTGTTGCCTGTGTTGTGGTGGCTGAGGCTGGATCTTCTCTTTCTGGTGAGCAGGACCATGTCTGGTGGTGTGTTTTGGCATGTCTGTGACATTATTATGATTTTAGGCAGCCTCTCTGCTAATAGGTGGGGTTGTATTCCTGTCTTGCTAGTTGTTTGGCATAGGGTATCCAGCACTGTAGTTTGCTGGTCGTTGAGTGGAGGTGAGTCTTAGCATTGAGATGGAGATCTCTTGGAGATCTTTCTCTGTTTGATAGTACATGGAACCTGCAGGTCTCTGTTGGACCAGTGTCCTGAACTCGGCTGTCCCACCTTCAGAGGCACATGCCTGTCACGCAGATGGAGCACCAAGACCCTCTCAGCCACACGGCTCAGAAGAAAAGAGAGAAAAAATGAATGAAAGAAAGAAAGAAAAAAATAAAATTATTAAAATAATTTTTTAATATTACAATTTAAAATATTTAAAAGTTATGGAAAACAGTAAAGAAAGTAGAGAGCAACCTAACTGAAAAACAAATCCACCAATGATAACAAGCACTGAAAACTATACTAAAAAAAAATAAAAATAAAAACGGACAGACAGAACCCTAGGACAAATGGTAACAGCAAATCTATACAGACAAAAATCACACCAAGAAGCATACACATACACACTCACAAGAGAAAAAGGAAAATATATATATATGTATATGTATAAAGAAAAGGAAAGAAAGGAAGAGAGCAACCAAATCAATAAACAAATCTACCAATGATAATAAACTCTAAATACTAAGATAAACATAAAGCAAGAAACAAATTAGATGCAGAAAGCAAACCCAAAGTCTACAGGTGATCTCCAAATTCACTGCCTCCATTTTGGGATGATTTGTTGTCTATTCAGGAATTCCAGAGATGCAGGGTACATCAAGTTGATTGTGGCAATTTAATCCACTGCTCCTGAGGCTGCTGGGAGCCATTTCCCTTTCTCTTCTTTGTTTGCACAGCTGCTTGGGTTCAGCTTTGGATTTGACCCCGTCTCTGTGCGCAGGTTGCCTGAGGGTGTCTTTTCTTCATTCAGACAGGACGGGGTTAAAGTAACAGCTCACTAGGGGGCTCTGGCTCACTCAGGTGGGGGCGGGGAGGGAGGGTTACAGAATGTGCAACGAGCCTGCATCAGCAGAGGTGGTGTGAGCTTGCAACAGCCTGAGGCATGCCATGTGTTCTCCTGGGGAATTTGTCCCTGGATCATGGGACCTTGACAGTGGCGGACTGCACAGGCTCTCGGGAGAGGAGGTGTGGATAGTGACCTGTGCTTGCACACAGGCTTCTTGGTGGCTGCAGCAGCAGACTTAGCATTTCATGCCCGTCTCTGGTGTCTGCACTGATAGCCACAGCTCGCAACTGTCTCTGGAGCTTGTTTACACGGTGCTCTGAATCCCCTCTCCTTGTGCACCCCAAAACAATAGTCTCCTTCATCATAGGCTATTCCAGACTTTTTCCCGGACTCCCTCCTGGCTAGCTGTGGCACACTAGCCCCCTTCAGGCTGTGTTCACACAGCCAACCCCAGTCCTCTCCCTGAGATCTGACCTCTGAAGCTGGAGCCTCACCTCCCAGACCCCACCCACCCTGGCGGGCTTTCTCAGGCTGGTAAGTGCTGGTTGGCACTGATCGTCTGTGTGGGAATCTCTCTGCTTTGTCCTCTGCACCCTTATTGCTGTGCTTTCCTCCATGGCTCTGAAGCTTCCCCCCGCCACCCCCCTTCTCTGCCAGTGAATGGGCTTCCTAGTGTGTGGAAAATTTGCATTCTTCACAGCTCCCTCCCAGAGGTGCAGGTCCTGTCCCTATTCTTTTGTCTCTGCTTTTTCTTTTGCCCTACACAGGTACATGGGGAGTTTCTTGCCTTTTGGGAAATTTGAGTTCTTCTGCCAGCATTCAGTAGGTGTTCTGTAGGAGTCGTTCCACATGTAGATGTATTTCTGATATATTTCTGGGGAGAAAGGTGATCTCCACGTCTTACTCCTCCACCATCTTGAAGGTCACATGGATTTTTTTAGCTTAATATTTTGTTACTCTTTTCCATTTAATTGCACTTAGTACAGACAACATGGTTTACTTGATACTGATTATTTAGTATATGTTGAGATTTGCTTTATGTTCTAGATAACATGATGAATTTATGTGTTTCATGTGTGCCTGAAAATATTTTGTATATTCTAATTGTTTCATGTAACATTCTATAAAAGTCCATTAAACTTGTTAATTGTATTGTTTGTCTTATATTACTATTAATTCTGTTTGTTTGCTACATCTATCCATTATTGAGAGCAATTAAAAATCTCCCACTGTAATTGTAGATTTGTCAAATTCTTGTAGTTCTGTAAGTTTTTGCTTTATATATTCAAGGCTTTATTATTATGTGCATACAAGTCTAAAATAGATACACCTTTTATCTTTTTTTAGTGACTCATTTAGACTTTTTGCATTTAAAGTCTATTTTGTTTGATAGACTTTGTTTGGATGATATTTTTGTTTTCTATCATTTTACTTACTTAATTTCTCTTTTCCTTTCTTTTATTTTTCAGAAAATGTTCTGCCAAAAAAAATTGAATGCATTGGTTTACTTCTGAATTTACCAGTAGGATTTATAATTAGAATTAAGGATAAACTTCATAGCTACAAACATTATTTTCTTCACCAATTTTTTATTTTATGAAACTTCAACTCTTCAGGAACATCAAAAGCCATCCTTCATATAGATACATCAATTGTTTACTTTTCTACATAATTTTTCTCTTTGTAGATATATATATATGTATATATATATATATATATATATATATATATATATATATATACACTTTTTTTGCTGAACCTTTTGGAAGTAACTTGCAGATATTGTGACACTTTAACCTTAAACACTTTGATGTGTATCTCTTAGGAACAAGTGCATTACTATTATCACACTCAGAAAAATTCAACATTGATGCTATTATCGAATATACTATTCATGTCAAAGTTCTCCAGTTGTCCTAACAATATCCTTTATATCTTTTTATTTGTTTTGATCCAGGATCCAGTCAAGAATCATGCACTGTATTTAGCTGTCATGCCCCTTTAGTCTTCTAAAATCTTGAATCACACCTTCCCATCCTTTTCTTTTAATTTTTCATTACATTGGCATTTTGGATGAGTCCAGGCAGTTGTCCTACATTCATCCCACAATCCAAGCTTATCTGCTTTCCCAAGATTAATTTGAGCATTTTTAGTAAGAGGTCTACATAGGTAATGCTGTGTCCTTGCTATTGCATCACATCAGGAGGCACAAAATGCCATTTGGTCCCATTCATTATTGGTGATGCTAAGTTTCTTGACCTTGTTTAAAGACATTTTTAAGAGCAGTTTTAAGTTCACAACAAAATTGAGAGGAAGGAACAGAGGTTCCCCATATGCCCACTGCCCCTACACATGCATAGCCTTCTCCATTATTAACGTCTTGTACCAGAGTGGTACATTTGTCACATTTGATGAACGTACTTTGACATATCATTATATTCCAAAGTCCATAGTTATATTTTTTACTCTTGAGCAATATGCATTCTTGCTGTTATACATTCTATGAGTTTGGACAAATGTATAATGACATGTATTCATCGTACAGAGTATTTTCAGTGCCTTGAAAATCTTCTGTGCTCCACCTATTCATCCCACCCCCTCAACCCCTGGCAGCCACTGATCTTTTTACAGACTCCATGGTTTTACCTTTTCCAGAATGTCGTGTAGTTGGAATCATACAGTATGTAGCCTTTTCAGATTGACCTCTTTCCCTTAGTAATATGCATTTATGCTTCCTCCATGTCTTTTCTTGACCTGATAGCTCATTTATTTTCAATGCTGAATAACATTCCATTTGTCTGGATGTACCAGTTTATTTATCCATTCATCTACTGAATGTTGCCTCCAAGTTTTGGCAAGTATGAATGAGGCTGCTATAAACAGCTATGTGCAGGTTTTTGTGTGGATATAAGTTTTCAGCTCCTTTGGATAAACATCAAGAATCATGATTTTTTATATTTTATATTTATAGTTATATTTATACATTTATTTCTTCTTTTATATGTACACATATATTTTTTGAAACATTAGACAATAATTTGCCTCATGACTCAAAAACACTTCAGTATGTGTTTCCTAAGGACCTTATTTATTTTCTACCAATTATGCCAAAAAATGTCCTTTAGGTAAAGAGAAAGAAAAGAAAATCTGGTCCAGGATCCACTCCAGAATCATATGTTGCATTTAGTTGTCATGTCTGTTTGGTTTTCTTTAATCTGCAATAATTTCTTAGACTTTCTTTGTCTAAGAAAAAAATGTTTTTGAAGATATAAAACAGTTATTTTATAGAATTTCCTTCGATTTCAGTTTTCTAATGTTTTCTCATGTTTAGATTCAGCTTATGTACTTTTGTCAAGGAATACCACTGAAATGAGGTTTTTTTTCTTCTCAGTGTTTTATATTAGGTGGTGCACGATGTCAAATTGTTCTTTAACTTTCAATTTCTTGTTACAGAATGCTGTTCAGGAGATTTCAGAATGTAAGGCTTTGATGCCCTTCAGTGACTTTATGGATAGCTATGTGGGTACTTTTTACTTTCCCCTTGGGAAATAGTCACACTTTTTTGGACACAGGTGTTATTATAAGTTATAAATAGCATTGTATTCCTTGTCTGCATTTATAGAAGTGCTCAGCATTAAAGGGAGTTCTCATGTCTGTTCTGTCATAATATTTTCCTCCTCAGAGCATTTATCTAGTAGCCTGGCTGTTTGTCTGTCCATTTCTCTCTCCCAGAAGAGGTTGGTTTTTCCACTTCTCTCTCGCAGAAGAGGTTAGTTTGTTTTCTGGGTTTTTTTTGTTTTTTTTCTTTTTAAGTGAAAGAAAGTTTATTCAGGGAGATACAAACTCCATAGGCAGAGTCTGGGCCATTTCAGAAAGCAAGAGGCCCTGAAATATGAGGTGGTCAGTTTTTATGGGCTGGGTAATTTCATAGGCTAATGAGTGGGAGGATTATTCCAACTATTTTGGCAAAGGGGCAGGGATTTCCAAGAATTGCGCCACTGCCCACTTTTTCACCTTTTATGGTCAGCCTCAGAACTGCCATGGCACGTGTGGGTGTGTCTTTTAACATGCTAGTCAATTACAATGAGCATATAATGAGGCCCAAGCTCTACTGCAAGTTGAATCTTCTGCCATCTTGGACCTAAGTGGTTCTAACCAGTTTATGTCATATCCTCAAGGGCTATGTCATTCTTTCAGAGGTTGTGCCATGCCTCCTTCTCTCCTGTTTCCTTCCCCCCGCAGAGATTTTACTCCCATAATCTTATGGGAAGCAGAGGGGTAGCTGCTTCAGAGCTGTCTAGGGGTGTCAACCCTGCCTGTCAGGAGGTAAAAATCTCTGGATGCCTGATCTAGGGACCCCAGTGGCAGGATGGCTTCTTGTTTTGAGTCAGAGGGTAGTAAGGACTGGAATCCTAGAATCCTCATGTAGCCAACATCTTGATGTGGAACTGTTGTAACTGCTTTTGTAGCTTTCCTATGAATCTTCTTGAAGATGAAGCACTTTTGCAACAGCATCAGTACAACAATAACTGTTTATAAATGACAAAAGACTTTAACATGCATGGTTAAGCATCTGATTACAGTGAAATCGATAAAGAAGCTTGGTTACTGCTGTGACATACAACATTTTAAGATAACAACTAGAACTATATAGCATTATACCAGGACATCCAAATTTCAGAAACTTTTTATAATTTTTAGAATGTCTGTATTAATGCCATTAATCCATACAGTGTATTTTAAGTAGGTTTATTGCTCATGTGATAATGTTCTCCATGTAATTTAACATACCAGATAATACTAGTTAAATATTTTTTAAGATACCTCAGGGGCTCTCTAAAGCATCCCAAAGTTAGCTGGAAGTCAAAAGAAATTTAATTAAAATTTGTTACTTGGGAAGTTTGTGAAAAAATTTCAAAACACTTGGTCAAATAAGATCATTAGGTCACTGTGAGACAATACTTATTCCTTAACCAAAGTTAAAAAAGATCGCAAAAGCAAATACAGATCACTTAAAGGCAAAGAAACTCATACAATCTGTTATTAAAAGCAGCATTTTAAGAAAACTTTGGAAGGAAAAACCAAATCCATTCTTGCCCCAGCCCACTCCCAACAAAATCCACTTACCCAACTAAATTTCCTTTTCCTTTTACACAAACCTTTTACAACTTTTTGTATCTATGTTACTTTGTCCCTTTTCTTTCCATTTAGGAGCAACCAGTTGTAGGACAAAAATTACTCTTTTTCCTTAAGAGAATGTAATGCCTTTCCTCATACCTTCTTTTGTTTAAAACACACACCCTACTTTCCTTAAGCAACCATAAACTGTGTTCTACACCAGGACTTTGTAGATTGGTAAACATAAATACTAATGATTTCTAAAAACATATGCTTTCTTATAGAGAGTATCTCAGGGTGGCACCAAACATATTTATCATTAGTGCTAAATACCTTTAGTTTATCTGTTCAGTAATTTATATCTCAGTATCTTATTTTATTTGGGAATGACCTAGCTATCCAATAAACTTCCATCACTTAATTTAGAATAACTCTAAATATCAAGTAAATTTCCGAATATATGGAGAGATTTTTTAAATTAATTTTTATTGGAGTATAGTTGATTTAAAACATTGTGTTAGTTTCTGTTGTACAGCAAAATGGATCAGTTATATACATATATATATATATATATCCATTCTTTTCTAGATTCTTTTCCCATATAGGTAATTACAGAGTATTGAGTAGAGTTCCCTGTGCTATGTAATACGTCCTTGTTAGTTATCTATCTTGTATATAGTAGTGTGTATATGTCGATCCCAATCTCCCAATTTATCCCTCCCCCCATCCCCCTGGGTAACCATAAGTTTGTTTTCTATATCTGTGACTCTATTTCTATTTTGTAAGTTCATTTGTACCATATTTTTAGATTCCACATATAAGTGATAGCATATGATATTTGTCTTTCTCTGTCTAACTTACTTCACTCAGTATGACAATCTCTAGGTCTATCCATGTTGCTGCAACTGGCATTACTTCATTCCTTTTTATGGCTGAGTCATATTTCATTGTATATATGTACCACGTCTTCTTTATCCATTCCTCTGTTGATGGACATTTAGGTTGCTTCCATTTCCAGGCTATTGTAAATAGTGCTGCAGTGAACATTGGAGTGCATGTATCTTTTTGAATTATGGTTTTCTCCAGATATATGCCCAGAAGTGGATGACTGGATCATATGGTAGCTGTTTTTAGTTTTGTTCTCCATAGTGGCTCTACCAATTTACATTCCCACCAACAGTGTAGGAGGGTTCCCTTTTCTCCACACCCTTGAGAGATTATTTTTAAGTAGACATTCCTAAAACATAATTATTCCTTAAAAGTTCATCCAGAAGCTCTTATCTCACTTGCATTTAATTCACTTATAAAAATTTCATCATACCAAGTAAAGGTCTTATTTGACCTCTAGTAAATCTAGGTACAAGAGAAGTATTGTACTTAACATTGATATTAATCAAACCAAAAAGCTGGAGCTAATACCAGATATTTATTTAATACTGAATATTTTCTAGATCACGTGAACATGAAATTTACTCTGGCCAGTTTCCTTCATACTCATGAATATTTATATACAAATCAAGGTCACCTGTATAGATGGTTAAATCTTTTCTTACTAATATTTATGGAGAAGACACTTAAGGCTTTTATTTGTCCTTAATAAGTTCCAGATTACCTGCCTCTTTTTCAAAACTTGTATTTTAAAAAGATGGCAGAGATAAAGGTTCCTGAAGAAAACCAGGTAGAATATTTGCATTTCAAAAGCATGGGAGGAGAAAGGCAAGTTCCTCCTGGGATGACTTTGTTCTCCTTTTGTTTAATACCTAAGAGCCTCTTAAGTTAAATAGGGAAGGTTTGGGGAGTGGTAAAAAGATTGGTGGGTTTTGGATTATTTTTGTAGCCATATCTCTGGCTCTGTAAAGACTAGATTTGTAAAACAAGTATAGTTTTTTTTTTTCTTTTTGAAAGAATTGGGTGACTACCTCAATGATATTGAAGGACCCATTTATTTATGTTGGAATGTTTTAGCTTAGGGGAGAGGGCCTCCCCAAAACTTCCTATCAGGTATGGTTAGTTTAGTCAGACCAGTGGCCTCCTACTTTGGTAATCTATTTACAAACACTTTTGGGAATCCTCCCTGGGTTTAAGAAATTATTTAATTATGGTCCTCAGTTCAGCCTTTGATCTGAAGAGACATGCCTACAGGCTCATGTGATCCCATTTTTTAAGATAGATGGACAAGTTTTAGCCCAACTTTTTGTCCATTCAATTTTTATCCTGTAGGCACCCTTGGCTTGAATTTTATAAACACACCGAATGGAAGCATTCATGGCATTAGCGTGTCTGAATTTGTCTACTCAAAGGCAAAGAGTTACTTGGAGTCTGGCTACAGAGGATTGCGACCTTTAATTCTAGCACTGTGAACCAGTTTAACAGCCCATAGTTTAAAAACTTCTGGTTTGGGACTGAGGTTGATTCTTCTGGCTAAGAGCAAGTGTTTTTCTTGGTGGGTGCCTTTTCTGTGAGAGTCTTCAGCTTGGACTGTCTGGAATTTAGTAAATCTCTTCCCAATGCCGACTTTAAAATAATGCACAATGTGAGTGTTGTGAGTTAAGTTTTATTTGGGGAAAATGAGAACTATAGCCTGAGAGACAGCATCTCAGATAGCTCTGAGAAACTGCTCCAGAGAGGTAGGGGGGAAGGTCAGTATATATGTGATTTTGGTGAAGGGAGAGTACATGCACATATTTTTTGCAGAAGGTTCTGAAAGTCTGGTGAAGGTACTGCTAGTCACGAGGTGCAGAATCACCTTTAAGGATTTTAGTGCTTTTCTAGATATGAGGAGATACAAGAATTGGGCTCATAAAATCATCTCCTAAAAATATCTAACTGTCTGAAGACCTGTTCTGCCAGTTTTTTCCAGAGCACAGAGTGCCTCATTTCTGCTTTACACCCTGAACTCCTTTCAGGGGATGTTGAAAGTCAGCAGCTGCAGCAGCTCATGATTTAATCTTTGTAGAGGTAGAAGGCAAGTGTCAAGGGTAAGTGCCAATTTGTCGTTGACACCAGTAAGGGGACGGGACACTCAGGCATGAGCAGAAACTGAGGCACAAAGGTACAATTTCCTATAAAGCAGTTGATGGGAGGGATGAATCGCTTGATTTAGAGCTTTCCATCAGTCCATATTATCATACAGGATTGGGAGGAGTAGAGTCCTGGGAAATCAGTCAGCACAGAGTAGGCGGCCCACATATCTAATAGGAAGATAACTTTCCTATCTGCCACGTTAAGTGTTACCCGAGGCTCCTCCAGAGAAATGACCAGGTGTGCTTTGGGAGCCAGGGAGGGTACCGGGCCCTATCAGTCTTCATCCTCTTGGCCATGATTGGTTTGGGAGCCTGAGTCTTATTCGGGACTGGGGGCAGTTCTGCTTCCAGTTGCACTCTCGTTGTATATTGCACAGGGTCCCAGTGGACTTTTCCCATACAGGGAGCATTAGTCCTTCCAGTGACCCTCCTGACTACTCTTAAAACAGATGCTTTCTCAACAAGACAGTGGCTCTGATCCAGGCTTCCTTTATCCTGTCCTCACCATGGGTCTCCACAAGGGAGGGTAACTCTGAGGTGGTACAGGTCTTAGGGCTGCCACCAGTAATTGTGCTTTTTTGCTGTTGTCCCTGATGCTGAAAGCTCAGCTCCTCTGTACACAAGCAACAAATTGAATCTCCGAGACAGAGTTTGGGGTGAGGTAGAAAAGGATAGCTTTATTGCTTTTCCAGGCAAAGGGGAACACAGCAGGCTCCTGCTGCAAAAAACTATGTGTCCCAAAGAAGATGTGGCACAAATATAGAATGGAATATTACTCAGCCATAAAAAGAAAGGAAATTGAGTTATTTGTAGTGAGGTGGATGCACTTAGAGACTGTCATACAGAGTGAAGTAAGTCAGAAAGAGAAAAACAAATACCATGCTAACACATATATTTGGAATCTAAAAACAAAATTGTCCTGAAGAACCTAGGGACAGGATAGGAATAGACGCAGGCATAGAGAATGGACTTCAGGACATGGAGAGGGGAAGGGTAATCTGGGATGAAGTGAAAGAGTGGCATGGACATATATACATTACCAAATGAAAACTAGATAGCTAGTGGGAAGCAGCTGCATAGCACAGGGAGATCAGCTCTGTGCTTTGTGACCACCTAGAGGGGTGGGATAGGGAGGGTGGGAGGGAGACACAAGAGGGAAGAGATATGGGGTTATATGTATATGTATAGCTGATTCACTTTGTTATAAAGCAGAAACTAACACACCATTGTAAAGCAGTTATACCCCAATAAAGATGTTTAAAAAAAAATGTGTCCCAACCCGGGAGGGTTTGAGGGGTTTTATAGCAATAGTTCAAAGGGTGGGGTTGTTGACAAGATTAGGGGTGTGTGCAGGGCTTGCACTCCCTTAATCTCGTCTCCTTACCTTGATGAGCTTCTTTGGTCCCTTTAATTTTTTTTTTTTAATTTTAAAACTTTTTTAAATGATCTTTTAAAAATTTTTTTATTTTGGGGGGTTTTTTTTGGTTTTGGTTTTGGTTTTTTGTTGTTGTTGCCTTTACTCTTGCATCAGGTGGTTTCTTGGCTCCTTCTCCCTTGATTAGCAGCTGTTCAAATCTGCCCTTTGGAACTCAGGGAAGGTCATGGAGGCTGGAGTCTTATCTATGAGAAACGGGGGGCAAAAAGGCCTCCGAATACGGGAGCCCCACAGGGCCCCCCCCTCAGTTTCATCTCTGAATCCTTTTTGTCTCTTCAACTCTATCTCAATTGTTAAATACTCCAAAGGCCAAATGCATGAGCTGATTGATGGGGGTCTGGGTTCTCCAGTTCCTCAGATGGGGCATTAGGGGTAGATGATTCAGAAGACTGTCCCAGTTATATACCTCAAGGAGGTGGACTCATAAAGAGATCATCTTAAACATCAGGCTCCTGTAGGTGAAGAAGGCATTTTGAAGGGATGTGAGCCAGGCACACCAAGCAGAAGTTCTTTAGACCTGGATTTTGGAATAGGGTCATGAACATTTGGATGTATAGGATTTCCCCTCATTTACCTTTCCTTTTACAAAATAGACTCAGCTCCAAGATGGTATTGTAATTCAATGACTCATTTTTGGGGCCAGATCTCTTGGTCCTTTAGTTTGTATTCAGGCCATGAAATATCTCAAAAGAAAATTAATTTTTTCTTAAACCATCCTGTCTAAATTTTCCCCAATTAGCTAATGTGCATCTTAGTGGGCAGTCCTTCAGGATGCTTGTAGTCACCTCCATTTTTCATTAGGATGTCTTGACAAGATGTGGGTCTGCTGGATCCTGGCCAGATGGTAGTTATTTGTCCCGGCGTTCTCCCAGTCTCAACAGTGAGTTCTCTGTGAGCACCCAAAATCTGTCTGGTCGGTGAGCCTGAGGAGGCCCCTTGGATTAGTCAAGGAAAGGAACAAGAGACCCAGTGGGAGAAAAAGCAACCAGAGTCCCAGGGCCTAAATACTTCAAAGAGGGAAGGAAGAGACCTAGGCCCTGAGCCAACTAAATGGATTACCTTTATCACTGAAACAAAAGAAAGAGAAACAAATAAGGTAGGACTGGAGAGCCACAAGGCAGTGATAACAATATAAGGCAAAAGCTCCTCTCAGGATATGGTCCTTGTGACATTGAAGAGGGCTGCCTCTCCACAGAAGTAAAAGAGGTAACACCCACCCTGCTGGCAAAGCCAGCCAGTGACACTTCCCAGAATAGAGAGGAGCTGGCAGGAAGGTGTACAGTCAGGATGCTTTCTAGACGAGAGATTCGTAAGCCCACTGAGAAATGTGCTCGACCACTAACCTCTGCTCAGGGGTTGATAGTCTGCCCGCGACCCCCATGAGGGAAGTCCTCACCCACAAAGAAGAGGTTTTTTAACAGCTTCATGTGCAGAATCTCCTTAAGCACCTTTCTCTGTGTGATTAGCAGTTTTTTCCCTCTCATTATGCAAGCATCTTCCTATAATACTTTATTTTTATATATATTTTTTCAGCTTTAAACATCTTTATTTGAGTATAACTGTTTTACAGTAGTGTGTTAGTTTCTCCTTTACAACAAAGTGAATCAGTTATACATATACACATGTTCCCATTTCTCTTCCCTCTTGCGTCACCCTCCCTCCCACCCTCCCTATCCCACCCCTCTAGGTGGTCACAAAGCACAGAGGTGAACTCCCTGTGCTATGCGGCAGCTTCCCACTAGCTATCTAATTTACTTTTGGTAGTGTGTATATGTCCCTGCCACTCTCTCACATCGTCACAGCTTACCCTTCCCCCTCCCCATATCCTCAAGTCCATGCTCTAGTAGGTCTGTGTTTTATTCCCATCCTACCACTAATCTCTTCATGACATTTTTTTTCTTAGATTCCATATATATGTGTTAGCATACGGTATTTGTTTTTCTCCTTCTGACTTACTTCACTCTGTATGAGAGACTCCAGGTCTATCCACCTCATTACAAATAACTCAGTTTCATTTCTTTTTATGGCTGAGTAATATTCCATTGTATATATGTGCCACATCTTCTTTATCCATTCATCTGTTGCTGGACACTTAGGTTGCTTCCATGTCCTGGCTATCGTAAATAGAGCTGCAATAAACATTTTAGTACATGACTCTTTTTGAATTATGGTTTTCTCAGGGTATATGCCTAGTAGTGGGATTGCGGGGTCATATGGTAGTTCTATTTGTAGTTTTTTAAGGAACCTCCATACTGTTCTCCATAGTGGCTGTATCAATTTACATTCTCACCAGCAGTGCAAGAGGGTTCCCTTTTCTCCACACCCTCTCCAGCATTTATTGTTTCTAGAGTTTTGGATGATGGCCAATCTGACAGGTGTGAGGTGATATCTCATTGTAGTTTTGATTTGCATTTCTCTAATGATTAATGATGTTGAGCATTCTTTCATGTGTTTGTTGGCTATCTGTATATCTTCTTTGGAGAAATGTCTATTTAGTTCTTCTGCCCATTTTTGGATTGAGTTGTTCGTTTTTTTGTCAGTGAGCTGCATGAGTTGCTTATAAATTTTGGATATTAATCCTTTGTCAGTTGCTTCATTTGCAAATATTTTCTCCCATTCTGAGGGTTGTCTTTTGGTCTTGTTTATGGTATCCTTTGCTGTGCAAAAGCTTTTAAGTTTCATTAGATCCCATTTGTTTATTTTTGTTTTTATTTCCATTTCTCTAGGAGATGGGTCAAAAAGGATCTTGCTGTGATTGAAGTCATAGAGTGTTCTGCCTATGTTTTCCTCTAAGAGTTTGATAGTGTCTGGCCTTACATTTAGGTCTTTAACCCATTTTGAGTTTATTTTTGTGTGTGGTGTTAGGGAGTGTTCTAATTTCATACTTTTACAGGTAGCTGTCCAGTTTTTCCAGCACCATTTATTGAAGGGGCTGTCTTTTCTCCACTGTATATCCTTCCCTCCTTTATCAAAGATAAGGTGACCATATGTGTGTGGGTTTCCTATAATACTTTAGATTGATCATCTTTAAAAGGAAAATGTGATATAAGTTCCTTTCTTGGTAATCTTACTTCCTGACATGTTATCATATCTCAGTCCTTCGTCTTTCTTGGAAGTGCACCAGCTTTTTTTGCATTGATTCTGTATTAGTTTTCTATTATTGCCATAACAGATTTATCACAAATTTAGAGGCTTAATATGACATTTATTATATTATAGTTCTGTAGGTCAGAAATCCGATATAAGTCTCATTGGGTGAAAATCAAGGAGTTGGCTGGCTGCATTTCTTTCTGAGTGCTTTAGGGGGAAATCTGTGTCTTACTCATTTGGTTACTGACAGAATTCAGTTCCTCGTGACTGTAGGTCTGAGATCCCTGTTTCCTTGCTGGCTGTCGACTGAGGGCTTTTCCCAGCTTCTAGAAGCCACCTGCATTCTTTGGCTAGTTGCATACTTCTTCCATATTCAAAGCCAACAACAACAGGTCGAGTCCCTCTCACATTAGAAATTCTCCATTTTCTTTTTTTTATCTGAGAGATATAAACTTTGGAAATTTACATCACTTAGCATATATGTATATGTTTGAACAGCACTGCACTAAAATTTTTATAGTGACACTAAGAGAATGTCAGATTACTTTTCTTTTAAATAATATTTATATGATTTACTTTTGAGGAAAAAATAGAAAACAGAAGCATTTTATGTTGTTGTAAGCTAATCTTTTCTGAAATCATAAAATCTGGGTTCAAGTATTATTTCTTCATTTTCTAATTATATCACTTGAAGCAAGTCATTGAGCTTCTGAGTCCAGTTTTCATCTCTTTAAATGAAAATAATGTCTGTCACATTTGACTCATAAGCTATTGTGAAAGTCAAGTGACATAAGTCAAATAAAAGAGCTATGTGCATGTACAATATATTAAATCAACTGCAATTTTAGTTTCAGAGCTCCCAAATCAATATGTGTCAACTCCTCCAAGCTTCCAAGGTCAGCCATACACTAGCACGCTTGACCTGCAAAAAGGTGAATAAAAGCACATTTTCTAACTATTACCCTCAACCATGAAGAGCTTATAAAAATGTCCTCATGGAGCAAAGAGGAAGAAATTTTTCTGCAAGTGGACTATATGTACCCTTCACCCTCTAATAAGGGTGGGTATTAATGGGAGCTTTTATCTTCATCCCACAAAGGATTTTTTAGCTTTGATGAGGTATAATCTTTTTTCATTTTTCAAAAATGTTTGTTGTTTATTTATTGGCCACACTGCAGCTTGTGGGAACTTAGTTCCCTGACCAGGGATCAAACCCCAGGCCCTTGGCAGTGAAAGCAAGGAGTCCTAACCACTGGACTGCCAGGGAATTTCCCTGTTGAGGTATAACTGACAAATAAAATTGTAAGATATTTAAAGAGTAAGTCATGGTGATTTGTTATACATATGCATTGTGAAAGGAGTCCCATCATCTAGTTAATCTGCACATTTATCACCTCGCATTTTTTTTTTTTTTGGTAAGAGCATTTAAGTTCTAATCTCTTAGCAAATTTCAATTATGTAATACAATGTTATCAACTATAGTTAACATGTTTTACATTAGATCCTCAAACTTTCTTCATCTTATAGTTGAAAATTTGTAACCTTTTATAAACCTCTTTCTATTTCCTCCACACTCTAGCTCCTAGCAACTATTTTTCTACTCTCTGTTGCTAAGAGTTTGAATTTTTTTTTTTTTAGATTACACATATAAGTGATACCATGCAGTGCTTGTCTTTCTCTCTCGCGCTTATTTCACTCAGCATAATGCCGTCAAAATTTATCCGTTATGTCAGATTGTCAGAAATGTCAGAATTTCCTTCTTTTTCATGGCTGAGTGTATATATATATATATATATATATATATATATATATATATATATATATATTATATATATATTATATATATATATAATATATATAATAACTTCTTTATTCTATCAGCCATTGATAGACACTTAGGTTGTTTCCATATCTTGGCTCTTGTGAATAATGCTGTAATGAATATGTGAGAGTAGCTACCTTTTCAATGTCCTGTTTTTATTTCTTTTGGATATATATGCAGAAGTATCCATTTTCTTTTGTCTTCCCATCTCTCTCTGATTCTCCTGAGGAAGAATTTTCTGCTTTAAGGGACTCATGCAACTACAGTTTGACCACCCAGGTAATCCAGAATAATCTCCCCCATCTCAAGGTTCTTAATCACCTCAGCAAAGTTCCTTTTGCCATGGAACTAGGGTGTGGATATCTTTGGATAGCCATAATTCTGCCACAGATTCCATTATAGCAACCAACCTGATATCCAGAGCGTGATCCATCTATCCTTTCATTCAATAAATAAAAAATATATTCAGCATCTTTTAAATTCTAGGCATTTTTCTAGATGCTAGGGTTACAAAAATAAGACACCTAACTTACCCAAGGAGTTCATAAACTGATTTGGTAAGTGCTGTAAGTAGAAATTGGAATAGAGTGTTATAAGAGAAAATAGGAGGGCATATACTAGTAAGGTCTGGGATGACCTCCTGTGTGAATCAATGTCCAAGCAGAGTCTTAATAAAAAGAGTAGAAGTATTAAGTTAGTATGGGTGATGGTAGAGAGACAAATAGATGGAAGAACTTTAAGCAATGAGAATAGAATACCAAAGGTACAGAAGTTTGAAATAGCGTGTTCTTGTTGGGGGATGGAGGGAGATGGCAAGCATATTTACAAGTCAAATAGTTTTCCTAGAGTAGAGAGATGAAACTAGATTAGCAAGCTAGAGCATGAACGTGAAGACCTTATGTGCCATGTTAGATAGGTTTAAGTTAAATCTGTAGGAAATGAGAAGTCATTGAAAAATTTTAAAGAGGTTACTATGTTTGCATTTATATTTTATATAGATCATACTAGTGCTCATATGGAGGATGGTGTAAAGATTGGGGTGACAAGACCATTTAAGATGCTTTTGTGATTATCCTGACAAGAAATGATGAGGGCCTGAACTCAGTCAATCATAGTTGAGATGAATAACAGAGGAATGGATTTGAGAAAGGTTGATGAAGTATTACTAAATACATGGCATATCAATCAAGGTTAAACTAGAGAAACAGAACCAGTAAGGTATACATATTAAGAAATTTATTGCAAAGAATTGACCTATGTGATTTTGGGGACTGGCTAGGCCAGTCTGAAATCCACAGAGCAGTCTCTCAGGAATTTCAGGCTGGACCTCTGGCACAAACTGAAGTTGGTATTCATAGGAGATATTTCTTCTCCAGGAAAGTCTCAGGTCTGCTCTTAAGGCCTATCAACTGATTGAATCTGGTACACCCAGATTATCTAAGATAATCTCCTTTACTTAAAGGAGATTACAGACATTAATCACTTGTACAAAATGGTTGAACAGCAATACCTAGATCTGTGCTTGATTGAACAACTGGAAAATCTAACCTAGCCAAGTTTACACATTAAAAGACCATCACAAAGGGATGGGGGCCAGTGGAGACAGAATAATAAAGAATGATTCTTAAGTTTCTGGCTGGAGTATTAGGTGAAATCACTAATCACTAATAGAATACAAGAGGAGCAAGTTTTGGACGTTTTGAATAAGATATATCTGTAAAGTTCTGAGATTGCAGAACTAGCAGGTAAATATATTTGGAAACCATCAGCATAAAGGTGATAGTTGAACTAGGTGATAGTTGAACTAGGTGAGTAAGTTAGATAATCTAGTAGAGGGTGTACATAGGAAGAAGTTATTAGCTGAGGAGGAAATTTTGGGGACCACCAACATTAAGGGATTATCTAGAAAAAGATGAAAAGCTAAAGGATAAGTAGGATGAGGGGAGGATCCAGAAGTTTTTGATGCCCAGTTTTAAGAAAACATGTAGTGAACAGCAGTAGAGGGTTCAGTAAGTTTAATGCAGAAATATAACCATTAATTTGTGAATTAAGTTCATTAGTGAATTTAGCATGAATGGTTTCAATGTTGTTGTTAGAGCAAAAGCCATATTGCAGTGGGTTAAGGAGTGACTAGGAGGTGCCAAATTGAAGCTAGTTGGTGTAGACCACTCATAGGAGATGTTTAGATGAGAAGGGGAAGATAAAAATTAGATGATATAGAAAATGGTAGAAATTTGAGAAAGTGTATTGGCTGAAAGTAACAAGAAAAGAGGGAGAGATTGATGATCTAGGAGAGAAGAAAATTCATAATAACTGAGAAGGAAAAGAAATAGGCCTACTTGTTAGAGGACGATGCAGTGCCAAGGGAAGCACTTGTTTTCTTCTTTGGACGAGAATAGAGTAATGGCTCTCAATGAAGGTAGTATAAACCCAAAAGATGGTTTGAATGTTTGTGAGAAGCATTTTAAAATATCATAATGGGGACTTCCCTAACAGTCCAGTGGTTAACACTCCATGCTTCCACTGTAGGGGGGCACGGGTTCAATCCCTGGTCAGGGAACTTAGATCCCGCAAGCCACGTGGCATGGCCAAAAAATAAAAAATTTTTTAAATGAATGTCATAATGATGGAGGGCTTCCTGACATATCGTGGGCAGAGTCAAGATTCTTAAATGTCCTGCAATATGCAGGACAACCTGCACAAACATTAATTTTTCTATATCCCATACAACTTGAAAATCCCATTGGATATTCATATAGGTGAAAAGTATGTTTACATTGATCTAGGCCTTGAATTGAACTCCATTTTATATACAAAGAAGAAAGTTTTAATATACACTGACTTTTCCCAGAATACAACTACCATGTAAACCAACTTAAGATCTTACTTTGTTTTGTTCATGATGTTACCAAGAATGTTCATAATTTTGGAAAATCATGTCACATACAAAAATGCTGCTCTTGGATATTTGAAATAACAGTAATAACACACCTGTATCAGTCATCATTTGTAGTTGCCACATTTACATGCATTTTCTGTATATTTTTCTGCATATGTCTTTTAGTGTAATGTCCCAGCATTTACATATTGAAATATATCTTGTTTCTTTATAAACTACTTTCTCTGTGTTTCTCTTTCATATTATTGATAACAAATTTTTGAAATTTTATATATTTAATTTCATGATATTAAAATAGGCATTAAAATATTTAAGAAAGTGGGCTAGATAGGATTGAGAAAACTAACCAGAGGAAAGAAGATAAAAATGGGTGAGAATGTTAATAAACTTTATGTAGAGATGCAGGAATTTGTGAGAAAGGCCATGCATTATGCTTTGGGGTAGAGGTTACCATAACTCTAATTGACAAATCTAGTGAATTGTTTTCAGTCCTTATCTTGACCCTCTGTGACATTTAAAATTATCTCCTCTCTTCCTTTCTATGACACCCTTCTCTTCCAGTTCTCTTTCATTGTTTTCTCACTTTCCTTTTCTGAATACTCTCTCTGGGTCCTTAGATTTGGTGGTTCCTGAATCTCCTTGTTTTGATTCTCACTTCTGCTTGGCAATCTCACTCACTTCTTTGAGTTAAATTAAACATTATGCAGATGACTCCCAAATCTGTATCTCCAACACAAGTCTTTATGCCACGCTTCAGACTCATGAAGCCAACTGCCTGCTGGCTTTTTCTATGTGGATGCCTTACCAGCACCTCAAACTGAATACAGCTAAAACTGAACGTTTCATGGCTCCACCAGCAGCACCACAAACCTTTTTCTTGTTGGTATTAATACTCCCAAAGCAAAAACTAGGGCATCATGTCATAGTTCTCCTTTCACACTTCCACAATTTAATCTGTCATGAAATCTTAATTATTATTCCTTCAAAATATCTCATGAATTTGTCTTCTTTTCCATTCCCAAATCTCCGTTCCCATACCCTCGTTTGGACCCTTACCATTTTTCTCCTAAATGACAATAATAGTTTTTTAACTGATCTCCAGTTTGTTCCACTACTGCCTGTTGACCCTGGGTACAGCCTCTAGAATTAGTATCTAACAGTATTTTTACCTACTTAAAATCCTTTAATGACTTCCTGTTTTCTATGATAAAATGTTAGCATGACCTAAAAGATTCTCTATGATAATCCTCTTAGTCAAGCCTTGCTTGTTGCCTCTAATTCCTACCCCCCATCCCAGAATTCTACAACCTTCTTCTTGTATTTTATATTTCACTAGGATTTCCTTGAACTTTGTTATTTCATTCCCATTTCTTTGTACAGTTGGCTCCCTCTAATATCTTTAGGCCCTTGCCTACCTCATGAATTTTGTTCTTCAAAGTCCTTATCAGTTGTCCTAGTCTCAGGAAAATAGTCCCTCATTTCCTGTCCTCAGTTTCTAGATATGACTACTTCCTCTTTGCTACTTCTCTGCCTGGTATTTGTCTATTACTGCACATATCATATACACACTTGGTAGATGCACATTGATTTGAATTGAATTCTCAGTATAGTATCTTTCCATCTGGTTGATTAGGATTGTTAAAAAAGAAATAAAGTACACAACAGAAGTTCATTGGTTTGTTTTCTTTGTTTTCCTTATTAATTGAGATATAACTCATAGTAAAGTAATAAATCTTAAGTATATATAGCTCAGTGAATTTGTATATGTATTTATATACTTGTATAACTACCACAAATTAAAACAAAACATAGGGGCTTCCCTGGTGGTGCAGTGGTTGAGAGCCCGCCTGCCGATGCAGGGAACGCGGGTTCATGCCCCGGTCCGGGAAGATCCCACATGCCGTGGAGTAGCTGGGCCTGTGAGCCATGGCTGCTGAGCCTGCACGTCCGGAGCCTGTGCTCTGCAACAGGAAAGTCCACAACAGTGAGAGGCCCGCGTACCGCAAAAAAAAAAAAAAAAAAAAAAATAGAACATTTCCAGTAACTAAAAAAACCCATTTGCACCCCTTCCAAGTCAGTACCCTCAAGAAGTAACCACTATTGTGACTTCTATCACCATTGGTTAATTTGGCCTGTTCTTGAACTTTGCATAAATGGAATCACAGAGTATGTGCTCTTTTGACTGACAGGTTTTTGTATGAACCCTTATAAAAACCTTAAGAATCTTGGGCACCCGAATGGTGCCTATGAGGAAATAAAATACTGAAATAGCCCATGAAGGTAATGTTCCAAGAGGGAAACAAAGACTTCAACAACTCTTCAGTCAGAAAAATCAGAAAGTCTATGCCCATTTGGATGGGTATCCTCACAATGAAATAACATGTTGTAGCACATGTATTATCTATGACAATGCAAAATGAAATATCAAGAATTTTGAAGAAACTGAAGGGAGGAATAGGCAATAATAGGTGGAAACAAATACTCTGCTTTCAGTAATGGATAAGACATGTAGACAGAAGGCCAATAAAGAAATAGCAGACTTAAACAACACTATAAACAAGGAGACTTAACAGACAAGTATACCACACTCCATCCAACAACAGTAGTGTACACATTTCTCTCAACTGCCAGGAACATTCTCTAGGATAGGCCATGTGTTAGTCCACAAATTTAAATCATACAGTGTATCTTCTCCCACCAAAATGGACTGAAGCTAGAAATTAATAACAAGAAAACTGGAAAATTTATAAATAGATGGAATTAAATAGCACATCCTTAAACAGCAAATGGGTCAAATAAGAAATCATGAGAGAAATATAATATAATACTGTGAGATAAATTAAAATGAAAACACAATATACCAAATGTATACATTTGGTAAATGTCAACATTAAAAAAGAAGAAAGATCTCAAAACCTGACTTTATAACTTAAGGAACCAAGAAAAGAAAAACAAACCAAACCCAAAGCTAGCAGAAGGAAGGAAAAAATAAAAATTAGAGTGTAAATAAAATAGAGAATAGAAAAACAATAGCACAAGCAAAATCAAAAGTTGGTTCTTTGAAAAGATCAACAAAATTGAGAAAACATTCCCTGGACCAAGGAAAAAAGGGATAAGACACAAATAATTAAAACAATAACTAGGGCTTCCCTGGTGGCGCAGTGATTGAGAGTCCACCTCCCGATGCAGGGGACATGGGTTCGTGCCCCGGTCCGGGAAGATCCCACGTGCCACGGAGCAGCTGGGCCCGTGAGCCATGGCCACTGAGCCTGTGCGTCCGGAGCCTGTGCTCCGCAACAGGAGAGGCCACAGCAGTGAGGGGCCTGCGTACCGCCAAAAAAAAAAAAAAAAAAAACTAAACCAGAAATGAGTGGGGACCTTACTACCTTACAGAAAAAAAAAAAAAAAAAGATTATAAGAGAGTACTGTGAACAATTGCATACAAACAGGTTAGTTAACCTAAATGAAATGGGCAAATTCCTAAACGTACACAACTTACTGAAACCTACTTAAGAAGAAACAGAAAATCTGAATCAGTAATCAAGAATCTCTCTGATCTTCACTGATATATTCTACCAAATATTTAAAGAAGAATTAACACCAATCCTTCCCAAACTCTTCCAAAAATAGAAGAGGAGGGAACACTGCCTGTTAATTTATGAGGCCAGAATTACCCTGATATAAATGCCAGGCAACAAACCACAGGAAAAAAAAATACAGACCAATATCCTTTATGAATATAAATACAAATATCCTTAACAAAATACGAGCAAAGTGAATCCGACACTGCATTATATATATGGGGGGGGGAGAAATAGATTGATTATACACCATGACCAAGTAGGATTTATCTCAGAAATAAAAAAGGGTGGTTATATATAAGAAAATCAATCAATGTAATACACCACACTAATAAAATGAAGGAAGGAAACACATAATCTCAATTGATGCAGAAAAAGCATTTGACAAAATCCAATACTATTTCATGATTTAAAAATCAGAAAACTAATAGCAAGAACTTCCTCAATGTAATAAAAGACATCTATGAACAACAAACAGCTAAAACAAAACTTAATGATAACTGAGTTAAAGCATTCCTCTTGAGATCAAGAAGGCAAGGAGGCCTGGTTTCACCACTGTTATTCAATGTTGCACTGGAAATTTTAACAAGATCAGTTATGAAGAAAAAAATAAAATAAAATAAAAGACATCCAAATTGGAAAGAAAGAAGTGAGACTATCTCCATTTGCAGATCACATGATCCCCTATATATCAAAAATCCCAAAGGATCCACATACCAAAAAACCCTACAAGAGCTAATAAAAGAATTCAGTAAAGTTGCAAGATACAAAATCAACACACAAAATTCAGCTATGTTTCTATACACCAGCAGTGAATAATTCAAAAACAAAATTAAGAAAAGAGTCCCTTGTCTACATCTGTCTCTTTATTCCTGTCCTGCCCCTAGCTTCTTCAGAACTTTTTTTTTCTTTAGATTCCATATATATATGTTAGCATATGGTATTTATTTTTCTCTTTCTGACTTACCTCACTGCTAGTTTCTGCTTTATAACAAAGTGAATCAGCTATACATATACACATATCCCCATATCTAACACACCACTGTAAAGCAATTATTCTCCAATAAAGATGTTAAAATAAATAAATAAATAATTTTTTAATTAAAAAAGAAGAAAACAGTCCTATTTACAAGACTATCCAAAAGAAGTAAATACCTATTAATACATTTAACCAAGTAGGTGATCTGTATACTGAAAGCTACAAAATATGGATGAAAGAAATTAAAGAAGACAAATGAATGGAAAGACATTCCATGTTCATGGATTGGAAAACTAAATGTTGTTAAGATGTCCATGCTACTGAAAATGATATACAGATTCAATGCACTCCCTATCCAAATTATTGGGCTTTTTTTGGTAGAAATAGTAAAAATTCATCCTAAAACTTATATGGATACTTAAGGAACCCCAAATAGCTAGAACAATTTTGGAAAAGAACAAAATTGTAGGACTCACACTTCCTGATTTCAAAACATATTACAAAACTACAGTAATCAAAACAGTGTGGTATTGACATAAAGAGAGACAAATAGACTACTAGCATAGACTAGTGAGCCCAGAAATAAACCTATATGGTCAAATGAACTTCAACAGAGGTGCCAAGACCACTCAATGGAGTAAGGACAGTCTCTTCAACAAATGGTGTTGGGAAAAACTGGATATCCACGTGGTCAAAATAATATAAGAAATTCAACTCAAAATGAATCAATGACCTAATTACAAGAGCTAAAACATAAAACTCTTAGAAGCAAATGTAAATCTTCTTTACTTTGGATTTCATAGTGAATGTTTGATTATAACACCAAAAGCAGGAACAATGAAAGAAAAATAACAAATAGGTGGATTTCATCAAAATTGAGAACTTTGGGGTAGCAAAGGACATAAAGAAAGGGAAAACAACCTACAGAATGGGAGAAAATATTTGCAAATCATATATCTGGTAAGGGCCCATATCCAGAATATGAAAAAAACTCTTACAACTCAACAACAAAGAGACGAACAGCCCATATTTAAGAAGGATGGAGAAACTGGTTTTTTTCAACATCTTTACTGGAGTACAATTGCTCTACAATGGTGTGTTAGCTTCTGCTGTATAACAAAGTAAATCAGCCACAAGTATACATATATCCCCATATCCCATCCATCTTGCATCTCCCTTGCACCCTCCTTATCCCAACCCTCTAGGTGGTCACAAAGCACTGAGCTCATATCCCTGTGCTATGTGACTGCTTCCCACCAGCCATCCATTCTACATTTGATAGTGTATATATGTCCATGCCACTCTCTCACCTCATCCCAGCCCACCCCTCCCCTTACCCGTGTCCTCAAGTCCATTCTCTACATCTATACCTTTATTCCTGTCCTACCCCTATGTTCTTCAGAACCTTTTTTTTTAGATTCCATATATATTTGTTAGATATGGTATTTGCTTTTCTCTTTCTGACTTATCTCACTCAGTATGACAGACTCTAGGTCCATCCACCTCACTACAAATAACTCAATTTTGTTTCTTTTTATGGCAGAGTAATATTCCATTGTACATATGTGCCACACCTTCTTTATCCATTCATCTGTCAATGGACATTTAGGTTGCTTCCATGAAGGATGGAGAAGCTTGAATAGACATTTCTCTAAAGAAGATATACAAATGATCAATAAGGACTTGAAAACATGCTGAAAATCATTGGTCATAAAGGAAATGAAAATCTAAACCAGAATTCTACAAACCCATGATGATGGCTATAACTGGGGGCAAATAAAGGAAATAAGTGTTGGTGAGGATGTAGAGAAATTGGAATACTGGTACAATTGCTGATAGAAAAGTGAAATGGTGCACCTGCTATGGAAAGAGTTTAGCTGTTTCTCAAAAAGTTAACATAGAATTACCATACAACCCAGAAATTCCATTCCTATATATACACCCAAAAGAATTCAAACAGGCACTGAAACAAATTCTTACACACTAATGTTCATAGCAGCACTTTAACAATAGCTAAAATGTGGTAACAACCCAAATCAAGGAAATAATTGATAAAGAAATTGTGGTATATATATAAAATCAACTATTATAATATTCAGCCATAGAAAGCAATGAAGTTCTGATACATGCTAAACATGCATGAACCACAAAAACATTCTAAGTGAAAGAAAGTAGACAGAAAAGGCCACATGCTATATAATTCAATTGATATGAAATGTCCAGAAAGGATAAATCTGTAGAGATGAAAAGCAGTCAGAGGCAGGCAGTTAGTAGGGAAGTGGAAAACTGCTTAATGGGTAGAGAATTTCCTTTTGCTTACTGCAAATGTCTTGAAATTCAATAGAGGTGGAGGTTGCACAGCACTGTGAAAGTGATAGATGCCACTGTTCACTCTAAAATAGTTAATTTGGAGGCATCACCTCACACCAGTCAGAATGGACATCATCAAAAAAATCTACAAACAATAAATGCTGGAGAACGTGTGGGGAAAATGGAACAGTCTTGCACTGTTGATAGGAATGTAAATTGATACAGCCACTATGGAGAAGAGTATGGAGGTTCCTTTAAAAACTAAAAATAGGACTTACCTGGTGCCGCAATTGTTGAGAGTCCGCCTGACGATGTAGGCAACACGGGTTCATGCCCCAGTCCGGGAGGATCCCACATGCTGCAGAGTGGCTGGGCCCGTGAGCCATGGCCTCTGACCCTGCACGTCTGGAACCTCTGCTCCACAACAGGAGAGGCCACAACAGTGAGAGGCCCATGCACCATAAAACAACAACAACAACAACAACAAGAAAAAAACAGAACTACCATATGACCCAACAATCCCACTACTGAGCATATACCCTGAGAAAACAATAATTTTAAAAGAGTCATGTACCACAATGTTCACTGCAGTTCTATTTACAATAGCCAGGACATGGAAGCAACCTAAGTGTCCATCAGCAGATGAATGGATAAAGAAGATGTGGCACATATATACAATGGAATATTACTCAGCCATAAAAGCAAGTGAAACTGAGCTATTCGTAGTGAGGTGGATGGACCCAGAGTCTGTCATACAGAGTGAAATAAGTCAGAAAGAAAAAAAACAAATACCACATGCTAACACATATATATGGAATCTAAAAAAGAAAAAGGTCCTGATGAATCTAGGGGCAAGACAGGAATAAAGATGCAGAAGTAGACAATGGACTTGAGGACAAGGGAAGGGGAAGGGGAAGCTGGGACGAAGTGAGAGAGTGGCATGGACATATATACACTACCAAATGTAAAATAGATAGCTAGTGGAAAGCAGTTGCATAGCACAGGGAGATCAGTTCTGTGCTTTGTGACCACCTAGAGGGATGGGATAGGGAGGATGGGAGGGAGACACAAGAGGGAGGAGATATGGGGATATATGTATATGTATAGCTGATTCACTTTGTTATAAAGCAGAAATTAACACACCATTGTAAAGCAATTATACTCCAATAAAGATGTTTTTAAAAAAAGAATTTGGCTGCCAATGCAGGGGACACGGGTTCTAGCCCTGGTCCGGGATGATACCACATGACATGGGGCAATGAAGCCCATGCTCCACAACTACTGAGCCTGCACTATAGAGCCTGCCAACCACAACTACTTCAGCCCATGGGCCTAGATCCCATGTTCAACAACAAGAGAAGGTACCGCAGTGAGAAGCCAGTGCACTGCAATGAAGAGTAGGCCCCGCTCGCTGCAACTACAGAAAGCCCACATGCAGCAATGAAGACCTCACACAGACAAAAGTAAATGAATTATAAATAAATAAATAATTTTTAAAATAAAATAAAATAGTTAATTTCACAATACTTGAATTTCACCACAGTTGAATAAAAGGAAATAAAATAATAACTTCATTTGGCAAATACTCTCAAATCTGATACATAAATCAGAAGTCAAAAAAGACAAAAAATAACGTATTTAACAAGATAAAATATGAGAATATTTATTCTGCAAAATGCCATAAGAAAAGGCCAACTAATAGGAAAGAGTTAAGGTCATGTCAAAAGTAAAAATATGTCAAAAATAATCTCATAGTTTAAGAGAAACCAATACATTAGTGAAGTTTGTGAAAAGAAAATGACAGACAGGTAGAAAAATTAAAATATATATAAGATTTTTTAAATAAATTTATTTCTTTTTATTTTTCACTGTGTTGGGTCTTTGTTGTTGTGCAAGGGCTTTCTCTAGCTGCAGTGAGCGGAAGCTACGCTTCGTTGCGGTGCGCGAGCTTCTCATTGTCATGGCTTCTCATTTTGCAGAGCACAGTATCTAGGCATGCGGGCTTCAGTAGTTGTGGCTCACAGGCTCTAGACAGAAGGATCAGTAGTTATGGCACAGGGGCTTAGTTGCTGTGCGGCATGTGGGATCTTCCCGGACCAGGGCAAGAACCCATGTCCCCTGCATTGGCAGCCAGATTCTTTTTTTTTCTAACATCTTTATTGGAGTATAATTGCTTTACAATGGTGTGATAATTTCTGCTTTACAGCTAAGTGAATCACTTATACATATGCATATGTTCCCATGTCTCTTCCCTCTTGCGTCTCCCTCCCTCCCACCCTCCCTATCCCACCTCTCTAGGTGATCACAAAGCACCCAGCTGATCTCCCTGTGCTATGCGGCTGCTTCCCACTAGCTATCTATTTTACATTTGGTAGTGTATATATGTCCATGCCACTCTCTCACTTTTTTTTTGTTTGTTTTTGTTTGTTTGTTGATTTTGTGGTTCATGGGCCTCTCACTGTTGTGGCCTCTCCCGTTGTGGAGCACAGGCTCCGGACGCGCAGGCTCAGCGGCCATGGCTCACGGGCCCAGCTGCTCCGCGACATGTGGGATCTTCCCGGACCGGGGCACGAACCCGTGTCCCCTGCATCGGCAGGCGGATTCTCAACCACTGCGCCACCAGGGAAGCCCCACTCTCTCACTTTGTAACAACTTACCCTTCCCACTCCCCATATCCTCAAGTCCATTCTCAAGTAGGTGTGTGTCTTTATTCCCATCTTAACCCTAGGTTCTTCGTGACATTTTTTTTTCTTAGATTCCACATATATGTGTTAGTATACAGTATTTGTCTTTCTCTTTCTGACTTACTTCACTCTATATGACAGGCTCTACGACCATCCACCTCACTGCAAATAACTCAATTTCATTTCTTTTTATGGCTGAGTAATATTCCAATATATGTGCCACATCTTCTTTATCCATTCATCTGATGATGGACATTTAGGTTGCTTCCATGTCCTAGCTATTGTAAATAGAGCTGCAATGAACATTTTGGTACATGACTCTTTTTGAATTATGGTTTTCTCAGGGTATGTGCCCAGTAGTGGGATTGCTGGGGCGTATGGTAGTTCTATTTGTAGTTTTTTTTGTTGTTTTTATTTTTTTTTGTGGTATGCGGGCCTCTCACCACCGTGGCCTCTCCCATTGCGGAGTGCAGGCTCCGAGCGCGCAGGCTCCGTGGCCATGGCTCACGGGCCCAGCCGCTCCGCGGCACGCGGGATCCTCCCAGACCGGGGCACGAACCCACGTCCCCTGCATCGGCAGGCGGACTCTCAACCACTGCACCACCAGGGAAGCCCTATTTGTAGTTTTTTAAAGAACCTCCATACTGTTCTCCATAGTGGCTGTATCAATTTACATTCCCACCAGCAGTGCAAGAGTGTTCCCTTCTCCACACCCTCTTCAGCATTTATTGTTTCTAGAGTTTTTGATGATGGCCATTCTGATAGGTGTGAGATGATATCTCATTGTAGTTTTGATTTGCATTTCTCTAATGATTAATGATGTTGAGCATTCTTTCATGTGTTTGTTGGCAATCTGTATATCTTCTTTGGAGAAGTGTCTATTTAGGTCTTCTGCCCATTTTTGGATTGGGTTGTTTGTTTTTTTTTTTTTTTTTGGTTTTGAGCTGCATATGTTGCTTGTAAATTTTGGAAATCAATCCTTTGTCAGGTGCTTCATTTGCTACTATTTTCTCCCATTCTGAGGGTTGTCTTTTGGTCTTGTTTATGGTATCCTTTGCTGTGCAAAAGCTTTTAAGTTTCATTAGGTCCCATTTGTTTATATTTGTTTTTATTTCCATTTCTCTAGAAGGTGGGTCAAAAAGGATCTTGCTGTGATTTATGTCATAGTGTGTTCTTATGTATTCCTCTAAGAGTTTGATAGTGTCTGGCCTTACATGTAGGTCTTTAACCTATTTTGAGTTTATTTTTGTGTGTGGTGTTAGAGAGTGTTCTAATTTCATACTTTTACAGCTAGCTGTCCAGTTTTCCCAGCACCACTTATTGAAGGCGCTGTCTTTTCTCCACTGTATATCCTTCCCTCCTTTATCAAAGATAAGGTGACCATATGTGCATGGGTTTATCTCTGAGCTTTCTATCCTGTTCCATTGATCTATATCTCTGGTTTTGTGCCACTACCATACTGTCTTCATTACTGTAGCTTGTAGTATTATCTTAGGTCAGGGAGCTGGAATTCCTCCAGCTCCATTTTTCGTTCTCAAGAATGCTTTGGCTATTCGGAGTGTTTTGTGTTTCCATACAAGTTGTGAAATTTTTTGTTCTAGTTCTGTGAAAATTGCCAGTGGTAATTTGATAGGGATTTCATTGAATCTGTAGATTGCTTTGGGTAGTAGAGTCATTTTCATATTGTTAATTCTTCCAATCCATGAACATGGTATATACCTCCATCTATGTGTATCATCTTTAACTTCTTTCATCAGTGTCTTATAATTATCTGCCTACAGTTCTTTTGTCTCCTTAAGTAGATTTCTTCCCATATATTTTATTCTTTTTGTTGCAATGGTAAATGGGAATGTTTTCTTAATTTCACTTTCAGATTTTCCATCATTAGTGGATAGGAATGCCAGAGATTTTTGTGCATTAATTTTGTATCCTGCTTCTTTACCAAATTCATTCATTAGCTCTAATAGTTTTCTGGTAGCATCTTTAGGATTCTCTATGTAGAGTATCATGTCATCTGCAAACAGTGACAGCTTTACTTCTTCTTTTCCAATTTGGATTCCTTTTATTTCTTTTTCTTCTCTGATTGCTGTGGCTAAAACTTCCACAATTATGTTGTATAAGAGTGGTGAGAGTGGCAACCTTGTATTGTTCCTGATATTCGTGGAAATGGTTTCAGTTTTTCACCATTGAGGATGATGTTGGCTGTGGGTTTCTCATATATGGCCTTTATTATGTTGAGGAAATTTCCCTCTATGCCTATTTTCTGCAGGGTTTTTTTCATAAATCAGTGTTGAATTTTGTCAAAAGCTTTCTCTGCATCTATTGAGATGATCATATGGTTTCCTCCTTCAGTTTGTTAATATGATGTATCATGTTGACTGATTTGCGTATATTGAAGAATCCTTGCATTCCTGGAATAAACCCCATTTGGTCATGGTGTATGATCCTTTTAATGTGCTGTTGGATTCTGTTTGCTAGTATTTTGTTGAGAATTTTTGCATCTATGTTCATCAGTGATATTGGCCTGTAGTTTTCTTTCTTTGGGACATCTTTGTCTGGTTTTAGTATCAGGGTGATGCTGGCCTCATAGAATGAGTTTGGAAGTATTCCTCCCTCTGCTATATTTTGGAAGAGTTTGAGAAGGATAGGTGTTAGCTCTTCTATAAATGTTCGATATAATTTGCCTGTGAAGCCATCTGGTCTTTGGCTTTTGTTTGTTGGAAGGTTTTTTATTATTTTTTTTTCTGCTACGCTGGCCTCTCACTGCTGTGGCCTCTCCCATTGTGGAGCACAGGCTCCGGATGCGCAGGCTCAGTGGCCACGGCTGACAGGCCAAGCCGCTCCATGGCATGTGGGATCTTCCCGGACCGGGGAATGAGCCCATGTCCCCTACATCGGCAGGCGGACTCTCAACCACGACACCACCAGGTAAGCCCTGTTGGAAAATTTTTAATCACAGTTTCAATTTCAGTGTTTGTTATTGATCTGTTCATATTTTCTATTTCTTCCAGATTCAGTCTTGGCAGGTTGTGCACTTCTAAGAATTTGTTGATTTCTTCCAGTTTTTGCATTTTATTGGCATAGAGTTGCTTATAATAATCTCTTTTTATCTTTTGTATTTCTGCAGTGTCACTTGTTACTTCTCCTTTCTAATTTCTAATTCTACTGATTTGAGTCTTCTCCATTTTTTTCTTGATGAGTCTGGCTAATGGTTTATCAATTTTTTTTTACCTTCTCTGAGAACCAGCTTTTAGTTTTATTGATCTTTGCTATCATTTCCTTCATTTCTTTTTCATTTATTTCTGATCTGATCTTTATGATTTCTTTCCTTCTTCTAACTTTGCAGGTTTGTTGTTCTTTTTTCTCTAATTGCTTTATGTGCAATGTTAGGTTGTTTATTTCAGATGTTTCCTGTTACTTAAGTTAGGATTGTATTGCTATAACCTTCTCTCTTAGAACTGCTTTTGCTGCATCCCATAGGTTTTTGGTCATCGTGTCTCCACTGTCATTTGTTTCTAAGTATTTTTTTTTATTTCCTCTTTGATTTCTTCAGTGATCACTTCGTTATTAAGTAGTATATTGTTTAGACTCCATGTGTTTGTATTTTTTATGGATCTTTTCCTGTAATTGATATCTAGTCTCATAGCTTTGTGGTTGGAAAAGATACTTGGTATGATGTCAATTTTCTTAAATTTACCAAGGCTTCTTTTGTGACTCAAGATATGATCTATCCTGGAGAATGTTCCATGAGCACTTGAGAAAAATGTGTATTCTGTTGTTTTTGGATGGAATGTCCTATAAAAATCAATTAGGTCCATCTTGTTTAATGTATCATTTAAAGCTTGTGTTTTCTTATTTATTTTCATTTTTGATGATCTGTCAATTGGTGAAAGTGGGGTGTTAAAGTCCCGTAATATGAATGTGTTACTTTCAATTTCCCCTTTTATGGCTGTTAGTATTTGCATTATGTATTGAGGTGCTCTTATGTTGGGTGCAAAAATATTTACAATTGTTATGTCTTCTTCTTGGATTGACCCTTTGATCATTATATAGTGTCCTTCTTTGTCTCTTGTAATGGTCTTTATTTTTAAGTCTATTTTGTCTGACACGAGAATTGCTACTCCAGCTCTCTTTTGATTTCCATTTGCATGGAATATATTTTTCCATCCCCTCACTTTCACTCTGTATGTGTCTCTAGGTCTGAAGTGGGTCTCTTGTAGACAGCATATATATGGGTCTTGTTTCTGTATCCACTCAGCCAGTCTGTGTCTTTTGGTGGGAGCATTTAATCCATTTACATTTAAGGTAATTATTGATATGTATGATCCTAGTCCTATTTTCTTAATTGTTTTGTGTTTGTTATTGTAGGTCTTTTCCTTCTCTTGTGTCTCTCACTGCTGCTGAACTCTCTCAGCTTTGGCTTATCTGTAAAGATTTTAATTTCTCCATCAAATCTGAATGATATCCTTGCTGGGTAAAGTAATCTTGGTTGTAGGTTTTTCTCCTTCATCACTTTAAGTATGTCCTGCCACTCCCTTCTGGCTTGCAGAGTTTCTGCTGAAAGATCAGCTGTTAACCTGAAGGGGATTCCCTTGTGTGTTATTTGTTGTTTTTCCCTTCCTGCTTTTAATATGTTTTCTTTGTATTTAATTTTTCAGTTTCATTAATATGTGTCTTGGCATGTTTCTCCTTGGATTTATCTTGTATGGTATGCTCTGTGCTTCCTGGACTTGATTAACTATTTCCTTTCCCATATTAGGGAAGTTTTCAACTGTAATCTCTTCAAATATTTTCTCAGTCCCTTTCTTTTTCTCTTCTTCTTCTGGGACCACTATAATTCAAATGTTGGTGCATTTAATGTTGTCCCAGAGGTCTCTGAGACTGTCCTCAGTTCTACTGTGCTCTGCAGTAGTTATTTCCACTATTTTATCTTCCAGGCCACTTATCCGCTCTTCTGCCTCAGTTATTCTGCTATTGATCCCATCTAGAGTATTTTAAATTTCATTTGTTTTGTTGTTCATTGTTACTTGTTTCCTCTCAGTTCTTCTAGGTCCTTGTTAAATGTTTCTTGTATTTTCTCTCTTCTATTTCCAAGATTTTGGATCATGTTTACTATCATTATTCTGAATTGTTTTTCAGGTAGACTGCTTATTTCCTCTTCATTTGTTACGTCTGGTGGGTTTTTACCTTGCTCCTTCATCTGCTGTTTGTTTTTCTGTCTTCTCATTTTGCTTATCTTACTGTGCTTGGGGTCTCCTTTTTGCATGCTACAGGTTCACAGTTCCCGTTGTTTTTGGTGTCTGTGTCCAGTGGCTAAAGTTGGTTCAGTGGGTTGTGTAGGCTTCCTGGTGGAGGGGAGTAGTGCCTGTGTTCTGCTGGATGAGGCTGGATCTTGTCTTTCTGGTGTGGAGGTCCACACCTGGTGGTGTTTTTTGGGGTGTTTTTTTGGCGTTATTATTGTTTTTGTTTTGTTTTGTTTTTCCTTGTTTTTAGGCAGCCTCTCTGCTAATGGGTGTGGTTGTGTTCCTGTCTTGCTAATTGTTTGCCATAGGATTTCCAGCACTGTAGCCTGCTTTTCGTTGAGTGAAGCTGGGTGTTGGTATTGAGATGGAGATCTCTGGGAGATTTTCACCTGTTGATATTTTGTGGAGCTGGGAGGTCTCTTGTGTACCAGTGTCCTGAAGTTGACTCTCCCACCTCAGAGCCACAGCTCTGACTCCTGGCTGCAACCCCAAGAGCATTTCATCTACACAGCTCAGAATAAAAGGGAAGAAAAATAGAAAGAAATAAAAGAAAGAAACAAAGAAACAAAGAAAGAATGAAAGAAAGAGGTTAAAATAAGATAAAGTTATTAAAATAAAAATTAATTTTATGAGAAAAAAAATTTTAAGTAAAAAAAAAAAAAAAATGGACAGACAGCACCCTAAGACAAATGGTGAAAACAAAGCTATACAGATGAAATGTCACACAGAAACATACACATACACACTCACAAAAAGAGGTAAAGGGGAAAAAATAATATATCTTACTCTCAAAGTGCACCTCCTCAATTTGGGATGACTCATTGTCTATTCAGGTTTTCCACCAATGCAGGGTACATCAAGTTGATTGTGGAGATTTAATCTGTTGCTTCTGAGGTTTCTGGGAGATATTTCCATTTGTCTTCTTTGTTCATACATCTCCCGAGTTTCAGCTTTGGATTTTGCCCTGCCTCTGTGTGTAGGTTGCCTGAGGGTCTCTGTTCTTCACTCAGACAGGACGGGGTTAAAGGAGCAGCTGTCTCAGGGGCTCTGGCTCACTCAGGCCGGGAGAAGAGAGGGGCATGGAGTGCGGGTTGAGCCTGCCACTGCAGAAGCCAGCGTGAAGTTGCACCAGCCTGAGGCACACCGTGTATTCTCCAGGGGAAGTTGTCTCTGGATCACGGGACCCTGGCAGTAGCGGGCTGCACCGGCTCCCAGGATGGGAGGTCCCACATTAGAAATTGTTGTCCACTTAGGATACAGTCGGCCCTCAGTATTGGTGGGTTCCACATCCAAGGATTCAACCAACTGAGGACTGAATATATTGGTGAGAAATATTTCCACAAAGTTCCAAATAGTAAAACTTGTATTTACCCCTCACCAACAAATTTTTACAATGCATTTACATTTTATTTGGTATAATAAGTAATTTAGAGATGTTATAAGGTATTCCTGAGGCTATGCTTAAGTTACAGACAAATACTACACCATTTTATACAAGAGATGTGAACATCCTCATATTTCTAAACATCTGGGGGATCCTGTGAATATCGAAGGAAGACTGAATATAACATTTCTTTTTGCATTAATTTTTTTCAATGTTTTCCTTATTTGACAAATCAAACTTGCATATATTTAAGGACTACAGTGTAATATTCCATGCATTATAAAATAATTATCAAGACAATTAACACATTCATCACCTCACAGAGTTAATTTAAAGTTTATGTTCTATTATCTTACCAAATTTCAAGAATATACTAAATATATATATTTTTATATATTTTAGTATATTAATTTCAATGATTATTAACTATACTCAAGGTGCTATATATTAGATATCCAGAATCATTAACATTACATATGAAAACCTTATAGCCTGTGACTGACACATCCCCATTTTGACAAAACCAAGGTGCCTGATGACCACCATTCTACCCACGGCATCTATAAGTTCAGGTTTTTTAGATTACAAATACAAGTGAAATCTTGCAGTATTTATAATTCTGTATCTGGATTATTCCAATTACCATAACATGTTCCAGATTAACAACATTAACAGAGATGACAGGATTTTCCTTATTTGAAGGCTAAATAAGTTTCCATTTTATAAATGTATATAAATTTTTCTTTTCTTCATTCAAGAATCATTCAACTGACACATTGGTTATTTCATACTTGACGAATGTGAATAATACTACAATGAACCTGGGAATTGAGATGTATCTTACACACACTAATTTAATTTGTTTTCATTATATACTTAGAAGTGGGATTGTTGCATCATATGGTACTTCTCTTTCAATTGTTTGAACAACATACGGGCTATAGGGTTAGCCAGAATATTCCTTCATATTTTCCTGTATATCTTAAACAAAAACAAAAACAATTTTTTTTTTTTTTTCGCGGTACACGGGCCTCTCACTGTTGTGGCCTCTCCCGTTGCGGAGCACAGGCTCCAGATGCGCAGGCTCAGAGGCCGTGGCTCATGGGCCCAGCCACTTTGCAGAATGTGGGAACTTCCTGAACCAGAGCACGAGCCCGTGTCCCCTGCATCGGCAGGCAAACTCTCAACCACTGCGCCACCAGGGAAGGCCCTGAACAAATTTTAAGCAGACATAATATTTTATCAAAGTTTTATTTCCCTACATCTAAAGGAGAGCAAGGAGATAAGAATAAGGGAGAAACAAAAAAAGAAAAAACATAACTTACACTATGAACATTCTAAGATCATTCCTGAATTGAAGAACTGAAAAAAACATTTAAAAACTTTCATAATGATACTTCTACATTCAAAAAGAACCACAATAAAACAGTCAAATTCTCAAAAAGGAACCAGGAACACATAAACTCAAAACAAACAAACAAAACATAACATAACATACCACTACAAAACTAAAACAAAAAATTACTTCTTGAAAACCCACACAACCATTCACAACCATAAAATGTCTATCACAAATTCACACATAATAAAAAACAAGCCGAACAAGCACAAATAGGAAACACATATTCCAACAGGGGCGCTCAAAAGTGAACATCAGCAATTCTGTGTTCCATGAGTTAAAACATCTATAGACTTTCCATTCTGTGCAGTTGCCGGTGAGAAAAGGGGTCACTTAACTCCAGTGTGGCCGCAGGCAGGGCACCATGGTACACTCCAGCAGGGACAACAGGGGAAAATTCGCAGAATTCCTCTGGGTTCACCACCAAAATGGCTGACGGGCAAAGCTCCGCTCCCTGCGCTGGTCTGTCTCAGACTCTAGAGCTCCTGCTTTTCACCACAGGGTCCCACTGGCAATCACGGGGCCCTCTAAGGCTGCTGAAACCCCATAGGGGACATCTATGGGCAGAGCCCATTCGGCCCAGCACAGCCTCACTCTTCCCTGCGCAGGGCAGAAAACAGCTTGGCTGCCTGAGCTTTTCACATACTGTATTCCGCTGGATGGCATTGTGGATCCAGAAATGGCAGTCACCCCTTTCCTTGCCTGCACCGAGGCTTCTGCGCCAGTCTTTAGCTTCCAGAGAGTAGATGGTGTGCAGTGGTGGTTGGGAAACAATCAGATGACCTTCCTCCTCCTCCTCCTCCTTCTCCCCATCATCACCATCACTATCATCATCAACAGCAGCAGTGGCAGCAACAGTAGCAGCAGAAGCAGCAGCAGCAGCCACAGAGGCACCAATAGCCCATTATCCTCATCCCCATCCATAATACAGCTCACAGAGCACCGATGGGCTAGGCTCCTCAGCTGAGAGGAGCCTCAGCACCTTCAGCTGGGCTCCTCATCAACTTGGCCACTTTCTGTGAAACCTGCAGTGTGGCTAGGCAGATCTTCATTCCCTTGATGCCCTGGTTCACTGTGAATGCAGACGCCAATGACCCTGCAGATATCACAACAGGGAGCTTGCAGTTTATTGTTTATATCTTCGGACTCCTCCAGGCCTTTGAATTCTCTATACTGCATCTCTTCCTAGGGAACAACCACTGTCCTCCTCAAGTTCAGTGCTTCACTTGGACAAAGATCCAGTGGGTCAGTGGCAGGTAGATGCAGGGGAGTTCCAGAAGGTTGTGAAGTCTACTGTACTTAAATCACAAGGGTCCAGAAGAGGTCACTGCGCTGCTTCCCTGTGTGGAACCGTCGACAATCCTACGTGTGCAGGGGTGGGAATTTTCGGTATGAGATGGGTCGCACCGTTGGGTCTACTTGGGGGAGACCTCTTGGCCTCCCCTACATTTGGCCACAAGTTCTCTATCACTGGGTCTTTCTTCCAACAAGCCTCACTAGCCAGGCTCTCAGGCTGCAGTTCTGCACCAGAAACCCTTCGAGAAGTCATGCTCAATTCTTCCAGGTGCCCTAGTGAATTTTTGTCCTTGGGGAGAGGGTGGAGTTCAGGGAGGAGGGGGACGGGAAGTGGGGCTTGGGGCTTGCAGTGTCATGTGGAAGAAGGGACCTTTTTGGCTTTGTTTGGCATGAAGAGCTCTCTGTTTCTCAAACTAACCCATGACACGAGCCTAGAGTTCTCCCAGGAAAACCCGTGACATCTTGCATGGGAAATTATGGATCCCCGGTAAACACACACACACACACACACACACACACGTGCACTCTCACACACACATGAATGGACACGCATACACACACATGCACACATCTGACAAACCACTTTTGAAGAACCACTCAACACCTAAAGGGAATGTTGCGTTTCCAGGCAGACCCTCAAAATGAGGGATCAGGGCCTTTCTCCAGAGCTGACTGGGATGTGTGGAGAGAAGAAAACGGTACAATGTAAAAGGTGAGAGGAACCTTTAATTCGGGGACCTTACTGAGGACTACAGACACGGCGACAGCCAATCACAAAGCACTGTAGAAAGCTTCTGAAGAAGTACGGAAGGAAGGAGCCAGGCTATGAAGGAGTTTTCATTGAATCAAAGAGGAAAACATAGAACCACGTCGGGGAATACCAAAAGATTGGTGCTAATCACAAAGATAAAAAACCACAATGCAATAAACGGAGCACCAACACCACCAGAACCACCACCACTGCCACCACCAACAACAAAAGGTCACCCAGATTTCTCAAGTCAGAGATTTCAGCGCTTGTCTAACTGTGGGAAGATTCGAGAGTCTTGGTCCATTGAAATCATTCCTAGATATGCATATGAACTTTCCAGGGCTAGTATCCTGCTGTTCACCACCCTGAATGGCCCTCGGGGACCACCATTGGGGGCAGCTGCAGTGTCTGAGGGCAAGTGGCAGAGCGACAACCTTTGTTTATTAAAGATGCTGCTGACATTTGTGTCCCCAGATGCAAAGGAAAGCAGGCGGTGACCGTGGCATGAGGGTTTAAGACTGTCATGAACATGCCAGCCAGAGCCTGGCATGAGACCAATGTGGAAGGTGACCGTGAGGCTCTTTATACTTTCCTCAAACTTTTCTTTCTTTGCTACTCTAAAGTCTTCCTGGGTGTGTAGACTGTAAAGGAGGGAGCTCCAAGGGAAAGCACACCATGTCCCAGGGATTTCCCACGCTCTGAAGTATCTTTAGCACTCTTAGAATTGAGGAATGGGGTGGCTGGCTGGGACATTCTTTTTTTTTTAATTTTTACTTTTTAACATCTTTATTTGAGTATAACTGTTTTACAATAGTGTGTTACTTTCTACTTTACCACAAAGGGAATCAGTTATACATATACATATGTTCCGGTTGGGACATTCTTGTTCGCCAAGCGGTCCCAGAAATTAGGCCCAACTTTGAAAATGGTGAGAAAAAACAAACACTTGGAAAACATCCGGTGACAAGGAAAGTCACAAGCTCCCTGTCAGGTAGGGCATAACGGAGATCTTTCCCAGGCAACAAACCTCAGGGCGCATTGGACACTTACTTGGGGAAAATTCAGAGAGGACAGAGGGCAGGGCTTGGGAGCAGCAAGTGCTGGAATCCCTGCCCTCAGCATCGCTTTCACACCTTTGCCTGTGTTCGCCGGGGCTTAAAGTTACTGAAATAACTCGGGCTCGCACACGCACGGCCAGGCCCCCCCCCCCCCAGCACACGGTCACGTTCAGGACAGCACGCGTGTGCACGCCCCCGCACTGGTACCCACTCTGCCCGTCCCCGTGGACCCGACGGTTGCCCTACCTTCCTTGTTCCCTCTTCTTCCTCCTTGCCCGTTTCTGTTGGTATTTCCGCTTCCCTGTTGGGCACTACAGCGTCGCCAAACAGGCCTCTCTCTGGACACGGTTGTGCCCCTTGCCTGAGTGGCTGAGACTTAGCCTTGGCTGACGGCTCTTCCCTCAGGAAGCCCCAGGAGCCTTCGGCTGGTTCCATCTGCCCACTTGGGACACAGTGCCCTGGGCATCGCCTTCATGCTTCCCCTCCACTACGGTTCTTTCTTTTGATTTCACTTTGCTCCCCACTTTCGGCTCCTGCCTTCCACTCAAAGCCTTACCTTCAGTTCTTCCCTCTGGACAAAAGGCAGGGCTGGGTGCGTGCCTGGGAAGCTCGACCTGGCCAATAGGTGTACTTTCCCTGTGGAAGGGAAAATGCCCCCGTGGACTGGGAGAGGAAGGGCCATGCCCTCACAGCCATCCCTTAGTTGCCATCGGGGATTACCCCACCCCTCTCGTGTCCCTTACCTCCCCCTATTAACCTAGTGTTCCCAGCGCTCTTCCTAACCCTTCTGTGCCCTGAGTGCATCCCGGGGCTCTTTGGCCCTCTGCAGGGTACCCATGACATACTCAGGGTGTCAGAAGGTGGCTCTGCCTCTCCTTTGGCCTTCTGTAGGCCCAGCGGGCCTATTGCTGAGTCACAGCCCTTGATGGCACTCAGGAGGGACCCCCCAACTCCCCCGCCACCCTGCCCAGGTTGAGGGGCTTCCTGGTGGACTGTCCTTTGGTCTCCCAGCAGCTTGCGTCTCCCTGTCACTCCCTGCGCATGTGGCAAAAGATACACAGTGAAGCGACCGGGCGCTGCATCCACGGCAGCGCTGGTTTTTGTCGTGGCGACGGTGGTGCAGTTGGTGGGGACGGTGACGGTTGTGGTGGTGGTGGTCAGTTATGGCTTCCCTCTCTTCCTTTCACGCTCTGTTCTGAGCTGGCCTTAGCGTCCTCAGCCTCCTCCTCGAACGTCTGCTCTTTGCTTAAGGGGGAAGGCACGGGTGTAGGACAAGGCAGTCGTGTGGTTCTGTTTGGACTCTTGCCCTTGCCCCTCGACATCTTTTCCCTTCTCCAGCGGTGCAGGTCATTGTCATCCTCCGGGAAAACCCAAAACACTGAACATCAACAACACCAAAGAAGATCCAGGAGTTACTTCGTCATGAAACAGCATGACGAGCTCAAGGCTTGCAAAAATGACCTCTTGACTTTCCATTCCGTGCAGTTGTTCTCCTTATGGAAGCCCTTCAAGTCCAAACGTGAGGCAGTAGGAGCCTCCTCCAGTAGCTCCCTGCTTGCCGTTGGCTGCCAATCCAGTGGCGTGATCGGAGCAGAATAGATTTCACTCTCTACTTCCCAGCGGTCGCCTCCCTGTCCACCAGCCCAGGCAGGTGGGTGCTGGCTGCCGCTCACAAGACCAGGCAATCAAGCACCCACAGGTGGATACCCACGGCGACACATGCCCACGGGCAGGCAAGCACCTCAGACAGGTGTGAGAGCATGGGCTCGTGTACACACACACACACACACACACACACACACACACACTCACACAGAGACCCCATCTTCCTACCGTGCCACACACAACAGACCCTCACCCAACCACAAACATACTGACACACGCTGTCAGCTGTGCTTTCCTCTGTACCCTCGCACCAGCCTCCCCCCACCCCACCTCCACCCAGTGCCGGCAGCAAGGACTGTGAGAATGGCTGAAACAGGCATTCCCAGTGGGGCTCTCAAAAAGGGACGCAGAGCCGTTCTGTGTTCCAGGAGATAGTCGTCTGTCAGCAGGTGGGCCCAAGCTGCCAGTGTAAACCTGAAGCCTCCCTCGTTTAGCCAGATACATGGGGTCTCCAAGTGGGAGCAGAGTCTGTGCCCGTCCCGCAGAGAATCACGGCCCTGCGTGGGGCTCTGTGACTGGCCATGTTTGTTGGCCTTGCAGGTTCCTGTGTGAGGGCCAGGCCAGCCTGCCCAGAGTCAGTCCTTGGCACCCCATGTTGGGGGCGCCTCCAGGTCGGGCCAGCCAGCCACTTGTGGCTGCACTGTTGGGCCAGCCCGAGTTGGTGGCCTCAAGCTGAAGCTCCAGGCCTGGAAAGAGAAACGGAGTCCTGCAACAAAGTGACCTGAAAGCCAGCGAGGTTTTCGCCGCGGGCATGGTGGCCGCCACCTGGGTCCGGGAGAAATCCTGTGATTGAGACCCTCAGGCAATGTCACCCAGCCAGGTCGCTTGGTGGATCCTTTTGCCTTTTACTTCTCCCAAGAGCAGGAGTCAAGAAAAAACGGGCTTGGGGGAAAGGAAGTGGAAAGGATTGCGGGGGCTGGGGGGTGGGAGTCCAGCCTCGTGGCCAGTGGTCCTTTTGTGCCGTGCATTTGGTGATCCACGTGGGTGCCGGTGGGTGGCTGCCTTTCTTTCCTTTTCTCTCCCCCTTCACGGGACTGTCTGTGTAGGTTTGGTTTTGCTTTTGGTTTGACACCAGAAGGGGAGGAGAACCAAGTCGTCACGGTGTAGTGGGGGCAGGGTTAGGCGCTTAGTCGGCATTGATGGAGCCATACTGCCACCAAGCGGAGATGGTTTCGCTCAAAGCCAGTTTCCAGGTCTCAAGGGACGGAGACAGCCACAGGGCTGGAAGCCACTGGCCCAGTGGGCACGGCGCGGAGTGGGGCTGGGGTGGGTGTGTTGTCCTGAGGGTGCACATGGGCAGTGGGCTCCGGGCCGTGCCTTCGTGTGTGCTCTCGGCGGGAGACTTGACCCTGGTTCTGCAGCCGACCAAGGCCCTCAGAAACCCCAGGGGCGGCACGAGATGGCCGCCCCTGGGAGTGCCCGGTGCAGATGGCCCCGGCCCCAGAACCTCTAAGACCCTCAGCTCCCGGTTAGAAAGGGGGCCACCTGACCCCAGTGCGGCCGCACGCAGGGCACCCCGGCACTCCCCGGCAGGAACGCCGGAGGAAATTGTGCAGAATTCCTCTGGGCCCACCCCCAAAATGGCTGACGGTCGAAGCTGCGCTCCCTGCGCTGGACAGTCTGGGAGCTGCCTGCTGTGTCCGGGGCTCCCAGAGCTCCTGCTTTTTCCCACAGGGTCGCACTGACAGGCACGGGGCCCTCTGGGGCCTCTGAAACCCCGTGGAGGAGACCTCCTGCGCCGTGGGCAGAATCCATTCGGCCCAGCACAGCCTCCCTCTTCCCTGCGCAGGGTGGAAGACTCAGCTCGGCTGCCTGGGCTTTTCCCATATCGAATTCCGCTGGATGGCACTGTGGCTCCGTAAATGGCAGTCACCCCTTTCCCTGCCCCCACCGACAGACACTTCCGCGCCTGTCTTTATAAAGCTTCCAAACAGTGAACGGTGTGCTGTGGTGGTTGGGAAACCATCAGATCACCTTCCTCCTCCTCCTCCTCCTCCTCCTCCTCCTCCTCCTCCTCCTCCTCCTCCTCCTTCTCCTCCTCCTCTTTCTCCCCATCATCATCGTCATTACCATCATCATCACCAGCAGCAGCAGCAGCAGCCACAGAGGCACCAATAGCCCATCATCCTCATCCCCATCCACAGTCGTGCTCACAGACCACCCATCTCACCTTCAGCTGGGCTCTTCACCAACTTGGCCACTTTCCACCAAACCCGAAGTGTAGCTAGGCAGTTCTTGATTCCCTTGATGCCCTGGTTCACAGTGTGCGCCGCTGCCTACGATCGATCGTGCAGAGATCCCATCAGTGAGCTTCCAGTTTCTTCTTTGTATCTTCTGACTCCTCCTGGCCTCTGGCTTGTCTCTGCACCGCATCTCTTCCTAGGGAGCAACCTCTGTTCTGCTCAAATGGATTGCTTCCCTGGGACAACGATCCGGTGGGTCGGTGGCAGCCAGATCCCGGGGAGCTTCCGGAGGTTGTGAACCCTTCTTTACTTGAAGCCCAAGGGTTCGGGAGAGACCACCGTGCGGCATCCCTGCCTGGAACCCCCGAGCCTCCTTTGTCCGAAGGGGTGGGAATTACGGGGATGGCATGGGTCGCACCGTTGGGTCTACTTGGGGAAGGCCACTTGGCCTCGCCTCCATCGGTCCACAGGTTCTCTAGCACCGGGCTCTTTCTTCCCACAGGCCTCGCTAGCCAGGTTCCCAGGCTTCAGTTCTGCACCACAAGCCCGTCCATATGTCATGCTCAATTTTGTCCAGGAGCCCCCGTGAATTGTTGTCTTTTGGGAGAAGCTGCAGTTCGGGGAGGAGGGGGAGGTGAAGTGGGGCTTGGGGTTTAGAGGGTCATGTGGAAGAAGGGAGCTTTGTGGGTCGGTTTGGCACGGAGATCTCTCTGTTCCTCAACCTAAACCCTGATACTAGCCTAGACTTTGCCCTGTAAGACCCGTGAGATCTTGCACGGGAAATTAGGGATCCCCGGTAAACACACACACACAGACCCTCACGCAGAAACACACACACACGCGCGCGCGCGCGCGCAAGCACACATCTCAGAAACCACTTCTGAAGAACCACTCAACACCTAAAGGGAATGTTGCGTTTCCAGGTAGGCCCTCAAAACGAGGGATCAGGGCCTTCCTCCAGAGCCGACCGCGATGTGTGGATCGAAGAAAAACTTACACCGTCAAAGCTGAGAGGAACCTTTTATTCGGGGACCTTACTGAGGACTACAGACACGGCGACAGCCACGCACAAATCGCTGTGGAAAGCTTCTGAAGAAGTACGGGAGGAAGGAGCCAGGCTATGAAGGAGTTTTCATTGAATCAAAGAGGAAAACATGGAAACATGGCGGGGCATACCGAAAGATTGCTGCCAATCGCAAAGACAAAAAACAAAACAATGCAGTAAACAGAGCACCAGCACCACCAGCACCAGCACCACCGCCACCAACAAAAGCTCACCGAGACTTCTCAAGGCAGAGATTTGGGCTCTTATTTCTAAGTGTGGGAAGACGCGAGAGACTTGGTCCATTGGCATCATTCCTAGATATGCATCTGCACTTTCCAGGGCTAGTATCCTGCCTTTCTCCATCCTGCGTTGCCCTCGGAGGGGGGGGGGGGCACCCTTGGGGGCAGCTGCAGTGTCTGAGGGCTGAGGGCAGGGCGACAACCTTTGTTGACTGAAGTGGCTGGTGACATTTTGTGTCCGCAGATGCAAAGGAAAGCAGGCGGTCACCGTGGCGTGAGGGTTTCAGGATGACATGCCCATGCCACCCAGAGCCTGGCGCGAGACCAATGTGGAAGGTGATCGCGAGGCTCGTTAGAGTTTCCTGAATGTTTCCTTTCTTGGCTCCTCTAAAGTCTTCCTAGGTGTGTAGAGCGAGTAGGGTGGAGCTCCAAAGGACAGCACATCCACGGCCCAGGCATTTCCCACACGCTGAAGTACCTTCAGGACTCTTAGAACTGAGGAGTGGACCGTGTGTTTGGGACATTCCTCTAGGCCAAGCTGTCCCAGGAAGCAGGCCCACCTTTACAATTGGTGAGCCAAAACAAACCCACGGAAGACATCCCGCGACCACAAAAGTCACCACGTTCCTGTCAGGTAGGGCCTAAGAGGAATCTTTCCCAGGCGCGAAACCTCAGGGCACATCGGACACTGATTTGGGGAAAATGCAGGGAGGAAGGAGGGCAGGGCTTGGGAGCAGCAAGCGGTGGAATCCCTGCCCTCAGCATCGCTTTCACACTTTGCCTGTGTTGGCCGGGGCTTAAAGTTACTGAAATCACTCGGGCTCGCACACGCACGGCCACGCCCCCCCCCCCCCCCCGCACACGGTCACGTTCAGGACAGCACGCGTGTGCACGCCCCCGCACTGGTACCCACTCTGCCCGTCCCCGTGGACCCGACGGTTGCCCTACCTTCCTTGTTCCCTCTTCTTCCTCCTTGCCCGTTTCTGTTGGTATTTCCGCTTCCCTGTTGGGCACTACAGCGTCGCCAAACAGGCCTCTCTCTGGACACGGTTGTGCCCCTTGCCTGAGTGGCTGAGACTTAGCCTTGGCTGACGGCTCTTCCCTCAGGAAGCCCCAGGAGCCTTCGGCTGGTTCCATCTGCCCACTTGGGACACAGTGCCCTGGGCATCGCCTTCATGCTTCCCCTCCACTACGGTTCTTTCTTTTGATTTCACTTTGCTCCCCACTTTCGGCTCCTGCCTTCCACTCAAAGCCTTACCTTCAGTTCTTCCCTCTGGACAAAAGGCAGGGCTGGGTGCGTGCCTGGGAAGCTCGACCTGGCCAATAGGTGTACTTTCCCTGTGGAAGGGAAAATGCCCCCGTGGACTGGGAGAGGAAGGGCCATGCCCTCACAGCCATCCCTTAGTTGCCATCGGGGATTACCCCACCCCTCTCGTGTCCCTTACCTCCCCCTATTAACCTAGTGTTCCCAGCGCTCTTCCTAACCCTTCTGTGCCCTGAGTGCATCCCGGGGCTCTTTGGCCCTCTGCAGGGTACCCATGACATACTCAGGGTGTCAGAAGGTGGCTCTGCCTCTCCTTTGGCCTTCTGTAGGCCCAGCGGGCCTATTGCTGAGTCGGAGCCCTTGATGGCACTCAGGAGGGACACCCCCCACCCCCCCGCCACCCTGCCCAGGTTGAGGGGCTTCCTGGTGGACTGTCCTTTGGTCTCCCGGCAGCTTGCGTCTCCCTGTCACTCCCTGCGTATGTGGCAAAAGATACACAGTGAAGCGACCGGGCGCTGCATCCACGGCAGCGCTGGTTTTTGTCGTGGCGACGGTGGTGCAGTTGGTGGGGACGGTGACGGTTGTGGTGGTGGTGGTCAGTTATGGCTTCCCTCTCTTCCTTTCACGCTCTGTTCTGAGCTGGCCTTAGCGTCCTCAGCCTCCTCCTCGAACGTCTGCTCTTTGCTTAAGGGGGAAGGCACGGGTGTAGGACAAGGCAGTCGTGTGGTTCTGTTTGGACTCTTGCCCTTGCCCCTCGACATCTTTTCCCTTCTCCAGCGGTGCAGGTCATTGTCATCCTCCGGGAAAACCCAAAACACTGAACATCAACAACACCAAAGAAGATCCAGGAGTTACTTCGTCATGAAACAGCATGACGAGCTCAAGGCTTGCAAAAATGACCTCTTGACTTTCCATTCCGTGCAGTTGTTCTCCTTATGGAAGCCCTTCAAGTCCAAACGTGAGGCAGTAGGAGCCTCCTCCAGTAGCTCCCTGCTTGCCGTTGGCTGCCAATCCAGTGGCGTGATCGGAGCAGAATAGATTTCACTCTCTACTTCCCAGCGGTCGCCTCCCTGTCCACCAGCCCAGGCAGGTGGGTGCTGGCTGCCGCTCACAAGACCAGGCAATCAAGCACCCACAGGTGGATACCCATGGCGACACATGCCCACGGGCAGGCAAGCACCTCAGACAGGTGTGAGAGCATGGGCTCGTGTACACACACACACACACACACACACACACACACACACACTCACACAGAGACCCCATCTTCCTACCGTGCCACACACAACAGACCCTCACCCAACCACAAACATACTGACACACGCTGTCAGCTGTGCTTTCCTCTGTACCCTCGCACCAGCCTCCCCCCACCCCACCTCCACCCAGTGCCGGCAGCAAGGACTGTGAGAATGGCTGAAACAGGCATTCCCAGTGGGGCTCTCAAAAAGGGACGCAGAGCCGTTCTGTGTTCCAGGAGATAGTCGTCTGTCAGCAGGTGGGCCCAAGCTGCCAGTGTAAACCTGAAGCCTCCCTCGTTTAGCCAGATACATGGGGTCTCCAAGTGGGAGCAGAGTCTGTGCCCGTCCCGCAGAGAATCACGGCCCTGCGTGGGGCTCTGTGACTGGCCATGTTTGTTGGCCTTGCAGGTTCCTGTGTGAGGGCCAGGCCAGCCTGCCCAGAGTCAGTCCTTGGCACCCCATGTTGGGGGCGCCTCCAGGTCGGGCCAGCCAGCCACTTGTGGCTGCACTGTTGGGCCAGCCCGAGTTGGTGGCCTCAAGCTGAAGCTCCAGGCCTGGAAAGAGAAACGGAGTCCTGCAACAAAGTGACCTGAAAGCCAGCGAGGTTTTCGCCGCGGGCATGGTGGCCGCCACCTGGGTCCGGGAGAAATCCTGTGATTGAGACCCTCAGGCAATGTCACCCAGCCAGGTCGCTTGGTGGATCCTTTTGCCTTTTACTTCTCCCAAGAGCAGGAGTCAAGAAAAAACGGGCTTGGGGGAAAGGAAGTGGAAAGGATTGCGGGGGCTGGGGGGTGGGAGTCCAGCCTCGTGGGCAGTGGTCCTTTTGTGCCGTGCATTTGGTGATCCACGTGGGTGCCGGTGGGTGGCTGCCTTTCTTTCCTTTTCTCTCCCCCTTCACGGGACTGTCTGTGTAGGTTTGGTTTTGCTTTTGGTTTGACACCAGAAGGGGAGGAGAACCAAGTCGTCACGGTGTAGTGGGGGCAGGGTTAGGCGCTTAGTCGGCATTGATGGAGCCATACTGCCACCAAGCGGAGATGGTTTCGCTCAAAGCCAGTTTCCAGGTCTCAAGGGACGGAGACAGCCACAGGGCTGGAAGCCACTGGCCCAGTGGGCACGGCGCGGAGTGGGGCTGGGGTGGGTGTGTTGTCCTGAGGGTGCACATGGGCAGTGGGCTCCGGGCCGTGCCTTCGTGTGTGCTCTCGGCGGGAGACTTGACCCTGGTTCTGCAGCCGACCAAGGCCCTCAGAAACCCCAGGGGCGGCACGAGATGGCCGCCCCTGGGAGTGCCCGGTGCAGATGGCCCCGGCCCCAGAACCTCTAAGACCCTCAGCTCCCGGTTAGAAAGGGGGCCACCTGACCCCAGTGCGGCCGCACGCAGGGCACCCCGGCACTCCCCGGCAGGAACGCCGGAGGAAATTGTGCAGAATTCCTCTGGGCCCACCCCCAAAATGGCTGACGGTCGAAGCTGCGCTCCCTGCGCTGGACAGTCTGGGAGCTGCCTGCTGTGTCCGGGGCTCCCAGAGCTCCTGCTTTTTCCCACAGGGTCGCACTGACAGGCACGGGGCCCTCTGGGGCCTCTGAAACCCCGTGGAGGAGACCTCCTGCGCCGTGGGCAGAATCCATTCGGCCCAGCACAGCCTCCCTCTTCCCTGCGCAGGGTGGAAGACTCAGCTCGGCTGCCTGGGCTTTTCCCATATCGAATTCCGCTGGATGGCACTGTGGCTCCGTAAATGGCAGTCACCCCTTTCCCTGCCCCCACCGACAGACACTTCCGCGCCTGTCTTTATAAAGCTTCCAAACAGTGAACGGTGTGCTGTGGTGGTTGGGAAACCATCAGATCACCTTCCTCCTCCTCCTCCTCCTCCTCCTCCTCCTCCTCCTCCTCCTCCTCCTCCTTCTCCTCCTCCTCTTTCTCCCCATCATCATCGTCATTACCATCATCATCACCAGCAGCAGCAGCAGCAGCCACAGAGGCACCAATAGCCCATCATCCTCATCCCCATCCACAGTCGTGCTCACAGACCACCCATCTCACCTTCAGCTGGGCTCTTCACCAACTTGGCCACTTTCCACCAAACCCGAAGTGTAGCTAGGCAGTTCTTGATTCCCTTGATGCCCTGGTTCACAGTGTGCGCCGCTGCCTACGATCGATCGTGCAGAGATCCCATCAGTGAGCTTCCAGTTTCTTCTTTGTATCTTCTGACTCCTCCTGGCCTCTGGCTTGTCTCTGCACCGCATCTCTTCCTAGGGAGCAACCTCTGTTCTGCTCAAATGGATTGCTTCCCTGGGACAACGATCCGGTGGGTCGGTGGCAGCCAGATCCCGGGGAGCTTCCGGAGGTTGTGAACCCTTCTTTACTTGAAGCCCAAGGGTTCGGGAGAGACCACCGTGCGGCATCCCTGCCTGGAACCCCCGAGCCTCCTTTGTCCGAAGGGGTGGGAATTACGGGGATGGCATGGGTCGCACCGTTGGGTCTACTTGGGGAAGGCCACTTGGCCTCGCCTCCATCGGTCCACAGGTTCTCTAGCACCGGGCTCTTTCTTCCCACAGGCCTCGCTAGCCAGGTTCCCAGGCTTCAGTTCTGCACCACAAGCCCGTCCATATGTCATGCTCAATTTTGTCCAGGAGCCCCCGTGAATTGTTGTCTTTTGGGAGAAGCTGCAGTTCGGGGAGGAGGGGGAGGTGAAGTGGGGCTTGGGGTTTAGAGGGTCATGTGGAAGAAGGGAGCTTTGTGGGTCGGTTTGGCACGGAGATCTCTCTGTTCCTCAACCTAAACCCTGATACTAGCCTAGACTTTGCCCTGTAAGACCCGTGAGATCTTGCACGGGAAATTAGGGATCCCCGGTAAACACACACACACAGACCCTCACGCAGAAACACACACACACGCGCGCAGCGCGCGCGCAAGCACACATCTCAGAAACCACTTCTGAAGAACCACTCAACACCTAAAGGGAATGTTGCGTTTCCAGGTAGGCCCTCAAAACGAGGGATCAGGGCCTTCCTCCAGAGCCGACCGCGATGTGTGGATCGAAGAAAAACTTACACCGTCAAAGCTGAGAGGAACCTTTTATTCGGGGACCTTACTGAGGACTACAGACACGGCGACAGCCACGCACAAATCGCTGTGGAAAGCTTCTGAAGAAGTACGGGAGGAAGGAGCCAGGCTATGAAGGAGTTTTCATTGAATCAAAGAGGAAAACATGGAAACATGGCGGGGCATACCGAAAGATTGCTGCCAATCGCAAAGACAAAAAACAAAACAATGCAGTAAACAGAGCACCAGCACCACCAGCACCAGCACCACCGCCACCAACAAAAGCTCACCGAGACTTCTCAAGGCAGAGATTTGGGCTCTTATTTCTAAGTGTGGGAAGACGCGAGAGACTTGGTCCATTGGCATCATTCCTAGATATGCATCTGCACTTTCCAGGGCTAGTATCCTGCCTTTCTCCATCCTGCGTTGCCCTCGGAGGGGGGGGGGCACCCTTGGGGGCAGCTGCAGTGTCTGAGGGCTGAGGGCAGGGCGACAACCTTTGTTGACTGAAGTGGCTGGTGACATTTTGTGTCCGCAGATGCAAAGGAAAGCAGGCGGTCACCGTGGCGTGAGGGTTTCAGGATGACATGCCCATGCCACCCAGAGCCTGGCGCGAGACCAATGTGGAAGGTGATCGCGAGGCTCGTTAGAGTTTCCTGAATGTTTCCTTTCTTGGCTCCTCTAAAGTCTTCCTAGGTGTGTAGAGCGAGTAGGGTGGAGCTCCAAAGGACAGCACATCCACGGCCCAGGCATTTCCCACACGCTGAAGTACCTTCAGGACTCTTAGAACTGAGGAGTGGACCGTGTGTTTGGGACATTCCTCTAGGCCAAGCTGTCCCAGGAAGCAGGCCCACCTTTACAATTGGTGAGCCAAAACAAACCCACGGAAGACATCCCGCGACCACAAAAGTCACCACGTTCCTGTCAGGTAGGGCCTAAGAGGAATCTTTCCCAGGCGCGAAACCTCAGGGCACATCGGACACTGATTTGGGGAAAATGCAGGGAGGAAGGAGGGCAGGGCTTGGGAGCAGCAAGCGGTGGAATCCCTGCCCTCAGCATCGCTTTCACACTTTGCCTGTGTTGGCCGGGGCTTAAAGTTACTGAAATCACTCGGGCTCGCACACGCACGGCCACGCCCCCCCCCCCCCCCGCACACGGTCACGTTCAGGACAGCACGCGTGTGCACGCCCCCGCACTGGTACCCACTCTGCCCGTCCCCGTGGACCCGACGGTTGCCCTACCTTCCTTGTTCCCTCTTCTTCCTCCTTGCCCGTTTCTGTTGGTATTTCCGCTTCCCTGTTGGGCACTACAGCGTCGCCAAACAGGCCTCTCTCTGGACACGGTTGTGCCCCTTGCCTGAGTGGCTGAGACTTAGCCTTGGCTGACGGCTCTTCCCTCAGGAAGCCCCAGGAGCCTTCGGCTGGTTCCATCTGCCCCCTTGGGACACAGTGCCCTGGGCATCGCCTTCATGCTTCCCCTCCACTACGGTTCTTTCTTTTGATTTCACTTTGCTCCCCACTTTCGGCTCCTGCCTTCCACTCAAAGCCTTACCTTCAGTTCTTCCCTCTGGACAAAAGGCAGGGCTGGGTGCGTGCCTGGGAAGCTCGACCTGGCCAATAGGTGTACTTTCCCTGTGGAAGGGAAAATGCCCCCGTGGACTGGGAGAGGAAGGGCCATGCCCTCACAGCCATCCCTTAGTTGCCATCGGGGATTACCCCACCCCTCTCGTGTCCCTTACCTCCCCCTATTAACCTAGTGTTCCCAGCGCTCTTCCTAACCCTTCTGTGCCCTGAGTGCATCCCGGGGCTCTTTGGCCCTCTGCAGGGTACCCATGACATACTCAGGGTGTCAGAAGGTGGCTCTGCCTCTCCTTTGGCCTTCTGTAGGCCCAGCGGGCCTATTGCTGAGTCGGAGCCCTTGATGGCACTCAGGAGGGACACCCCCCACCCCCCCGCCACCCTGCCCAGGTTGAGGGGCTTCCTGGTGGACTGTCCTTTGGTCTCCCGGCAGCTTGCGTCTCCCTGTCACTCCCTGCGCATGTGGCAAAAGATACACAGTGAAGCGACCGGGCGCTGCATCCACGGCAGCGCTGGTTTTTGTCGTGGCGACGGTGGTGCAGTTGGTGGGGACGGTGACGGTTGTGGTGGTGGTGGTCAGTTATGGCTTCCCTCTCTTCCTTTCACGCTCTGTTCTGAGCTGGCCTTAGCGTCCTCAGCCTCCTCCTCGAACGTCTGCTCTTTGCTTAAGGGGGAAGGCACGGGTGTAGGACAAGGCAGTCGTGTGGTTCTGTTTGGACTCTTGCCCTTGCCCCTCGACATCTTTTCCCTTCTCCAGCGGTGCAGGTCATTGTCATCCTCCGGGAAAACCCAAAACACTGAACATCAACAACACCAAAGAAGATCCAGGAGTTACTTCGTCATGAAACAGCATGACGAGCTCAAGGCTTGCAAAAATGACCTCTTGACTTTCCATTCCGTGCAGTTGTTCTCCTTATGGAAGCCCTTCAAGTCCAAACGTGAGGCAGTAGGAGCCTCCTCCAGTAGCTCCCTGCTTGCCGTTGGCTGCCAATCCAGTGGCGTGATCGGAGCAGAATAGATTTCACTCTCTACTTCCCAGCGGTCGCCTCCCTGTCCACCAGCCCAGGCAGGTGGGTGCTGGCTGCCGCTCACAAGACCAGGCAATCAAGCACCCACAGGTGGATACCCATGGCGACACATGCCCACGGGCAGGCAAGCACCTCAGACAGGTGTGAGAGCATGGGCTCGTGTACACACACACACACACACACACACACACACACACACACACACACTCACACAGAGACCCCATCTTCCTACCGTGCCACACACAACAGACCCTCACCCAACCACAAACATACTGACACACGCTGTCAGCTGTGCTTTCCTCTGTACCCTCGCACCAGCCTCCCCCCACCCCACCTCCACCCAGTGCCGGCAGCAAGGACTGTGAGAATGGCTGAAACAGGCATTCCCAGTGGGGCTCTCAAAAAGGGACGCAGAGCCGTTCTGTGTTCCAGGAGATAGTCGTCTGTCAGCAGGTGGGCCCAAGCTGCCAGTGTAAACCTGAAGCCTCCCTCGTTTAGCCAGATACATGGGGTCTCCAAGTGGGAGCAGAGTCTGTGCCCGTCCCGCAGAGAATCACGGCCCTGCGTGGGGCTCTGTGACTGGCCATGTTTGTTGGCCTTGCAGGTTCCTGTGTGAGGGCCAGGCCAGCCTGCCCAGAGTCAGTCCTTGGCACCCCATGTTGGGGGCGCCTCCAGGTCGGGCCAGCCAGCCACTTGTGGCTGCACTGTTGGGCCAGCCCGAGTTGGTGGCCTCAAGCTGAAGCTCCAGGCCTGGAAAGAGAAACGGAGTCCTGCAACAAAGTGACCTGAAAGCCAGCGAGGTTTTCGCCGCGGGCATGGTGGCCGCCACCTGGGTCCGGGAGAAATCCTGTGATTGAGACCCTCAGGCAATGTCACCCAGCCAGGTCGCTTGGTGGATCCTTTTGCCTTTTACTTCTCCCAAGAGCAGGAGTCAAGAAAAAACGGGCTTGGGGGAAAGGAAGTGGAAAGGATTGCGGGGGCTGGGGGGTGGGAGTCCAGCCTCGTGGCCAGTGGTCCTTTTGTGCCGTGCATTTGGTGATCCACGTGGGTGCCGGTGGGTGGCTGCCTTTCTTTCCTTTTCTCTCCCCCTTCACGGGACTGTCTGTGTAGGTTTGGTTTTGCTTTTGGTTTGACACCAGAAGGGGAGGAGAACCAAGTCGTCACGGTGTAGTGGGGGCAGGGTTAGGCGCTTAGTCGGCATTGATGGAGCCATACTGCCACCAAGCGGAGATGGTTTCGCTCAAAGCCAGTTTCCAGGTCTCAAGGGACGGAGACAGCCACAGGGCTGGAAGCCACTGGCCCAGTGGGCACGGCGCGGAGTGGGGCTGGGGTGGGTGTGTTGTCCTGAGGGTGCACATGGGCAGTGGGCTCCGGGCCGTGCCTTCGTGTGTGCTCTCGGCGGGAGACTTGACCCTGGTTCTGCAGCCGACCAAGGCCCTCAGAAACCCCAGGGGCGGCACGAGATGGCCGCCCCTGGGAGTGCCCGGTGCAGATGGCCCCGGCCCCAGAACCTCTAAGACCCTCAGCTCCCGGTTAGAAAGGGGGCCACCTGACCCCAGTGCGGCCGCACGCAGGGCACCCCGGCACTCCCCGGCAGGAACGCCGGAGGAAATTGTGCAGAATTCCTCTGGGCCCACCCCCAAAATGGCTGACGGTCGAAGCTGCGCTCCCTGCGCTGGACAGTCTGGGAGCTGCCTGCTGTGTCCGGGGCTCCCAGAGCTCCTGCTTTTTCCCACAGGGTCGCACTGACAGGCACGGGGCCCTCTGGGGCCTCTGAAACCCCGTGGAGGAGACCTCCTGCGCCGTGGGCAGAATCCATTCGGCCCAGCACAGCCTCCCTCTTCCCTGCGCAGGGTGGAAGACTCAGCTCGGCTGCCTGGGCTTTTCCCATATCGAATTCCGCTGGATGGCACTGTGGCTCCGTAAATGGCAGTCACCCCTTTCCCTGCCCCCACCGACAGACACTTCCGCGCCTGTCTTTATAAAGCTTCCAAACAGTGAACGGTGTGCTGTGGTGGTTGGGAAACCATCAGATCACCTTCCTCCTCCTCCTCCTCCTCCTCCTCCTCCTCCTCCTCCTCCTCCTCCTTCTCCTCCTCCTCTTTCTCCCCATCATCATCGTCATTACCATCATCATCACCAGCAGCAGCAGCAGCAGCCACAGAGGCACCAATAGCCCATCATCCTCATCCCCATCCACAGTCGTGCTCACAGACCACCCATCTCACCTTCAGCTGGGCTCTTCACCAACTTGGCCACTTTCCACCAAACCCGAAGTGTAGCTAGGCAGTTCTTGATTCCCTTGATGCCCTGGTTCACAGTGTGCGCCGCTGCCTACGATCGATCGTGCAGAGATCCCATCAGTGAGCTTCCAGTTTCTTCTTTGTATCTTCTGACTCCTCCTGGCCTCTGGCTTGTCTCTGCACCGCATCTCTTCCTAGGGAGCAACCTCTGTTCTGCTCAAATGGATTGCTTCCCTGGGACAACGATCCGGTGGGTCGGTGGCAGCCAGATCCCGGGGAGCTTCCGGAGGTTGTGAACCCTTCTTTACTTGAAGCCCAAGGGTTCGGGAGAGACCACCGTGCGGCATCCCTGCCTGGAACCCCCGAGCCTCCTTTGTCCGAAGGGGTGGGAATTACGGGGATGGCATGGGTCGCACCGTTGGGTCTACTTGGGGAAGGCCACTTGGCCTCGCCTCCATCGGTCCACAGGTTCTCTAGCACCGGGCTCTTTCTTCCCACAGGCCTCGCTAGCCAGGTTCCCAGGCTTCAGTTCTGCACCACAAGCCCGTCCATATGTCATGCTCAATTTTGTCCAGGAGCCCCCGTGAATTGTTGTCTTTTGGGAGAAGCTGCAGTTCGGGGAGGAGGGGGAGGTGAAGTGGGGCTTGGGGTTTAGAGGGTCATGTGGAAGAAGGGAGCTTTGTGGGTCGGTTTGGCACGGAGATCTCTCTGTTCCTCAACCTAAACCCTGATACTAGCCTAGACTTTGCCCTGTAAGACCCGTGAGATCTTGCACGGGAAATTAGGGATCCCCGGTAAACACACACACACAGACCCTCACGCAGAAACACACACACACGCGCGCGCGCGCGCGCAAGCACACATCTCAGAAACCACTTCTGAAGAACCACTCAACACCTAAAGGGAATGTTGCGTTTCCAGGTAGGCCCTCAAAACGAGGGATCAGGGCCTTCCTCCAGAGCCGACCGCGATGTGTGGATCGAAGAAAAACTTACACCGTCAAAGCTGAGAGGAACCTTTTATTCGGGGACCTTACTGAGGACTACAGACACGGCGACAGCCACGCACAAATCGCTGTGGAAAGCTTCTGAAGAAGTACGGGAGGAAGGAGCCAGGCTATGAAGGAGTTTTCATTGAATCAAAGAGGAAAACATGGAAACATGGCGGGGCATACCGAAAGATTGCTGCCAATCGCAAAGACAAAAAACAAAACAATGCAGTAAACAGAGCACCAGCACCACCAGCACCAGCACCACCGCCACCAACAAAAGCTCACCGAGACTTCTCAAGGCAGAGATTTGGGCTCTTATTTCTAAGTGTGGGAAGACGCGAGAGACTTGGTCCATTGGCATCATTCCTAGATATGCATCTGCACTTTCCAGGGCTAGTATCCTGCCTTTCTCCATCCTGCGTTGCCCTCGGAGGGGGGGGGGGCACCCTTGGGGGCAGCTGCAGTGTCTGAGGGCTGAGGGCAGGGCGACAACCTTTGTTGACTGAAGTGGCTGGTGACATTTTGTGTCCGCAGATGCAAAGGAAAGCAGGCGGTCACCGTGGCGTGAGGGTTTCAGGATGACATGCCCATGCCACCCAGAGCCTGGCGCGAGACCAATGTGGAAGGTGATCGCGAGGCTCGTTAGAGTTTCCTGAATGTTTCCTTTCTTGGCTCCTCTAAAGTCTTCCTAGGTGTGTAGAGCGAGTAGGGTGGAGCTCCAAAGGACAGCACATCCACGGCCCAGGCATTTCCCACACGCTGAAGTACCTTCAGGACTCTTAGAACTGAGGAGTGGACCGTGTGTTTGGGACATTCCTCTAGGCCAAGCTGTCCCAGGAAGCAGGCCCACCTTTACAATTGGTGAGCCAAAACAAACCCACGGAAGACATCCCGCGACCACAAAAGTCACCACGTTCCTGTCAGGTAGGGCCTAAGAGGAATCTTTCCCAGGCGCGAAACCTCAGGGCACATCGGACACTGATTTGGGGAAAATGCAGGGAGGAAGGAGGGCAGGGCTTGGGAGCAGCAAGCGGTGGAATCCCTGCCCTCAGCATCGCTTTCACACTTTGCCTGTGTTGGCCGGGGCTTAAAGTTACTGAAATCACTAGGGCTCGCACACGCACGGCCACGCCCCCCCCCCCCCCCCGCACACGGTCACGTTCAGGACAGCACGCGTGTGCACGCCCCCGCACTGGTACCCACTCTGCCCGTCCCCGTGGACCCGACGGTTGCCCTACCTTCCTTGTTCCCTCTTCTTCCTCCTTGCCCGTTTCTGTTGGTATTTCCGCTTCCCTGTTGGGCACTACAGCGTCGCCAAACAGGCCTCTCTCTGGACACGGTTGTGCCCCTTGCCTGAGTGGCTGAGACTTAGCCTTGGCTGACGGCTCTTCCCTCAGGAAGCCCCAGGAGCCTTCGGCTGGTTCCATCTGCCCACTTGGGACACAGTGCCCTGGGCATCGCCTTCATGCTTCCCCTCCACTACGGTTCTTTCTTTTGATTTCACTTTGCTCCCCACTTTCGGCTCCTGCCTTCCACTCAAAGCCTTACCTTCAGTTCTTCCCTCTGGACAAAAGGCAGGGCTGGGTGCGTGCCTGGGAAGCTCGACCTGGCCAATAGGTGTACTTTCCCTGTGGAAGGGAAAATGCCCCCGTGGACTGGGAGAGGAAGGGCCATGCCCTCACAGCCATCCCTTAGTTGCCATCGGGGATTACCCCACCCCTCTCGTGTCCCTTACCTCCCCCTATTAACCTAGTGTTCCCAGCGCTCTTCCTAACCCTTCTGTGCCCTGAGTGCATCCCGGGGCTCTTTGGCCCTCTGCAGGGTACCCATGACATACTCAGGGTGTCAGAAGGTGGCTCTGCCTCTCCTTTGGCCTTCTGTAGGCCCAGCGGGCCTATTGCTGAGTCGGAGCCCTTGATGGCACTCAGGAGGGACACCCCCCACCCCCCCGCCACCCTGCCCAGGTTGAGGGGCTTCCTGGTGGACTGTCCTTTGGTCTCCCGGCAGCTTGCGTCTCCCTGTCACTCCCTGCGTATGTGGCAAAAGATACACAGTGAAGCGACCGGGCGCTGCATCCACGGCAGCGCTGGTTTTTGTCGTGGCGACGGTGGTGCAGTTGGTGGGGACGGTGACGGTTGTGGTGGTGGTGGTCAGTTATGGCTTCCCTCTCTTCCTTTCACGCTCTGTTCTGAGCTGGCCTTAGCGTCCTCAGCCTCCTCCTCGAACGTCTGCTCTTTGCTTAAGGGGGAAGGCACGGGTGTAGGACAAGGCAGTCGTGTGGTTCTGTTTGGACTCTTGCCCTTGCCCCTCGACATCTTTTCCCTTCTCCAGCGGTGCAGGTCATTGTCATCCTCCGGGAAAACCCAAAACACTGAACATCAACAACACCAAAGAAGATCCAGGAGTTACTTCGTCATGAAACAGCATGACGAGCTCAAGGCTTGCAAAAATGACCTCTTGACTTTCCATTCCGTGCAGTTGTTCTCCTTATGGAAGCCCTTCAAGTCCAAACGTGAGGCAGTAGGAGCCTCCTCCAGTAGCTCCCTGCTTGCCGTTGGCTGCCAATCCAGTGGCGTGATCGGAGCAGAATAGATTTCACTCTCTACTTCCCAGCGGTCGCCTCCCTGTCCACCAGCCCAGGCAGGTGGGTGCTGGCTGCCGCTCACAAGACCAGGCAATCAAGCACCCACAGGTGGATACCCATGGCGACACATGCCCACGGGCAGGCAAGCACCTCAGACAGGTGTGAGAGCATGGGCTCGTGTACACACACACACACACACACACACACACACACACACACACTCACACAGAGACCCCATCTTCCTACCGTGCCACACACAACAGACCCTCACCCAACCACAAACATACTGACACACGCTGTCAGCTGTGCTTTCCTCTGTACCCTCGCACCAGCCTCCCCCCACCCCACCTCCACCCAGTGCCGGCAGCAAGGACTGTGAGAATGGCTGAAACAGGCATTCCCAGTGGGGCTCTCAAAAAGGGACGCAGAGCCGTTCTGTGTTCCAGGAGATAGTCGTCTGTCAGCAGGTGGGCCCAAGCTGCCAGTGTAAACCTGAAGCCTCCCTCGTTTAGCCAGATACATGGGGTCTCCAAGTGGGAGCAGAGTCTGTGCCCGTCCCGCAGAGAATCACGGCCCTGCGTGGGGCTCTGTGACTGGCCATGTTTGTTGGCCTTGCAGGTTCCTGTGTGAGGGCCAGGCCAGCCTGCCCAGAGTCAGTCCTTGGCACCCCATGTTGGGGGCGCCTCCAGGTCGGGCCAGCCAGCCACTTGTGGCTGCACTGTTGGGCCAGCCCGAGTTGGTGGCCTCAAGCTGAAGCTCCAGGCCTGGAAAGAGAAACGGAGTCCTGCAACAAAGTGACCTGAAAGCCAGCGAGGTTTTCGCCGCGGGCATGGTGGCCGCCACCTGGGTCCGGGAGAAATCCTGTGATTGAGACCCTCAGGCAATGTCACCCAGCCAGGTCGCTTGGTGGATCCTTTTGCCTTTTACTTCTCCCAAGAGCAGGAGTCAAGAAAAAACGGGCTTGGGGGAAAGGAAGTGGAAAGGATTGCGGGGGCTGGGGGGTGGGAGTCCAGCCTCGTGGGCAGTGGTCCTTTTGTGCCGTGCATTTGGTGATCCACGTGGGTGCCGGTGGGTGGCTGCCTTTCTTTCCTTTTCTCTCCCCCTTCACGGGACTGTCTGTGTAGGTTTGGTTTTGCTTTTGGTTTGACACCAGAAGGGGAGGAGAACCAAGTCGTCACGGTGTAGTGGGGGCAGGGTTAGGCGCTTAGTCGGCATTGATGGAGCCATACTGCCACCAAGCGGAGATGGTTTCGCTCAAAGCCAGTTTCCAGGTCTCAAGGGACGGAGACAGCCACAGGGCTGGAAGCCACTGGCCCAGTGGGCACGGCGCGGAGTGGGGCTGGGGTGGGTGTGTTGTCCTGAGGGTGCACATGGGCAGTGGGCTCCGGGCCGTGCCTTCGTGTGTGCTCTCGGCGGGAGACTTGACCCTGGTTCTGCAGCCGACCAAGGCCCTCAGAAACCCCAGGGGCGGCACGAGATGGCCGCCCCTGGGAGTGCCCGGTGCAGATGGCCCCGGCCCCAGAACCTCTAAGACCCTCAGCTCCCGGTTAGAAAGGGGGCCACCTGACCCCAGTGCGGCCGCACGCAGGGCACCCCGGCACTCCCCGGCAGGAACGCCGGAGGAAATTGTGCAGAATTCCTCTGGGCCCACCCCCAAAATGGCTGACGGTCGAAGCTGCGCTCCCTGCGCTGGACAGTCTGGGAGCTGCCTGCTGTGTCCGGGGCTCCCAGAGCTCCTGCTTTTTCCCACAGGGTCGCACTGACAGGCACGGGGCCCTCTGGGGCCTCTGAAACCCCGTGGAGGAGACCTCCTGCGCCGTGGGCAGAATCCATTCGGCCCAGCACAGCCTCCCTCTTCCCTGCGCAGGGTGGAAGACTCAGCTCGGCTGCCTGGGCTTTTCCCATATCGAATTCCGCTGGATGGCACTGTGGCTCCGTAAATGGCAGTCACCCCTTTCCCTGCCCCCACCGACAGACACTTCCGCGCCTGTCTTTATAAAGCTTCCAAACAGTGAACGGTGTGCTGTGGTGGTTGGGAAACCATCAGATCACCTTCCTCCTCCTCCTCCTCCTCCTCCTCCTCCTCCTCCTCCTCCTCCTCCTCCTTCTCCTCCTCCTCTTTCTCCCCATCATCATCGTCATTACCATCATCATCACCAGCAGCAGCAGCAGCAGCCACAGAGGCACCAATAGCCCATCATCCTCATCCCCATCCACAGTCGTGCTCACAGACCACCCATCTCACCTTCAGCTGGGCTCTTCACCAACTTGGCCACTTTCCACCAAACCCGAAGTGTAGCTAGGCAGTTCTTGATTCCCTTGATGCCCTGGTTCACAGTGTGCGCCGCTGCCTACGATCGATCGTGCAGAGATCCCATCAGTGAGCTTCCAGTTTCTTCTTTGTATCTTCTGACTCCTCCTGGCCTCTGGCTTGTCTCTGCACCGCATCTCTTCCTAGGGAGCAACCTCTGTTCTGCTCAAATGGATTGCTTCCCTGGGACAACGATCCGGTGGGTCGGTGGCAGCCAGATCCCGGGGAGCTTCCGGAGGTTGTGAACCCTTCTTTACTTGAAGCCCAAGGGTTCGGGAGAGACCACCGTGCGGCATCCCTGCCTGGAACCCCCGAGCCTCCTTTGTCCGAAGGGGTGGGAATTACGGGGATGGCATGGGTCGCACCGTTGGGTCTACTTGGGGAAGGCCACTTGGCCTCGCCTCCATCGGTCCACAGGTTCTCTAGCACCGGGCTCTTTCTTCCCACAGGCCTCGCTAGCCAGGTTCCCAGGCTTCAGTTCTGCACCACAAGCCCGTCCATATGTCATGCTCAATTTTGTCCAGGAGCCCCCGTGAATTGTTGTCTTTTGGGAGAAGCTGCAGTTCGGGGAGGAGGGGGAGGTGAAGTGGGGCTTGGGGTTTAGAGGGTCATGTGGAAGAAGGGAGCTTTGTGGGTCGGTTTGGCACGGAGATCTCTCTGTTCCTCAACCTAAACCCTGATACTAGCCTAGACTTTGCCCTGTAAGACCCGTGAGATCTTGCACGGGAAATTAGGGATCCCCGGTAAACACACACACACAGACCCTCACGCAGAAACACACACACACGCGCGCGCGCGCGCGCAAGCACACATCTCAGAAACCACTTCTGAAGAACCACTCAACACCTAAAGGGAATGTTGCGTTTCCAGGTAGGCCCTCAAAACGAGGGATCAGGGCCTTCCTCCAGAGCCGACCGCGATGTGTGGATCGAAGAAAAACTTACACCGTCAAAGCTGAGAGGAACCTTTTATTCGGGGACCTTACTGAGGACTACAGACACGGCGACAGCCACGCACAAATCGCTGTGGAAAGCTTCTGAAGAAGTACGGGAGGAAGGAGCCAGGCTATGAAGGAGTTTTCATTGAATCAAAGAGGAAAACATGGAAACATGGCGGGGCATACCGAAAGATTGCTGCCAATCGCAAAGACAAAAAACAAAACAATGCAGTAAACAGAGCACCAGCACCACCAGCACCAGCACCACCGCCACCAACAAAAGCTCACCGAGACTTCTCAAGGCAGAGATTTGGGCTCTTATTTCTAAGTGTGGGAAGACGCGAGAGACTTGGTCCATTGGCATCATTCCTAGATATGCATCTGCACTTTCCAGGGCTAGTATCCTGCCTTTCTCCATCCTGCGTTGCCCTCGGAGGGGGGGGGGCACCCTTGGGGGCAGCTGCAGTGTCTGAGGGCTGAGGGCAGGGCGACAACCTTTGTTGACTGAAGTGGCTGGTGACATTTTGTGTCCGCAGATGCAAAGGAAAGCAGGCGGTCACCGTGGCGTGAGGGTTTCAGGATGACATGCCCATGCCACCCAGAGCCTGGCGCGAGACCAATGTGGAAGGTGATCGCGAGGCTCGTTAGAGTTTCCTGAATGTTTCCTTTCTTGGCTCCTCTAAAGTCTTCCTAGGTGTGTAGAGCGAGTAGGGTGGAGCTCCAAAGGACAGCACATCCACGGCCCAGGCATTTCCCACACGCTGAAGTACCTTCAGGACTCTTAGAACTGAGGAGTGGACCGTGTGTTTGGGACATTCCTCTAGGCCAAGCTGTCCCAGGAAGCAGGCCCACCTTTACAATTGGTGAGCCAAAACAAACCCACGGAAGACATCCCGCGACCACAAAAGTCACCACGTTCCTGTCAGGTAGGGCCTAAGAGGAATCTTTCCCAGGCGCGAAACCTCAGGGCACATCGGACACTGATTTGGGGAAAATGCAGGGAGGAAGGAGGGCAGGGCTTGGGAGCAGCAAGCGGTGGAATCCCTGCCCTCAGCATCGCTTTCACACTTTGCCTGTGTTGGCCGGGGCTTAAAGTTACTGAAATCACTCGGGCTCGCACACGCACGGCCACGCCCCCCCCCCCCCCCCGCACACGGTCACGTTCAGGACAGCACGCGTGTGCACGCCCCCGCACTGGTACCCACTCTGCCCGTCCCCGTGGACCCGACGGTTGCCCTACCTTCCTTGTTCCCTCTTCTTCCTCCTTGCCCGTTTCTGTTGGTATTTCCGCTTCCCTGTTGGGCACTACAGCGTCGCCAAACAGGCCTCTCTCTGGACACGGTTGTGCCCCTTGCCTGAGTGGCTGAGACTTAGCCTTGGCTGACGGCTCTTCCCTCAGGAAGCCCCAGGAGCCTTCGGCTGGTTCCATCTGCCCCCTTGGGACACAGTGCCCTGGGCATCGCCTTCATGCTTCCCCTCCACTACGGTTCTTTCTTTTGATTTCACTTTGCTCCCCACTTTCGGCTCCTGCCTTCCACTCAAAGCCTTACCTTCAGTTCTTCCCTCTGGACAAAAGGCAGGGCTGGGTGCGTGCCTGGGAAGCTCGACCTGGCCAATAGGTGTACTTTCCCTGTGGAAGGGAAAATGCCCCCGTGGACTGGGAGAGGAAGGGCCATGCCCTCACAGCCATCCCTTAGTTGCCATCGGGGATTACCCCACCCCTCTCGTGTCCCTTACCTCCCCCTATTAACCTAGTGTTCCCAGCGCTCTTCCTAACCCTTCTGTGCCCTGAGTGCATCCCGGGGCTCTTTGGCCCTCTGCAGGGTACCCATGACATACTCAGGGTGTCAGAAGGTGGCTCTGCCTCTCCTTTGGCCTTCTGTAGGCCCAGCGGGCCTATTGCTGAGTCGGAGCCCTTGATGGCACTCAGGAGGGACACCCCCCACCCCCCCGCCACCCTGCCCAGGTTGAGGGGCTTCCTGGTGGACTGTCCTTTGGTCTCCCGGCAGCTTGCGTCTCCCTGTCACTCCCTGCGCATGTGGCAAAAGATACACAGTGAAGCGACCGGGCGCTGCATCCACGGCAGCGCTGGTTTTTGTCGTGGCGACGGTGGTGCAGTTGGTGGGGACGGTGACGGTTGTGGTGGTGGTGGTCAGTTATGGCTTCCCTCTCTTCCTTTCACGCTCTGTTCTGAGCTGGCCTTAGCGTCCTCAGCCTCCTCCTCGAACGTCTGCTCTTTGCTTAAGGGGGAAGGCACGGGTGTAGGACAAGGCAGTCGTGTGGTTCTGTTTGGACTCTTGCCCTTGCCCCTCGACATCTTTTCCCTTCTCCAGCGGTGCAGGTCATTGTCATCCTCCGGGAAAACCCAAAACACTGAACATCAACAACACCAAAGAAGATCCAGGAGTTACTTCGTCATGAAACAGCATGACGAGCTCAAGGCTTGCAAAAATGACCTCTTGACTTTCCATTCCGTGCAGTTGTTCTCCTTATGGAAGCCCTTCAAGTCCAAACGTGAGGCAGTAGGAGCCTCCTCCAGTAGCTCCCTGCTTGCCGTTGGCTGCCAATCCAGTGGCGTGATCGGAGCAGAATAGATTTCACTCTCTACTTCCCAGCGGTCGCCTCCCTGTCCACCAGCCCAGGCAGGTGGGTGCTGGCTGCCGCTCACAAGACCAGGCAATCAAGCACCCACAGGTGGATACCCATGGCGACACATGCCCACGGGCAGGCAAGCACCTCAGACAGGTGTGAGAGCATGGGCTCGTGTACACACACACACACACACACACACACACACACACACACACACACTCACACAGAGACCCCATCTTCCTACCGTGCCACACACAACAGACCCTCACCCAACCACAAACATACTGACACACGCTGTCAGCTGTGCTTTCCTCTGTACCCTCGCACCAGCCTCCCCCCACCCCACCTCCACCCAGTGCCGGCAGCAAGGACTGTGAGAATGGCTGAAACAGGCATTCCCAGTGGGGCTCTCAAAAAGGGACGCAGAGCCGTTCTGTGTTCCAGGAGATAGTCGTCTGTCAGCAGGTGGGCCCAAGCTGCCAGTGTAAACCTGAAGCCTCCCTCGTTTAGCCAGATACATGGGGTCTCCAAGTGGGAGCAGAGTCTGTGCCCGTCCCGCAGAGAATCACGGCCCTGCGTGGGGCTCTGTGACTGGCCATGTTTGTTGGCCTTGCAGGTTCCTGTGTGAGGGCCAGGCCAGCCTGCCCAGAGTCAGTCCTTGGCACCCCATGTTGGGGGCGCCTCCAGGTCGGGCCAGCCAGCCACTTGTGGCTGCACTGTTGGGCCAGCCCGAGTTGGTGGCCTCAAGCTGAAGCTCCAGGCCTGGAAAGAGAAACGGAGTCCTGCAACAAAGTGACCTGAAAGCCAGCGAGGTTTTCGCCGCGGGCATGGTGGCCGCCACCTGGGTCCGGGAGAAATCCTGTGATTGAGACCCTCAGGCAATGTCACCCAGCCAGGTCGCTTGGTGGATCCTTTTGCCTTTTACTTCTCCCAAGAGCAGGAGTCAAGAAAAAACGGGCTTGGGGGAAAGGAAGTGGAAAGGATTGCGGGGGCTGGGGGGTGGGAGTCCAGCCTCGTGGCCAGTGGTCCTTTTGTGCCGTGCATTTGGTGATCCACGTGGGTGCCGGTGGGTGGCTGCCTTTCTTTCCTTTTCTCTCCCCCTTCACGGGACTGTCTGTGTAGGTTTGGTTTTGCTTTTGGTTTGACACCAGAAGGGGAGGAGAACCAAGTCGTCACGGTGTAGTGGGGGCAGGGTTAGGCGCTTAGTCGGCATTGATGGAGCCATACTGCCACCAAGCGGAGATGGTTTCGCTCAAAGCCAGTTTCCAGGTCTCAAGGGACGGAGACAGCCACAGGGCTGGAAGCCACTGGCCCAGTGGGCACGGCGCGGAGTGGGGCTGGGGTGGGTGTGTTGTCCTGAGGGTGCACATGGGCAGTGGGCTCCGGGCCGTGCCTTCGTGTGTGCTCTCGGCGGGAGACTTGACCCTGGTTCTGCAGCCGACCAAGGCCCTCAGAAACCCCAGGGGCAGCACGAGATGGCCGCCCCTGGGAGTGCCCGGTGCAGATGGCCCCGGCCCCAGAACCTCTAAGACCCTCAGCTCCCGGTTAGAAAGGGGGCCACCTGACCCCAGTGCGGCCGCACGCAGGGCACCCCGGCACTCCCCGGCAGGAACGCCGGAGGAAATTGTGCAGAATTCCTCTGGGCCCACCCCCAAAATGGCTGACGGTCGAAGCTGCGCTCCCTGCGCTGGACAGTCTGGGAGCTGCCTGCTGTGTCCGGGGCTCCCAGAGCTCCTGCTTTTTCCCACAGGGTCGCACTGACAGGCACGGGGCCCTCTGGGGCCTCTGAAACCCCGTGGAGGAGACCTCCTGCGCCGTGGGCAGAATCCATTCGGCCCAGCACAGCCTCCCTCTTCCCTGCGCAGGGTGGAAGACTCAGCTCGGCTGCCTGGGCTTTTCCCATATCGAATTCCGCTGGATGGCACTGTGGCTCCGTAAATGGCAGTCACCCCTTTCCCTGCCCCCACCGACAGACACTTCCGCGCCTGTCTTTATAAAGCTTCCAAACAGTGAACGGTGTGCTGTGGTGGTTGGGAAACCATCAGATCACCTTCCTCCTCCTCCTCCTCCTCCTCCTCCTCCTTCTCCTCCTCCTCTTTCTCCCCATCATCATCGTCGTTACCATCATCATCACCAGCAGCAGCAGCAGCAGCCACAGAGGCACCAATAGCCCATCATCCTCATCCCCATCCACAGTCGTGCTCACAGACCACCCATCTCACCTTCAGCTGGGCTCTTCACCAACTTGGCCACTTTCCACCAAACCCGAAGTGTAGCTAGGCAGTTCTTGATTCCCTTGATGCCCTGGTTCACAGTGTGCGCCGCTGCCTACGATCGATCGTGCAGAGATCCCATCAGTGAGCTTCCAGTTTCTTCTTTGTATCTTCTGACTCCTCCTGGCCTCTGGCTTGTCTCTGCACCGCATCTCTTCCTAGGGAGCAACCTCTGTTCTGCTCAAATGGATTGCTTCCCTGGGACAACGATCCGGTGGGTCGGTGGCAGCCAGATCCCGGGGAGCTTCCGGAGGTTGTGAACCCTTCTTTACTTGAAGCCCAAGGGTTCGGGAGAGACCACCGTGCGGCATCCCTGCCTGGAACCCCCGAGCCTCCTTTGTCCGAAGGGGTGGGAATTACGGGGATGGCATGGGTCGCACCGTTGGGTCTACTTGGGGAAGGCCACTTGGCCTCGCCTCCATCGGTCCACAGGTTCTCTAGCACCGGGCTCTTTCTTCCCACAGGCCTCGCTAGCCAGGTTCCCAGGCTTCAGTTCTGCACCACAAGCCCGTCCATATGTCATGCTCAATTTTGTCCAGGAGCCCCCGTGAATTGTCTTTTGGGAGAAGCTGCAGTTCGGGGAGGAGGGGGAGGTGAAGTGGGGCTTGGGGTTTAGAGGGTCATGTGGAAGAAGGGAGCTTTGTGGGTCGGTTTGGCACGGAGATCTCTCTGTTCCTCAACCTAAACCCTGATACTAGCCTAGACTTTGCCCTGTAAGACCCGTGAGATCTTGCACGGGAAATTAGGGATCCCCGGTAAACACACACACACAGACACTCACGCAGAAACACACACACACGCGCGCGCGCAAGCACACATCTCAGAAACCACTTCTGAAGAACCACTCAACACCTAAAGGGAATGTTGCGTTTCCAGGTAGGCCCTCAAAACGAGGGATCAGGGCCTTCCTCCAGAGCCGACCGCGATGTGTGGATCGAAGAAAAACTTACACCGTCAAAGCTGAGAGGAACCTTTTATTCGGGGACCTTACTGAGGACTACAGACACGGCGACAGCCACGCACAAATCGCTGTGGAAAGCTTCTGAAGAAGTACGGGAGGAAGGAGCCAGGCTATGAAGGAGTTTTCATTGAATCAAAGAGGAAAACATGGAAACATGGCGGGGCATACCGAAAGATTGCTGCCAATCGCAAAGACAAAAAACAAAACAATGCAGTAAACAGAGCACCAGCACCACCAGCACCAGCACCACCGCCACCAACAAAAGCTCACCGAGACTTCTCAAGGCAGAGATTTGGGCTCTTATTTCTAAGTGTGGGAAGACGCGAGAGACTTGGTCCATTGGCATCATTCCTAGATATGCATCTGCACTTTCCAGGGCTAGTATCCTGCCTTTCTCCATCCTGCGTTGCCCTCGGGGGGGGGGGGCACCCTTGGGGGCAGCTGCAGTGTCTGAGGGCTGAGGGCAGGGCGACAACCTTTGTTGACTGAAGTGGCTGGTGACATTTTGTGTCCGCAGATGCAAAGGAAAGCAGGCGGTCACCGTGGCGTGAGGGTTTCAGGATGACATGCCCATGCCACCCAGAGCCTGGCGCGAGACCAATGTGGAAGGTGATCGCGAGGCTCGTTAGAGTTTCCTGAATGTTTCCTTTCTTGGCTCCTCTAAAGTCTTCCTAGGTGTGTAGAGCGAGTAGGGTGGAGCTCCAAAGGACAGCACATCCACGGCCCAGGCATTTCCCACACGCTGAAGTACCTTCAGGACTCTTAGAACTGAGGAGTGGACCGTGTGTTTGGGACATTCCTCTAGGCCAAGCTGTCCCAGGAAGCAGGCCCACCTTTACAATTGGTGAGCCAAAACAAACCCACGGAAGACATCCCGCGACCACAAAAGTCACCACGTTCCTGTCAGGTAGGGCCTAAGAGGAATCTTTCCCAGGCGCGAAACCTCAGGGCACATCGGACACTGATTTGGGGAAAATGCAGGGAGGAAGGAGGGCAGGGCTTGGGAGCAGCAAGCGGTGGAATCCCTGCCCTCAGCATCGCTTTCACACTTTGCCTGTGTTGGCCGGGGCTTAAAGTTACTGAAATCACTCGGGCTCGCACACGCACGGCCACGCCCCCCCCCCCCCGCACACGGTCACGTTCAGGACAGCACGCGTGTGCACGCCCCCGCACTGGTACCCACTCTGCCCGTCCCCGTGGACCCGACGGTTGCCCTACCTTCCTTGTTCCCTCTTCTTCCTCCTTGCCCGTTTCTGTTGGTATTTCCGCTTCCCTGTTGGGCACTACAGCGTCGCCAAACAGGCCTCTCTCTGGACACGGTTGTGCCCCTTGCCTGAGTGGCTGAGACTTAGCCTTGGCTGACGGCTCTTCCCTCAGGAAGCCCCAGGAGCCTTCGGCTGGTTCCATCTGCCCACTTGGGACACAGTGCCCTGGGCATCGCCTTCATGCTTCCCCTCCACTACGGTTCTTTCTTTTGATTTCACTTTGCTCCCCACTTTCGGCTCCTGCCTTCCACTCAAAGCCTTACCTTCAGTTCTTCCCTCTGGACAAAAGGCAGGGCTGGGTGCGTGCCTGGGAAGCTCGACCTGGCCAATAGGTGTACTTTCCCTGTGGAAGGGAAAATGCCCCCGTGGACTGGGAGAGGAAGGGCCATGCCCTCACAGCCATCCCTTAGTTGCCATCGGGGATTACCCCACCCCTCTCGTGTCCCTTACCTCCCCCTATTAACCTAGTGTTCCCAGCGCTCTTCCTAACCCTTCTGTGCCCTGAGTGCATCCCGGGGCTCTTTGGCCCTCTGCAGGGTACCCATGACATACTCAGGGTGTCAGAAGGTGGCTCTGCCTCTCCTTTGGCCTTCTGTAGGCCCAGCGGGCCTATTGCTGAGTCGGAGCCCTTGATGGCACTCAGGAGGGCCCCCCCCAACCCCCGCCACCCTGCCCAGGTTGAGGGGCTTCCTGGTGGACTGTCCTTTGGTCTCCCGGCAGCTTGCGTCTCCCTGTCACTCCCTGCGCATGTGGCAAAAGATACACAGTGAAGCGACCGGGCGCTGCATCCACGGCAGCGCTGGTTTTTGTCGTGGCGACGGTGGTGCAGTTGGTGGGGACGGTGACGGTTGTGGTGGTGGTGGTCAGTTATGGCTTCCCTCTCTTCCTTTCACGCTCTGTTCTGAGCTGGCCTTAGCGTCCTCAGCCTCCTCCTCGAACGTCTGCTCTTTGCTTAAGGGGGAAGGCACGGGTGTAGGACAAGGCAGTCGTGTGGTTCTGTTTGGACTCTTGCCCTTGCCCCTCGACATCTTTTCCCTTCTCCAGCGGTGCAGGTCATTGTCATCCTCCGGGAAAACCCAAAACACTGAACATCAACAACACCAAAGAAGATCCAGGAGTTACTTCGTCATGAAACAGCATGACGAGCTCAAGGCTTGCAAAAATGACCTCTTGACTTTCCATTCCGTGCAGTTGTTCTCCTTATGGAAGCCCTTCAAGTCCAAACGTGAGGCAGTAGGAGCCTCCTCCAGTAGCTCCCTGCTTGCCGTTGGCTGCCAATCCAGTGGCGTGATCGGAGCAGAATAGATTTCACTCTCTACTTCCCAGCGGTCGCCTCCCTGTCCACCAGCCCAGGCAGGTGGGTGCTGGCTGCCGCTCACAAGACCAGGCAATCAAGCACCCACAGGTGGATACCCATGGCGACACATGCCCACGGGCAGGCAAGCACCTCAGACAGGTGTGAGAGCATGGGCTCGTGTACACACACACACACACACACACACACACACACACACACTCACACAGAGACCCCATCTTCCTACCGTGCCACACACAACAGACCCTCACCCAACCACAAACATACTGACACACGCTGTCAGCTGTGCTTTCCTCTGTACCCTCGCACCAGCCTCCCCCCACCCCACCTCCACCCAGTGCCGGCAGCAAGGACTGTGAGAATGGCTGAAACAGGCATTCCCAGTGGGGCTCTCAAAAAGGGACGCAGAGCCGTTCTGTGTTCCAGGAGATAGTCGCCTGTCAGCAGGTGGGCCCAAGCTGCCAGTGTAAACCTGAAGCCTCCCTCGTTTAGCCAGATACATGGGGTCTCCAAGTGGGAGCAGAGTCTGTGCCCGTCCCGCAGAGAATCACGGCCCTGCGTGGGGCTCTGTGACTGGCCATGTTTGTTGGCCTTGCAGGTTCCTGTGTGAGGGCCAGGCCAGCCTGCCCAGAGTCAGTCCTTGGCACCCCATGTTGGGGGCGCCTCCAGGTCGGGCCAGCCAGCCACTTGTGGCTGCACTGTTGGGCCAGCCCGAGTTGGTGGCCTCAAGCTGAAGCTCCAGGCCTGGAAAGAGAAACGGAGTCCTGCAACAAAGTGACCTGAAAGCCAGCGAGGTTTTCGCCGCGGGCATGGTGGCCGCCACCTGGGTCCGGGAGAAATCCTGTGATTGAGACCCTCAGGCAATGTCACCCAGCCAGGTCGCTTGGTGGATCCTTTTGCCTTTTACTTCTCCCAAGAGCAGGAGTCAAGAAAAAACGGGCTTGGGGGAAAGGAAGTGGAAAGGATTGCGGGGGCTGGGGGGTGGGAGTCCAGCCTCGTGGGCAGTGGTCCTTTTGTGCCGTGCATTTGGTGATCCACGTGGGTGCCGGTGGGTGGCTGCCTTTCTTTCCTTTTCTCTCCCCCTTCACGGGACTGTCTGTGTAGGTTTGGTTTTGCTTTTGGTTTGACACCAGAAGGGGAGGAGAACCAAGTCGTCACGGTGTAGTGGGGGCAGGGTTAGGCGCTTAGTCGGCATTGATGGAGCCATACTGCCACCAAGCGGAGATGGTTTCGCTCAAAGCCAGTTTCCAGGTCTCAAGGGACGGAGACAGCCACAGGGCTGGAAGCCACTGGCCCAGTGGGCACGGCGCGGAGTGGGGCTGGGGTGGGTGTGTTGTCCTGAGGGTGCACATGGGCAGTGGGCTCCGGGCCGTGCCTTCGTGTGTGCTCTCGGCGGGAGACTTGACCCTGGTTCTGCAGCCGACCAAGGCCCTCAGAAACCCCAGGGGCGGCACGAGATGGCCGCCCCTGGGAGTGCCCGGTGCAGATGGCCCCGGCCCCAGAACCTCTAAGACCCTCAGCTCCCGGTTAGAAAGGGGGCCACCTGACCCCAGTGCGGCCGCACGCAGGGCACCCCGGCACTCCCCGGCAGGAACGCCGGAGGAAATTGTGCAGAATTCCTCTGGGCCCACCCCCAAAATGGCTGACGGTCGAAGCTGCGCTCCCTGCGCTGGACAGTCTGGGAGCTGCCTGCTGTGTCCGGGGCTCCCAGAGCTCCTGCTTTTTCCCACAGGGTCGCACTGACAGGCACGGGGCCCTCTGGGGCCTCTGAAACCCCGTGGAGGAGACCTCCTGCGCCGTGGGCAGAATCCATTCGGCCCAGCACAGCCTCCCTCTTCCCTGCGCAGGGTGGAAGACTCAGCTCGGCTGCCTGGGCTTTTCCCATATCGAATTCCGCTGGATGGCACTGTGGCTCCGTAAATGGCAGTCACCCCTTTCCCTGCCCCCACCGACAGACACTTCCGCGCCTGTCTTTATAAAGCTTCCAAACAGTGAACGGTGTGCTGTGGTGGTTGGGAAACCATCAGATCACCTTCCTCCTCCTCCTCCTCCTCCTCCTCCTCCTCCTCCTCCTCCTCCTCCTCCTTCTCCTCCTCCTCTTTCTCCCCATCATCATCGTCATTACCATCATCATCACCAGCAGCAGCAGCAGCAGCCACAGAGGCACCAATAGCCCATCATCCTCATCCCCATCCACAGTCGTGCTCACAGACCACCCATCTCACCTTCAGCTGGGCTCTTCACCAACTTGGCCACTTTCCACCAAACCCGAAGTGTAGCTAGGCAGTTCTTGATTCCCTTGATGCCCTGGTTCACAGTGTGCGCCGCTGCCTACGATCGATCGTGCAGAGATCCCATCAGTGAGCTTCCAGTTTCTTCTTTGTATCTTCTGACTCCTCCTGGCCTCTGGCTTGTCTCTGCACCGCATCTCTTCCTAGGGAGCAACCTCTGTTCTGCTCAAATGGATTGCTTCCCTGGGACAACGATCCGGTGGGTCGGTGGCAGCCAGATCCCGGGGAGCTTCCGGAGGTTGTGAACCCTTCTTTACTTGAAGCCCAAGGGTTCGGGAGAGACCACCGTGCGGCATCCCTGCCTGGAACCCCCGAGCCTCCTTTGTCCGAAGGGGTGGGAATTACGGGGATGGCATGGGTCGCACCGTTGGGTCTACTTGGGGAAGGCCACTTGGCCTCGCCTCCATCGGTCCACAGGTTCTCTAGCACCGGGCTCTTTCTTCCCACAGGCCTCGCTAGCCAGGTTCCCAGGCTTCAGTTCTGCACCACAAGCCCGTCCATATGTCATGCTCAATTTTGTCCAGGAGCCCCCGTGAATTGTTGTCTTTTGGGAGAAGCTGCAGTTCGGGGAGGAGGGGGAGGTGAAGTGGGGCTTGGGGTTTAGAGGGTCATGTGGAAGAAGGGAGCTTTGTGGGTCGGTTTGGCACGGAGATCTCTCTGTTCCTCAACCTAAACCCTGATACTAGCCTAGACTTTGCCCTGTAAGACCCGTGAGATCTTGCACGGGAAATTAGGGATCCCCGGTAAACACACACACACAGACCCTCACGCAGAAACACACACACACGCGCGCGCGCGCGCGCAAGCACACATCTCAGAAACCACTTCTGAAGAACCACTCAACACCTAAAGGGAATGTTGCGTTTCCAGGTAGGCCCTCAAAACGAGGGATCAGGGCCTTCCTCCAGAGCCGACCGCGATGTGTGGATCGAAGAAAAACTTACACCGTCAAAGCTGAGAGGAACCTTTTATTCGGGGACCTTACTGAGGACTACAGACACGGCGACAGCCACGCACAAATCGCTGTGGAAAGCTTCTGAAGAAGTACGGGAGGAAGGAGCCAGGCTATGAAGGAGTTTTCATTGAATCAAAGAGGAAAACATGGAAACATGGCGGGGCATACCGAAAGATTGCTGCCAATCGCAAAGACAAAAAACAAAACAATGCAGTAAACAGAGCACCAGCACCACCAGCACCAGCACCACCGCCACCAACAAAAGCTCACCGAGACTTCTCAAGGCAGAGATTTGGGCTCTTATTTCTAAGTGTGGGAAGACGCGAGAGACTTGGTCCATTGGCATCATTCCTAGATATGCATCTGCACTTTCCAGGGCTAGTATCCTGCCTTTCTCCATCCTGCGTTGCCCTCGGAGGGGGGGGGGCACCCTTGGGGGCAGCTGCAGTGTCTGAGGGCTGAGGGCAGGGCGACAACCTTTGTTGACTGAAGTGGCTGGTGACATTTTGTGTCCGCAGATGCAAAGGAAAGCAGGCGGTCACCGTGGCGTGAGGGTTTCAGGATGACATGCCCATGCCACCCAGAGCCTGGCGCGAGACCAATGTGGAAGGTGATCGCGAGGCTCGTTAGAGTTTCCTGAATGTTTCCTTTCTTGGCTCCTCTAAAGTCTTCCTAGGTGTGTAGAGCGAGTAGGGTGGAGCTCCAAAGGACAGCACATCCACGGCCCAGGCATTTCCCACACGCTGAAGTACCTTCAGGACTCTTAGAACTGAGGAGTGGACCGTGTGTTTGGGACATTCCTCTAGGCCAAGCTGTCCCAGGAAGCAGGCCCACCTTTACAATTGGTGAGCCAAAACAAACCCACGGAAGACATCCCGCGACCACAAAAGTCACCACGTTCCTGTCAGGTAGGGCCTAAGAGGAATCTTTCCCAGGCGCGAAACCTCAGGGCACATCGGACACTGATTTGGGGAAAATGCAGGGAGGAAGGAGGGCAGGGCTTGGGAGCAGCAAGCGGTGGAATCCCTGCCCTCAGCATCGCTTTCACACTTTGCCTGTGTTGGCCGGGGCTTAAAGTTACTGAAATCACTCGGGCTCGCACACGCACGGCCACGCCCCCCCCCCCCCGCACACGGTCACGTTCAGGACAGCACGCGTGTGCACGCCCCCGCACTGGTACCCACTCTGCCCGTCCCCGTGGACCCGACGGTTGCCCTACCTTCCTTGTTCCCTCTTCTTCCTCCTTGCCCGTTTCTGTTGGTATTTCCGCTTCCCTGTTGGGCACTACAGCGTCGCCAAACAGGCCTCTCTCTGGACACGGTTGTGCCCCTTGCCTGAGTGGCTGAGACTTAGCCTTGGCTGACGGCTCTTCCCTCAGGAAGCCCCAGGAGCCTTCGGCTGGTTCCATCTGCCCCCTTGGGACACAGTGCCCTGGGCATCGCCTTCATGCTTCCCCTCCACTACGGTTCTTTCTTTTGATTTCACTTTGCTCCCCACTTTCGGCTCCTGCCTTCCACTCAAAGCCTTACCTTCAGTTCTTCCCTCTGGACAAAAGGCAGGGCTGGGTGCGTGCCTGGGAAGCTCGACCTGGCCAATAGGTGTACTTTCCCTGTGGAAGGGAAAATGCCCCCGTGGACTGGGAGAGGAAGGGCCATGCCCTCACAGCCATCCCTTAGTTGCCATCGGGGATTACCCCACCCCTCTCGTGTCCCTTACCTCCCCCTATTAACCTAGTGTTCCCAGCGCTCTTCCTAACCCTTCTGTGCCCTGAGTGCATCCCGGGGCTCTTTGGCCCTCTGCAGGGTACCCATGACATACTCAGGGTGTCAGAAGGTGGCTCTGCCTCTCCTTTGGCCTTCTGTAGGCCCAGCGGGCCTATTGCTGAGTCGGAGCCCTTGATGGCACTCAGGAGGGACACCCCCCACCCCCCCGCCACCCTGCCCAGGTTGAGGGGCTTCCTGGTGGACTGTCCTTTGGTCTCCCGGCAGCTTGCGTCTCCCTGTCACTCCCTGCGCATGTGGCAAAAGATACACAGTGAAGCGACCGGGCGCTGCATCCACGGCAGCGCTGGTTTTTGTCGTGGCGACGGTGGTGCAGTTGGTGGGGACGGTGACGGTTGTGGTGGTGGTGGTCAGTTATGGCTTCCCTCTCTTCCTTTCACGCTCTGTTCTGAGCTGGCCTTAGCGTCCTCAGCCTCCTCCTCGAACGTCTGCTCTTTGCTTAAGGGGGAAGGCACGGGTGTAGGACAAGGCAGTCGTGTGGTTCTGTTTGGACTCTTGCCCTTGCCCCTCGACATCTTTTCCCTTCTCCAGCGGTGCAGGTCATTGTCATCCTCCGGGAAAACCCAAAACACTGAACATCAACAACACCAAAGAAGATCCAGGAGTTACTTCGTCATGAAACAGCATGACGAGCTCAAGGCTTGCAAAAATGACCTCTTGACTTTCCATTCCGTGCAGTTGTTCTCCTTATGGAAGCCCTTCAAGTCCAAACGTGAGGCAGTAGGAGCCTCCTCCAGTAGCTCCCTGCTTGCCGTTGGCTGCCAATCCAGTGGCGTGATCGGAGCAGAATAGATTTCACTCTCTACTTCCCAGCGGTCGCCTCCCTGTCCACCAGCCCAGGCAGGTGGGTGCTGGCTGCCGCTCACAAGACCAGGCAATCAAGCACCCACAGGTGGATACCCATGGCGACACATGCCCACGGGCAGGCAAGCACCTCAGACAGGTGTGAGAGCATGGGCTCGTGTACACACACACACACACACACACACACACACACACACACTCACACAGAGACCCCATCTTCCTACCGTGCCACACACAACAGACCCTCACCCAACCACAAACATACTGACACACGCTGTCAGCTGTGCTTTCCTCTGTACCCTCGCACCAGCCTCCCCCCACCCCACCTCCACCCAGTGCCGGCAGCAAGGACTGTGAGAATGGCTGAAACAGGCATTCCCAGTGGGGCTCTCAAAAAGGGACGCAGAGCCGTTCTGTGTTCCAGGAGATAGTCGTCTGTCAGCAGGTGGGCCCAAGCTGCCAGTGTAAACCTGAAGCCTCCCTCGTTTAGCCAGATACATGGGGTCTCCAAGTGGGAGCAGAGTCTGTGCCCGTCCCGCAGAGAATCACGGCCCTGCGTGGGGCTCTGTGACTGGCCATGTTTGTTGGCCTTGCAGGTTCCTGTGTGAGGGCCAGGCCAGCCTGCCCAGAGTCAGTCCTTGGCACCCCATGTTGGGGGCGCCTCCAGGTCGGGCCAGCCAGCCACTTGTGGCTGCACTGTTGGGCCAGCCCGAGTTGGTGGCCTCAAGCTGAAGCTCCAGGCCTGGAAAGAGAAACGGAGTCCTGCAACAAAGTGACCTGAAAGCCAGCGAGGTTTTCGCCGCGGGCATGGTGGCCGCCACCTGGGTCCGGGAGAAATCCTGTGATTGAGACCCTCAGGCAATGTCACCCAGCCAGGTCGCTTGGTGGATCCTTTTGCCTTTTACTTCTCCCAAGAGCAGGAGTCAAGAAAAAACGGGCTTGGGGGAAAGGAAGTGGAAAGGATTGCGGGGGCTGGGGGGTGGGAGTCCAGCCTCGTGGCCAGTGGTCCTTTTGTGCCGTGCATTTGGTGATCCACGTGGGTGCCGGTGGGTGGCTGCCTTTCTTTCCTTTTCTCTCCCCCTTCACGGGACTGTCTGTGTAGGTTTGGTTTTGCTTTTGGTTTGACACCAGAAGGGGAGGAGAACCAAGTCGTCACGGTGTAGTGGGGGCAGGGTTAGGCGCTTAGTCGGCATTGATGGAGCCATACTGCCACCAAGCGGAGATGGTTTCGCTCAAAGCCAGTTTCCAGGTCTCAAGGGACGGAGACAGCCACAGGGCTGGAAGCCACTGGCCCAGTGGGCACGGCGCGGAGTGGGGCTGGGGTGGGTGTGTTGTCCTGAGGGTGCACATGGGCAGTGGGCTCCGGGCCGTGCCTTCGTGTGTGCTCTCGGCGGGAGACTTGACCCTGGTTCTGCAGCCGACCAAGGCCCTCAGAAACCCCAGGGGCAGCACGAGATGGCCGCCCCTGGGAGTGCCCGGTGCAGATGGCCCCGGCCCCAGAACCTCTAAGACCCTCAGCTCCCGGTTAGAAAGGGGGCCACCTGACCCCAGTGCGGCCGCACGCAGGGCACCCCGGCACTCCCCGGCAGGAACGCCGGAGGAAATTGTGCAGAATTCCTCTGGGCCCACCCCCAAAATGGCTGACGGTCGAAGCTGCGCTCCCTGCGCTGGACAGTCTGGGAGCTGCCTGCTGTGTCCGGGGCTCCCAGAGCTCCTGCTTTTTCCCACAGGGTCGCACTGACAGGCACGGGGCCCTCTGGGGCCTCTGAAACCCCGTGGAGGAGACCTCCTGCGCCGTGGGCAGAATCCATTCGGCCCAGCACAGCCTCCCTCTTCCCTGCGCAGGGTGGAAGACTCAGCTCGGCTGCCTGGGCTTTTCCCATATCGAATTCCGCTGGATGGCACTGTGGCTCCGTAAATGGCAGTCACCCCTTTCCCTGCCCCCACCGACAGACACTTCCGCGCCTGTCTTTATAAAGCTTCCAAACAGTGAACGGTGTGCTGTGGTGGTTGGGAAACCATCAGATCACCTTCCTCCTCCTCCTCCTCCTCCTCCTCCTCCTTCTCCTCCTCCTCTTTCTCCCCATCATCATCGTCGTTACCATCATCATCACCAGCAGCAGCAGCAGCAGCCACAGAGGCACCAATAGCCCATCATCCTCATCCCCATCCACAGTCGTGCTCACAGACCACCCATCTCACCTTCAGCTGGGCTCTTCACCAACTTGGCCACTTTCCACCAAACCCGAAGTGTAGCTAGGCAGTTCTTGATTCCCTTGATGCCCTGGTTCACAGTGTGCGCCGCTGCCTACGATCGATCGTGCAGAGATCCCATCAGTGAGCTTCCAGTTTCTTCTTTGTATCTTCTGACTCCTCCTGGCCTCTGGCTTGTCTCTGCACCGCATCTCTTCCTAGGGAGCAACCTCTGTTCTGCTCAAATGGATTGCTTCCCTGGGACAACGATCCGGTGGGTCGGTGGCAGCCAGATCCCGGGGAGCTTCCGGAGGTTGTGAACCCTTCTTTACTTGAAGCCCAAGGGTTCGGGAGAGACCACCGTGCGGCATCCCTGCCTGGAACCCCCGAGCCTCCTTTGTCCGAAGGGGTGGGAATTACGGGGATGGCATGGGTCGCACCGTTGGGTCTACTTGGGGAAGGCCACTTGGCCTCGCCTCCATCGGTCCACAGGTTCTCTAGCACCGGGCTCTTTCTTCCCACAGGCCTCGCTAGCCAGGTTCCCAGGCTTCAGTTCTGCACCACAAGCCCGTCCATATGTCATGCTCAATTTTGTCCAGGAGCCCCCGTGAATTGTCTTTTGGGAGAAGCTGCAGTTCGGGGAGGAGGGGGAGGTGAAGTGGGGCTTGGGGTTTAGAGGGTCATGTGGAAGAAGGGAGCTTTGTGGGTCGGTTTGGCACGGAGATCTCTCTGTTCCTCAACCTAAACCCTGATACTAGCCTAGACTTTGCCCTGTAAGACCCGTGAGATCTTGCAGGGGAAATTAGGGATCCCCGGTAAACACACACACACAGACCCTCACGCAGAAACACACACACACGCGCGCGCGCAAGCACACATCTCAGAAACCACTTCTGAAGAACCACTCAACACCTAAAGGGAATGTTGCGTTTCCAGGTAGGCCCTCAAAACGAGGGATCAGGGCCTTCCTCCAGAGCCGACCGCGATGTGTGGATCGAAGAAAAACTTACACCGTCAAAGCTGAGAGGAACCTTTTATTCGGGGACCTTACTGAGGACTACAGACACGGCGACAGCCACGCACAAATCGCTGTGGAAAGCTTCTGAAGAAGTACGGGAGGAAGGAGCCAGGCTATGAAGGAGTTTTCATTGAATCAAAGAGGAAAACATGGAAACATGGCGGGGCATACCGAAAGATTGCTGCCAATCGCAAAGACAAAAAACAAAACAATGCAGTAAACAGAGCACCAGCACCACCAGCACCAGCACCACCGCCACCAACAAAAGCTCACCGAGACTTCTCAAGGCAGAGATTTGGGCTCTTATTTCTAAGTGTGGGAAGACGCGAGAGACTTGGTCCATTGGCATCATTCCTAGATATGCATCTGCACTTTCCAGGGCTAGTATCCTGCCTTTCTCCATCCTGCGTTGCCCTCGGGGGGGGGGGGGCACCCTTGGGGGCAGCTGCAGTGTCTGAGGGCTGAGGGCAGGGCGACAACCTTTGTTGACTGAAGTGGCTGGTGACATTTTGTGTCCGCAGATGCAAAGGAAAGCAGGCGGTCACCGTGGCGTGAGGGTTTCAGGATGACATGCCCATGCCACCCAGAGCCTGGCGCGAGACCAATGTGGAAGGTGATCGCGAGGCTCGTTAGAGTTTCCTGAATGTTTCCTTTCTTGGCTCCTCTAAAGTCTTCCTAGGTGTGTAGAGCGAGTAGGGTGGAGCTCCAAAGGACAGCACATCCACGGCCCAGGCATTTCCCACACGCTGAAGTACCTTCAGGACTCTTAGAACTGAGGAGTGGACCGTGTGTTTGGGACATTCCTCTAGGCCAAGCTGTCCCAGGAAGCAGGCCCACCTTTACAATTGGTGAGCCAAAACAAACCCACGGAAGACATCCCGCGACCACAAAAGTCACCACGTTCCTGTCAGGTAGGGCCTAAGAGGAATCTTTCCCAGGCGCGAAACCTCAGGGCACATCGGACACTGATTTGGGGAAAATGCAGGGAGGAAGGAGGGCAGGGCTTGGGAGCAGCAAGCGGTGGAATCCCTGCCCTCAGCATCGCTTTCACACTTTGCCTGTGTTGGCCGGGGCTTAAAGTTACTGAAATCACTCGGGCTCGCACACGCACGGCCACGCCCCCCCCCCCCCCCCCCGCACACGGTCACGTTCAGGACAGCACGCGTGTGCACGCCCCCGCACTGGTACCCACTCTGCCCGTCCCCGTGGACCCGACGGTTGCCCTACCTTCCTTGTTCCCTCTTCTTCCTCCTTGCCCGTTTCTGTTGGTATTTCCGCTTCCCTGTTGGGCACTACAGCGTCGCCAAACAGGCCTCTCTCTGGACACGGTTGTGCCCCTTGCCTGAGTGGCTGAGACTTAGCCTTGGCTGACGGCTCTTCCCTCAGGAAGCCCCAGGAGCCTTCGGCTGGTTCCATCTGCCCACTTGGGACACAGTGCCCTGGGCATCGCCTTCATGCTTCCCCTCCACTACGGTTCTTTCTTTTGATTTCACTTTGCTCCCCACTTTCGGCTCCTGCCTTCCACTCAAAGCCTTACCTTCAGTTCTTCCCTCTGGACAAAAGGCAGGGCTGGGTGCGTGCCTGGGAAGCTCGACCTGGCCAATAGGTGTACTTTCCCTGTGGAAGGGAAAATGCCCCCGTGGACTGGGAGAGGAAGGGCCATGCCCTCACAGCCATCCCTTAGTTGCCATCGGGGATTACCCCACCCCTCTCGTGTCCCTTACCTCCCCCTATTAACCTAGTGTTCCCAGCGCTCTTCCTAACCCTTCTGTGCCCTGAGTGCATCCCGGGGCTCTTTGGCCCTCTGCAGGGTACCCATGACATACTCAGGGTGTCAGAAGGTGGCTCTGCCTCTCCTTTGGCCTTCTGTAGGCCCAGCGGGCCTATTGCTGAGTCGGAGCCCTTGATGGCACTCAGGAGGGACACCCCCCACCCCCCCGCCACCCTGCCCAGGTTGAGGGGCTTCCTGGTGGACTGTCCTTTGGTCTCCCGGCAGCTTGCGTCTCCCTGTCACTCCCTGCGCATGTGGCAAAAGATACACAGTGAAGCGACCGGGCGCTGCATCCACGGCAGCGCTGGTTTTTGTCGTGGCGACGGTGGTGCAGTTGGTGGGGACGGTGACGGTTGTGGTGGTGGTGGTCAGTTATGGCTTCCCTCTCTTCCTTTCACGCTCTGTTCTGAGCTGGCCTTAGCGTCCTCAGCCTCCTCCTCGAACGTCTGCTCTTTGCTTAAGGGGGAAGGCACGGGTGTAGGACAAGGCAGTCGTGTGGTTCTGTTTGGACTCTTGCCCTTGCCCCTCGACATCTTTTCCCTTCTCCAGCGGTGCAGGTCATTGTCATCCTCCGGGAAAACCCAAAACACTGAACATCAACAACACCAAAGAAGATCCAGGAGTTACTTCGTCATGAAACAGCATGACGAGCTCAAGGCTTGCAAAAATGACCTCTTGACTTTCCATTCCGTGCAGTTGTTCTCCTTATGGAAGCCCTTCAAGTCCAAACGTGAGGCAGTAGGAGCCTCCTCCAGTAGCTCCCTGCTTGCCGTTGGCTGCCAATCCAGTGGCGTGATCGGAGCAGAATAGATTTCACTCTCTACTTCCCAGCGGTCGCCTCCCTGTCCACCAGCCCAGGCAGGTGGGTGCTGGCTGCCGCTCACAAGACCAGGCAATCAAGCACCCACAGGTGGATACCCATGGCGACACATGCCCACGGGCAGGCAAGCACCTCAGACAGGTGTGAGAGCATGGGCTCGTGTACACACACACACACACACACACACACACACACACACACTCACACAGAGACCCCATCTTCCTACCGTGCCACACACAACAGACCCTCACCCAACCACAAACATACTGACACACGCTGTCAGCTGTGCTTTCCTCTGTACCCTCGCACCAGCCTCCCCCCACCCCACCTCCACCCAGTGCCGGCAGCAAGGACTGTGAGAATGGCTGAAACAGGCATTCCCAGTGGGGCTCTCAAAAAGGGACGCAGAGCCGTTCTGTGTTCCAGGAGATAGTCGTCTGTCAGCAGGTGGGCCCAAGCTGCCAGTGTAAACCTGAAGCCTCCCTCGTTTAGCCAGATACATGGGGTCTCCAAGTGGGAGCAGAGTCTGTGCCCGTCCCGCAGAGAATCACGGCCCTGCGTGGGGCTCTGTGACTGGCCATGTTTGTTGGCCTTGCAGGTTCCTGTGTGAGGGCCAGGCCAGCCTGCCCAGAGTCAGTCCTTGGCACCCCATGTTGGGGGCGCCTCCAGGTCGGGCCAGCCAGCCACTTGTGGCTGCACTGTTGGGCCAGCCCGAGTTGGTGGCCTCAAGCTGAAGCTCCAGGCCTGGAAAGAGAAACGGAGTCCTGCAACAAAGTGACCTGAAAGCCAGCGAGGTTTTCGCCGCGGGCATGGTGGCCGCCACCTGGGTCCGGGAGAAATCCTGTGATTGAGACCCTCAGGCAATGTCACCCAGCCAGGTCGCTTGGTGGATCCTTTTGCCTTTTACTTCTCCCAAGAGCAGGAGTCAAGAAAAAACGGGCTTGGGGGAAAGGAAGTGGAAAGGATTGCGGGGGCTGGGGGGTGGGAGTCCAGCCTCGTGGGCAGTGGTCCTTTTGTGCCGTGCATTTGGTGATCCACGTGGGTGCCGGTGGGTGGCTGCCTTTCTTTCCTTTTCTCTCCCCCTTCACGGGACTGTCTGTGTAGGTTTGGTTTTGCTTTTGGTTTGACACCAGAAGGGGAGGAGAACCAAGTCGTCACGGTGTAGTGGGGGCAGGGTTAGGCGCTTAGTCGGCATTGATGGAGCCATACTGCCACCAAGCGGAGATGGTTTCGCTCAAAGCCAGTTTCCAGGTCTCAAGGGACGGAGACAGCCACAGGGCTGGAAGCCACTGGCCCAGTGGGCACGGCGCGGAGTGGGGCTGGGGTGGGTGTGTTGTCCTGAGGGTGCACATGGGCAGTGGGCTCCGGGCCGTGCCTTCGTGTGTGCTCTCGGCGGGAGACTTGACCCTGGTTCTGCAGCCGACCAAGGCCCTCAGAAACCCCAGGGGCGGCACGAGATGGCCGCCCCTGGGAGTGCCCGGTGCAGATGGCCCCGGCCCCAGAACCTCTAAGACCCTCAGCTCCCGGTTAGAAAGGGGGCCACCTGACCCCAGTGCGGCCGCACGCAGGGCACCCCGGCACTCCCCGGCAGGAACGCCGGAGGAAATTGTGCAGAATTCCTCTGGGCCCACCCCCAAAATGGCTGACGGTCGAAGCTGCGCTCCCTGCGCTGGACAGTCTGGGAGCTGCCTGCTGTGTCCGGGGCTCCCAGAGCTCCTGCTTTTTCCCACAGGGTCGCACTGACAGGCACGGGGCCCTCTGGGGCCTCTGAAACCCCGTGGAGGAGACCTCCTGCGCCGTGGGCAGAATCCATTCGGCCCAGCACAGCCTCCCTCTTCCCTGCGCAGGGTGGAAGACTCAGCTCGGCTGCCTGGGCTTTTCCCATATCGAATTCCGCTGGATGGCACTGTGGCTCCGTAAATGGCAGTCACCCCTTTCCCTGCCCCCACCGACAGACACTTCCGCGCCTGTCTTTATAAAGCTTCCAAACAGTGAACGGTGTGCTGTGGTGGTTGGGAAACCATCAGATCACCTTCCTCCTCCTCCTCCTCCTCCTCCTCCTCCTCCTCCTCCTCCTCCTCCTCCTTCTCCTCCTCCTCTTTCTCCCCATCATCATCGTCATTACCATCATCATCACCAGCAGCAGCAGCAGCAGCCACAGAGGCACCAATAGCCCATCATCCTCATCCCCATCCACAGTCGTGCTCACAGACCACCCATCTCACCTTCAGCTGGGCTCTTCACCAACTTGGCCACTTTCCACCAAACCCGAAGTGTAGCTAGGCAGTTCTTGATTCCCTTGATGCCCTGGTTCACAGTGTGCGCCGCTGCCTACGATCGATCGTGCAGAGATCCCATCAGTGAGCTTCCAGTTTCTTCTTTGTATCTTCTGACTCCTCCTGGCCTCTGGCTTGTCTCTGCACCGCATCTCTTCCTAGGGAGCAACCTCTGTTCTGCTCAAATGGATTGCTTCCCTGGGACAACGATCCGGTGGGTCGGTGGCAGCCAGATCCCGGGGAGCTTCCGGAGGTTGTGAACCCTTCTTTACTTGAAGCCCAAGGGTTCGGGAGAGACCACCGTGCGGCATCCCTGCCTGGAACCCCCGAGCCTCCTTTGTCCGAAGGGGTGGGAATTACGGGGATGGCATGGGTCGCACCGTTGGGTCTACTTGGGGAAGGCCACTTGGCCTCGCCTCCATCGGTCCACAGGTTCTCTAGCACCGGGCTCTTTCTTCCCACAGGCCTCGCTAGCCAGGTTCCCAGGCTTCAGTTCTGCACCACAAGCCCGTCCATATGTCATGCTCAATTTTGTCCAGGAGCCCCCGTGAATTGTTGTCTTTTGGGAGAAGCTGCAGTTCGGGGAGGAGGGGGAGGTGAAGTGGGGCTTGGGGTTTAGAGGGTCATGTGGAAGAAGGGAGCTTTGTGGGTCGGTTTGGCACGGAGATCTCTCTGTTCCTCAACCTAAACCCTGATACTAGCCTAGACTTTGCCCTGTAAGACCCGTGAGATCTTGCACGGGAAATTAGGGATCCCCGGTAAACACACACACACAGACCCTCACGCAGAAACACACACACACGCGCGCGCGCGCGCGCAAGCACACATCTCAGAAACCACTTCTGAAGAACCACTCAACACCTAAAGGGAATGTTGCGTTTCCAGGTAGGCCCTCAAAACGAGGGATCAGGGCCTTCCTCCAGAGCCGACCGCGATGTGTGGATCGAAGAAAAACTTACACCGTCAAAGCTGAGAGGAACCTTTTATTCGGGGACCTTACTGAGGACTACAGACACGGCGACAGCCACGCACAAATCGCTGTGGAAAGCTTCTGAAGAAGTACGGGAGGAAGGAGCCAGGCTATGAAGGAGTTTTCATTGAATCAAAGAGGAAAACATGGAAACATGGCGGGGCATACCGAAAGATTGCTGCCAATCGCAAAGACAAAAAACAAAACAATGCAGTAAACAGAGCACCAGCACCACCAGCACCAGCACCACCGCCACCAACAAAAGCTCACCGAGACTTCTCAAGGCAGAGATTTGGGCTCTTATTTCTAAGTGTGGGAAGACGCGAGAGACTTGGTCCATTGGCATCATTCCTAGATATGCATCTGCACTTTCCAGGGCTAGTATCCTGCCTTTCTCCATCCTGCGTTGCCCTCGGAGGGGGGGGGGCACCCTTGGGGGCAGCTGCAGTGTCTGAGGGCTGAGGGCAGGGCGACAACCTTTGTTGACTGAAGTGGCTGGTGACATTTTGTGTCCGCAGATGCAAAGGAAAGCAGGCGGTCACCGTGGCGTGAGGGTTTCAGGATGACATGCCCATGCCACCCAGAGCCTGGCGCGAGACCAATGTGGAAGGTGATCGCGAGGCTCGTTAGAGTTTCCTGAATGTTTCCTTTCTTGGCTCCTCTAAAGTCTTCCTAGGTGTGTAGAGCGAGTAGGGTGGAGCTCCAAAGGACAGCACATCCACGGCCCAGGCATTTCCCACACGCTGAAGTACCTTCAGGACTCTTAGAACTGAGGAGTGGACCGTGTGTTTGGGACATTCCTCTAGGCCAAGCTGTCCCAGGAAGCAGGCCCACCTTTACAATTGGTGAGCCAAAACAAACCCACGGAAGACATCCCGCGACCACAAAAGTCACCACGTTCCTGTCAGGTAGGGCCTAAGAGGAATCTTTCCCAGGCGCGAAACCTCAGGGCACATCGGACACTGATTTGGGGAAAATGCAGGGAGGAAGGAGGGCAGGGCTTGGGAGCAGCAAGCGGTGGAATCCCTGCCCTCAGCATCGCTTTCACACTTTGCCTGTGTTGGCCGGGGCTTAAAGTTACTGAAATCACTCGGGCTCGCACACGCACGGCCACGCCCCCCCCCCCCCCCCGCACACGGTCACGTTCAGGACAGCACGCGTGTGCACGCCCCCGCACTGGTACCCACTCTGCCCGTCCCCGTGGACCCGACGGTTGCCCTACCTTCCTTGTTCCCTCTTCTTCCTCCTTGCCCGTTTCTGTTGGTATTTCCGCTTCCCTGTTGGGCACTACAGCGTCGCCAAACAGGCCTCTCTCTGGACACGGTTGTGCCCCTTGCCTGAGTGGCTGAGACTTAGCCTTGGCTGACGGCTCTTCCCTCAGGAAGCCCCAGGAGCCTTCGGCTGGTTCCATCTGCCCCCTTGGGACACAGTGCCCTGGGCATCGCCTTCATGCTTCCCCTCCACTACGGTTCTTTCTTTTGATTTCACTTTGCTCCCCACTTTCGGCTCCTGCCTTCCACTCAAAGCCTTACCTTCAGTTCTTCCCTCTGGACAAAAGGCAGGGCTGGGTGCGTGCCTGGGAAGCTCGACCTGGCCAATAGGTGTACTTTCCCTGTGGAAGGGAAAATGCCCCCGTGGACTGGGAGAGGAAGGGCCATGCCCTCACAGCCATCCCTTAGTTGCCATCGGGGATTACCCCACCCCTCTCGTGTCCCTTACCTCCCCCTATTAACCTAGTGTTCCCAGCGCTCTTCCTAACCCTTCTGTGCCCTGAGTGCATCCCGGGGCTCTTTGGCCCTCTGCAGGGTACCCATGACATACTCAGGGTGTCAGAAGGTGGCTCTGCCTCTCCTTTGGCCTTCTGTAGGCCCAGCGGGCCTATTGCTGAGTCGGAGCCCTTGATGGCACTCAGGAGGGACACCCCCCACCCCCCCGCCACCCTGCCCAGGTTGAGGGGCTTCCTGGTGGACTGTCCTTTGGTCTCCCGGCAGCTTGCGTCTCCCTGTCACTCCCTGCGCATGTGGCAAAAGATACACAGTGAAGCGACCGGGCGCTGCATCCACGGCAGCGCTGGTTTTTGTCGTGGCGACGGTGGTGCAGTTGGTGGGGACGGTGACGGTTGTGGTGGTGGTGGTCAGTTATGGCTTCCCTCTCTTCCTTTCACGCTCTGTTCTGAGCTGGCCTTAGCGTCCTCAGCCTCCTCCTCGAACGTCTGCTCTTTGCTTAAGGGGGAAGGCACGGGTGTAGGACAAGGCAGTCGTGTGGTTCTGTTTGGACTCTTGCCCTTGCCCCTCGACATCTTTTCCCTTCTCCAGCGGTGCAGGTCATTGTCATCCTCCGGGAAAACCCAAAACACTGAACATCAACAACACCAAAGAAGATCCAGGAGTTACTTCGTCATGAAACAGCATGACGAGCTCAAGGCTTGCAAAAATGACCTCTTGACTTTCCATTCCGTGCAGTTGTTCTCCTTATGGAAGCCCTTCAAGTCCAAACGTGAGGCAGTAGGAGCCTCCTCCAGTAGCTCCCTGCTTGCCGTTGGCTGCCAATCCAGTGGCGTGATCGGAGCAGAATAGATTTCACTCTCTACTTCCCAGCGGTCGCCTCCCTGTCCACCAGCCCAGGCAGGTGGGTGCTGGCTGCCGCTCACAAGACCAGGCAATCAAGCACCCACAGGTGGATACCCATGGCGACACATGCCCACGGGCAGGCAAGCACCTCAGACAGGTGTGAGAGCATGGGCTCGTGTACACACACACACACACACACACACACACACACACACACTCACACAGAGACCCCATCTTCCTACCGTGCCACACACAACAGACCCTCACCCAACCACAAACATACTGACACACGCTGTCAGCTGTGCTTTCCTCTGTACCCTCGCACCAGCCTCCCCCCACCCCACCTCCACCCAGTGCCGGCAGCAAGGACTGTGAGAATGGCTGAAACAGGCATTCCCAGTGGGGCTCTCAAAAAGGGACGCAGAGCCGTTCTGTGTTCCAGGAGATAGTCGTCTGTCAGCAGGTGGGCCCAAGCTGCCAGTGTAAACCTGAAGCCTCCCTCGTTTAGCCAGATACATGGGGTCTCCAAGTGGGAGCAGAGTCTGTGCCCGTCCCGCAGAGAATCACGGCCCTGCGTGGGGCTCTGTGACTGGCCATGTTTGTTGGCCTTGCAGGTTCCTGTGTGAGGGCCAGGCCAGCCTGCCCAGAGTCAGTCCTTGGCACCCCATGTTGGGGGCGCCTCCAGGTCGGGCCAGCCAGCCACTTGTGGCTGCACTGTTGGGCCAGCCCGAGTTGGTGGCCTCAAGCTGAAGCTCCAGGCCTGGAAAGAGAAACGGAGTCCTGCAACAAAGTGACCTGAAAGCCAGCGAGGTTTTCGCCGCGGGCATGGTGGCCGCCACCTGGGTCCGGGAGAAATCCTGTGATTGAGACCCTCAGGCAATGTCACCCAGCCAGGTCGCTTGGTGGATCCTTTTGCCTTTTACTTCTCCCAAGAGCAGGAGTCAAGAAAAAACGGGCTTGGGGGAAAGGAAGTGGAAAGGATTGCGGGGGCTGGGGGGTGGGAGTCCAGCCTCGTGGCCAGTGGTCCTTTTGTGCCGTGCATTTGGTGATCCACGTGGGTGCCGGTGGGTGGCTGCCTTTCTTTCCTTTTCTCTCCCCCTTCACGGGACTGTCTGTGTAGGTTTGGTTTTGCTTTTGGTTTGACACCAGAAGGGGAGGAGAACCAAGTCGTCACGGTGTAGTGGGGGCAGGGTTAGGCGCTTAGTCGGCATTGATGGAGCCATACTGCCACCAAGCGGAGATGGTTTCGCTCAAAGCCAGTTTCCAGGTCTCAAGGGACGGAGACAGCCACAGGGCTGGAAGCCACTGGCCCAGTGGGCACGGCGCGGAGTGGGGCTGGGGTGGGTGTGTTGTCCTGAGGGTGCACATGGGCAGTGGGCTCCGGGCCGTGCCTTCGTGTGTGCTCTCGGCGGGAGACTTGACCCTGGTTCTGCAGCCGACCAAGGCCCTCAGAAACCCCAGGGGCGGCACGAGATGGCCGCCCCTGGGAGTGCCCGGTGCAGATGGCCCCGGCCCCAGAACCTCTAAGACCCTCAGCTCCCGGTTAGAAAGGGGGCCACCTGACCCCAGTGCGGCCGCACGCAGGGCACCCCGGCACTCCCCGGCAGGAACGCCGGAGGAAATTGTGCAGAATTCCTCTGGGCCCACCCCCAAAATGGCTGACGGTCGAAGCTGCGCTCCCTGCGCTGGACAGTCTGGGAGCTACCTGCTGTGTCCGGGGCTCCCAGAGCTCCTGCTTTTTCCCACAGGGTCGCACTGACAGGCACGGGGCCCTCTGGGGCCTCTGAAACCCCGTGGAGGAGACCTCCTGCGCCGTGGGCAGAATCCATTCGGCCCAGCACAGCCTCCCTCTTCCCTGCGCAGGGTGGAAGACTCAGCTCGGCTGCCTGGGCTTTTCCCATATCGAATTCCGCTGGATGGCACTGTGGCTCCGTAAATGGCAGTCACCCCTTTCCCTGCCCCCACCGACAGACACTTCCGCGCCTGTCTTTATAAAGCTTCCAAACAGTGAACGGTGTGCTGTGGTGGTTGGGAAACCATCAGATCACCTTCCTCCTCCTCCTCCTCCTCCTCCTCCTCCTCCTCCTCCTCCTCCTCCTCCTTCTCCTCCTCCTCTTTCTCCCCATCATCATCGTCATTACCATCATCATCACCAGCAGCAGCAGCAGCAGCCACAGAGGCACCAATAGCCCATCATCCTCATCCCCATCCACAGTCGTGCTCACAGACCACCCATCTCACCTTCAGCTGGGCTCTTCACCAACTTGGCCACTTTCCACCAAACCCGAAGTGTAGCTAGGCAGTTCTTGATTCCCTTGATGCCCTGGTTCACAGTGTGCGCCGCTGCCTACGATCGATCGTGCAGAGATCCCATCAGTGAGCTTCCAGTTTCTTCTTTGTATCTTCTGACTCCTCCTGGCCTCTGGCTTGTCTCTGCACCGCATCTCTTCCTAGGGAGCAACCTCTGTTCTGCTCAAATGGATTGCTTCCCTGGGACAACGATCCGGTGGGTCGGTGGCAGCCAGATCCCGGGGAGCTTCCGGAGGTTGTGAACCCTTCTTTACTTGAAGCCCAAGGGTTCGGGAGAGACCACCGTGCGGCATCCCTGCCTGGAACCCCCGAGCCTCCTTTGTCCGAAGGGGTGGGAATTACGGGGATGGCATGGGTCGCACCGTTGGGTCTACTTGGGGAAGGCCACTTGGCCTCGCCTCCATCGGTCCACAGGTTCTCTAGCACCGGGCTCTTTCTTCCCACAGGCCTCGCTAGCCAGGTTCCCAGGCTTCAGTTCTGCACCACAAGCCCGTCCATATGTCATGCTCAATTTTGTCCAGGAGCCCCCGTGAATTGTTGTCTTTTGGGAGAAGCTGCAGTTCGGGGAGGAGGGGGAGGTGAAGTGGGGCTTGGGGTTTAGAGGGTCATGTGGAAGAAGGGAGCTTTGTGGGTCGGTTTGGCACGGAGATCTCTCTGTTCCTCAACCTAAACCCTGATACTAGCCTAGACTTTGCCCTGTAAGACCCGTGAGATCTTGCACGGGAAATTAGGGATCCCCGGTAAACACACACACACAGACCCTCACGCAGAAACACACACACACGCGCGCGCGCGCGCGCAAGCACACATCTCAGAAACCACTTCTGAAGAACCACTCAACACCTAAAGGGAATGTTGCGTTTCCAGGTAGGCCCTCAAAACGAGGGATCAGGGCCTTCCTCCAGAGCCGACCGCGATGTGTGGATCGAAGAAAAACTTACACCGTCAAAGCTGAGAGGAACCTTTTATTCGGGGACCTTACTGAGGACTACAGACACGGCGACAGCCACGCACAAATCGCTGTGGAAAGCTTCTGAAGAAGTACGGGAGGAAGGAGCCAGGCTATGAAGGAGTTTTCATTGAATCAAAGAGGAAAACATGGAAACATGGCGGGGCATACCGAAAGATTGCTGCCAATCGCAAAGACAAAAAACAAAACAATGCAGTAAACAGAGCACCAGCACCACCAGCACCAGCACCACCGCCACCAACAAAAGCTCACCGAGACTTCTCAAGGCAGAGATTTGGGCTCTTATTTCTAAGTGTGGGAAGACGCGAGAGACTTGGTCCATTGGCATCATTCCTAGATATGCATCTGCACTTTCCAGGGCTAGTATCCTGCCTTTCTCCATCCTGCGTTGCCCTCGGAGGGGGGGGGGCACCCTTGGGGGCAGCTGCAGTGTCTGAGGGCTGAGGGCAGGGCGACAACCTTTGTTGACTGAAGTGGCTGGTGACATTTTGTGTCCGCAGATGCAAAGGAAAGCAGGCGGTCACCGTGGCGTGAGGGTTTCAGGATGACATGCCCATGCCACCCAGAGCCTGGCGCGAGACCAATGTGGAAGGTGATCGCGAGGCTCGTTAGAGTTTCCTGAATGTTTCCTTTCTTGGCTCCTCTAAAGTCTTCCTAGGTGTGTAGAGCGAGTAGGGTGGAGCTCCAAAGGACAGCACATCCACGGCCCAGGCATTTCCCACACGCTGAAGTACCTTCAGGACTCTTAGAACTGAGGAGTGGACCGTGTGTTTGGGACATTCCTCTAGGCCAAGCTGTCCCAGGAAGCAGGCCCACCTTTACAATTGGTGAGCCAAAACAAACCCACGGAAGACATCCCGCGACCACAAAAGTCACCACGTTCCTGTCAGGTAGGGCCTAAGAGGAATCTTTCCCAGGCGCGAAACCTCAGGGCACATCGGACACTGATTTGGGGAAAATGCAGGGAGGAAGGAGGGCAGGGCTTGGGAGCAGCAAGCGGTGGAATCCCTGCCCTCAGCATCGCTTTCACACTTTGCCTGTGTTGGCCGGGGCTTAAAGTTACTGAAATCACTCGGGCTCGCACACGCACGGCCACGCCCCCCCCCCCCCCGCACACGGTCACGTTCAGGACAGCACGCGTGTGCACGCCCCCGCACTGGTACCCACTCTGCCCGTCCCCGTGGACCCGACGGTTGCCCTACCTTCCTTGTTCCCTCTTCTTCCTCCTTGCCCGTTTCTGTTGGTATTTCCGCTTCCCTGTTGGGCACTACAGCGTCGCCAAACAGGCCTCTCTCTGGACACGGTTGTGCCCCTTGCCTGAGTGGCTGAGACTTAGCCTTGGCTGACGGCTCTTCCCTCAGGAAGCCCCAGGAGCCTTCGGCTGGTTCCATCTGCCCACTTGGGACACAGTGCCCTGGGCATCGCCTTCATGCTTCCCCTCCACTACGGTTCTTTCTTTTGATTTCACTTTGCTCCCCACTTTCGGCTCCTGCCTTCCACTCAAAGCCTTACCTTCAGTTCTTCCCTCTGGACAAAAGGCAGGGCTGGGTGCGTGCCTGGGAAGCTCGACCTGGCCAATAGGTGTACTTTCCCTGTGGAAGGGAAAATGCCCCCGTGGACTGGGAGAGGAAGGGCCATGCCCTCACAGCCATCCCTTAGTTGCCATCGGGGATTACCCCACCCCTCTCGTGTCCCTTACCTCCCCCTATTAACCTAGTGTTCCCAGCGCTCTTCCTAACCCTTCTGTGCCCTGAGTGCATCCCGGGGCTCTTTGGCCCTCTGCAGGGTACCCATGACATACTCAGGGTGTCAGAAGGTGGCTCTGCCTCTCCTTTGGCCTTCTGTAGGCCCAGCGGGCCTATTGCTGAGTCGGAGCCCTTGATGGCACTCAGGAGGGACACCCCCCACCCCCCCGCCACCCTGCCCAGGTTGAGGGGCTTCCTGGTGGACTGTCCTTTGGTCTCCCGGCAGCTTGCGTCTCCCTGTCACTCCCTGCGCATGTGGCAAAAGATACACAGTGAAGCGACCGGGCGCTGCATCCACGGCAGCGCTGGTTTTTGTCGTGGCGACGGTGGTGCAGTTGGTGGGGACGGTGACGGTTGTGGTGGTGGTGGTCAGTTATGGCTTCCCTCTCTTCCTTTCACGCTCTGTTCTGAGCTGGCCTTAGCGTCCTCAGCCTCCTCCTCGAACGTCTGCTCTTTGCTTAAGGGGGAAGGCACGGGTGTAGGACAAGGCAGTCGTGTGGTTCTGTTTGGACTCTTGCCCTTGCCCCTCGACATCTTTTCCCTTCTCCAGCGGTGCAGGTCATTGTCATCCTCCGGGAAAACCCAAAACACTGAACATCAACAACACCAAAGAAGATCCAGGAGTTACTTCGTCATGAAACAGCATGACGAGCTCAAGGCTTGCAAAAATGACCTCTTGACTTTCCATTCCGTGCAGTTGTTCTCCTTATGGAAGCCCTTCAAGTCCAAACGTGAGGCAGTAGGAGCCTCCTCCAGTAGCTCCCTGCTTGCCGTTGGCTGCCAATCCAGTGGCGTGATCGGAGCAGAATAGATTTCACTCTCTACTTCCCAGCGGTCGCCTCCCTGTCCACCAGCCCAGGCAGGTGGGTGCTGGCTGCCGCTCACAAGACCAGGCAATCAAGCACCCACAGGTGGATACCCATGGCGACACATGCCCACGGGCAGGCAAGCACCTCAGACAGGTGTGAGAGCATGGGCTCGTGTACACACACACACACACACACACACACACACACACACACTCACACAGAGACCCCATCTTCCTACCGTGCCACACACAACAGACCCTCACCCAACCACAAACATACTGACACACGCTGTCAGCTGTGCTTTCCTCTGTACCCTCGCACCAGCCTCCCCCCACCCCACCTCCACCCAGTGCCGGCAGCAAGGACTGTGAGAATGGCTGAAACAGGCATTCCCAGTGGGGCTCTCAAAAAGGGACGCAGAGCCGTTCTGTGTTCCAGGAGATAGTCGTCTGTCAGCAGGTGGGCCCAAGCTGCCAGTGTAAACCTGAAGCCTCCCTCGTTTAGCCAGATACATGGGGTCTCCAAGTGGGAGCAGAGTCTGTGCCCGTCCCGCAGAGAATCACGGCCCTGCGTGGGGCTCTGTGACTGGCCATGTTTGTTGGCCTTGCAGGTTCCTGTGTGAGGGCCAGGCCAGCCTGCCCAGAGTCAGTCCTTGGCACCCCATGTTGGGGGCGCCTCCAGGTCGGGCCAGCCAGCCACTTGTGGCTGCACTGTTGGGCCAGCCCGAGTTGGTGGCCTCAAGCTGAAGCTCCAGGCCTGGAAAGAGAAACGGAGTCCTGCAACAAAGTGACCTGAAAGCCAGCGAGGTTTTCGCCGCGGGCATGGTGGCCGCCACCTGGGTCCGGGAGAAATCCTGTGATTGAGACCCTCAGGCAATGTCACCCAGCCAGGTCGCTTGGTGGATCCTTTTGCCTTTTACTTCTCCCAAGAGCAGGAGTCAAGAAAAAACGGGCTTGGGGGAAAGGAAGTGGAAAGGATTGCGGGGGCTGGGGGGTGGGAGTCCAGCCTCGTGGGCAGTGGTCCTTTTGTGCCGTGCATTTGGTGATCCACGTGGGTGCCGGTGGGTGGCTGCCTTTCTTTCCTTTTCTCTCCCCCTTCACGGGACTGTCTGTGTAGGTTTGGTTTTGCTTTTGGTTTGACACCAGAAGGGGAGGAGAACCAAGTCGTCACGGTGTAGTGGGGGCAGGGTTAGGCGCTTAGTCGGCATTGATGGAGCCATACTGCCACCAAGCGGAGATGGTTTCGCTCAAAGCCAGTTTCCAGGTCTCAAGGGACGGAGACAGCCACAGGGCTGGAAGCCACTGGCCCAGTGGGCACGGCGCGGAGTGGGGCTGGGGTGGGTGTGTTGTCCTGAGGGTGCACATGGGCAGTGGGCTCCGGGCCGTGCCTTCGTGTGTGCTCTCGGCGGGAGACTTGACCCTGGTTCTGCAGCCGACCAAGGCCCTCAGAAACCCCAGGGGCGGCACGAGATGGCCGCCCCTGGGAGTGCCCGGTGCAGATGGCCCCGGCCCCAGAACCTCTAAGACCCTCAGCTCCCGGTTAGAAAGGGGGCCACCTGACCCCAGTGCGGCCGCACGCAGGGCACCCCGGCACTCCCCGGCAGGAACGCCGGAGGAAATTGTGCAGAATTCCTCTGGGCCCACCCCCAAAATGGCTGACGGTCGAAGCTGCGCTCCCTGCGCTGGACAGTCTGGGAGCTGCCTGCTGTGTCCGGGGCTCCCAGAGCTCCTGCTTTTTCCCACAGGGTCGCACTGACAGGCACGGGGCCCTCTGGGGCCTCTGAAACCCCGTGGAGGAGACCTCCTGCGCCGTGGGCAGAATCCATTCGGCCCAGCACAGCCTCCCTCTTCCCTGCGCAGGGTGGAAGACTCAGCTCGGCTGCCTGGGCTTTTCCCATATCGAATTCCGCTGGATGGCACTGTGGCTCCGTAAATGGCAGTCACCCCTTTCCCTGCCCCCACCGACAGACACTTCCGCGCCTGTCTTTATAAAGCTTCCAAACAGTGAACGGTGTGCTGTGGTGGTTGGGAAACCATCAGATCACCTTCCTCCTCCTCCTCCTCCTCCTCCTCCTCCTCCTCCTCCTCCTCCTCCTCCTTCTCCTCCTCCTCTTTCTCCCCATCATCATCGTCATTACCATCATCATCACCAGCAGCAGCAGCAGCAGCCACAGAGGCACCAATAGCCCATCATCCTCATCCCCATCCACAGTCGTGCTCACAGACCACCCATCTCACCTTCAGCTGGGCTCTTCACCAACTTGGCCACTTTCCACCAAACCCGAAGTGTAGCTAGGCAGTTCTTGATTCCCTTGATGCCCTGGTTCACAGTGTGCGCCGCTGCCTACGATCGATCGTGCAGAGATCCCATCAGTGAGCTTCCAGTTTCTTCTTTGTATCTTCTGACTCCTCCTGGCCTCTGGCTTGTCTCTGCACCGCATCTCTTCCTAGGGAGCAACCTCTGTTCTGCTCAAATGGATTGCTTCCCTGGGACAACGATCCGGTGGGTCGGTGGCAGCCAGATCCCGGGGAGCTTCCGGAGGTTGTGAACCCTTCTTTACTTGAAGCCCAAGGGTTCGGGAGAGACCACCGTGCGGCATCCCTGCCTGGAACCCCCGAGCCTCCTTTGTCCGAAGGGGTGGGAATTACGGGGATGGCATGGGTCGCACCGTTGGGTCTACTTGGGGAAGGCCACTTGGCCTCGCCTCCATCGGTCCACAGGTTCTCTAGCACCGGGCTCTTTCTTCCCACAGGCCTCGCTAGCCAGGTTCCCAGGCTTCAGTTCTGCACCACAAGCCCGTCCATATGTCATGCTCAATTTTGTCCAGGAGCCCCCGTGAATTGTTGTCTTTTGGGAGAAGCTGCAGTTCGGGGAGGAGGGGGAGGTGAAGTGGGGCTTGGGGTTTAGAGGGTCATGTGGAAGAAGGGAGCTTTGTGGGTCGGTTTGGCACGGAGATCTCTCTGTTCCTCAACCTAAACCCTGATACTAGCCTAGACTTTGCCCTGTAAGACCCGTGAGATCTTGCACGGGAAATTAGGGATCCCCGGTAAACACACACACACAGACCCTCACGCAGAAACACACACACACGCGCGCGCGCGCGCGCAAGCACACATCTCAGAAACCACTTCTGAAGAACCACTCAACACCTAAAGGGAATGTTGCGTTTCCAGGTAGGCCCTCAAAACGAGGGATCAGGGCCTTCCTCCAGAGCCGACCGCGATGTGTGGATCGAAGAAAAACTTACACCGTCAAAGCTGAGAGGAACCTTTTATTCGGGGACCTTACTGAGGACTACAGACACGGCGACAGCCACGCACAAATCGCTGTGGAAAGCTTCTGAAGAAGTACGGGAGGAAGGAGCCAGGCTATGAAGGAGTTTTCATTGAATCAAAGAGGAAAACATGGAAACATGGCGGGGCATACCGAAAGATTGCTGCCAATCGCAAAGACAAAAAACAAAACAATGCAGTAAACAGAGCACCAGCACCACCAGCACCAGCACCACCGCCACCAACAAAAGCTCACCGAGACTTCTCAAGGCAGAGATTTGGGCTCTTATTTCTAAGTGTGGGAAGACGCGAGAGACTTGGTCCATTGGCATCATTCCTAGATATGCATCTGCACTTTCCAGGGCTAGTATCCTGCCTTTCTCCATCCTGCGTTGCCCTCGGAGGGGGGGGGGCACCCTTGGGGGCAGCTGCAGTGTCTGAGGGCTGAGGGCAGGGCGACAACCTTTGTTGACTGAAGTGGCTGGTGACATTTTGTGTCCGCAGATGCAAAGGAAAGCAGGCGGTCACCGTGGCGTGAGGGTTTCAGGATGACATGCCCATGCCACCCAGAGCCTGGCGCGAGACCAATGTGGAAGGTGATCGCGAGGCTCGTTAGAGTTTCCTGAATGTTTCCTTTCTTGGCTCCTCTAAAGTCTTCCTAGGTGTGTAGAGCGAGTAGGGTGGAGCTCCAAAGGACAGCACATCCACGGCCCAGGCATTTCCCACACGCTGAAGTACCTTCAGGACTCTTAGAACTGAGGAGTGGACCGTGTGTTTGGGACATTCCTCTAGGCCAAGCTGTCCCAGGAAGCAGGCCCACCTTTACAATTGGTGAGCCAAAACAAACCCACGGAAGACATCCCGCGACCACAAAAGTCACCACGTTCCTGTCAGGTAGGGCCTAAGAGGAATCTTTCCCAGGCGCGAAACCTCAGGGCACATCGGACACTGATTTGGGGAAAATGCAGGGAGGAAGGAGGGCAGGGCTTGGGAGCAGCAAGCGGTGGAATCCCTGCCCTCAGCATCGCTTTCACACTTTGCCTGTGTTGGCCGGGGCTTAAAGTTACTGAAATCACTCGGGCTCGCACACGCACGGCCACGCCCCCCCCCCCCCCCCGCACACGGTCACGTTCAGGACAGCACGCGTGTGCACGCCCCCGCACTGGTACCCACTCTGCCCGTCCCCGTGGACCCGACGGTTGCCCTACCTTCCTTGTTCCCTCTTCTTCCTCCTTGCCCGTTTCTGTTGGTATTTCCGCTTCCCTGTTGGGCACTACAGCGTCGCCAAACAGGCCTCTCTCTGGACACGGTTGTGCCCCTTGCCTGAGTGGCTGAGACTTAGCCTTGGCTGACGGCTCTTCCCTCAGGAAGCCCCAGGAGCCTTCGGCTGGTTCCATCTGCCCCCTTGGGACACAGTGCCCTGGGCATCGCCTTCATGCTTCCCCTCCACTACGGTTCTTTCTTTTGATTTCACTTTGCTCCCCACTTTCGGCTCCTGCCTTCCACTCAAAGCCTTACCTTCAGTTCTTCCCTCTGGACAAAAGGCAGGGCTGGGTGCGTGCCTGGGAAGCTCGACCTGGCCAATAGGTGTACTTTCCCTGTGGAAGGGAAAATGCCCCCGTGGACTGGGAGAGGAAGGGCCATGCCCTCACAGCCATCCCTTAGTTGCCATCGGGGATTACCCCACCCCTCTCGTGTCCCTTACCTCCCCCTATTAACCTAGTGTTCCCAGCGCTCTTCCTAACCCTTCTGTGCCCTGAGTGCATCCCGGGGCTCTTTGGCCCTCTGCAGGGTACCCATGACATACTCAGGGTGTCAGAAGGTGGCTCTGCCTCTCCTTTGGCCTTCTGTAGGCCCAGCGGGCCTATTGCTGAGTCGGAGCCCTTGATGGCACTCAGGAGGGACACCCCCCACCCCCCCGCCACCCTGCCCAGGTTGAGGGGCTTCCTGGTGGACTGTCCTTTGGTCTCCCGGCAGCTTGCGTCTCCCTGTCACTCCCTGCGCATGTGGCAAAAGATACACAGTGAAGCGACCGGGCGCTGCATCCACGGCAGCGCTGGTTTTTGTCGTGGCGACGGTGGTGCAGTTGGTGGGGACGGTGACGGTTGTGGTGGTGGTGGTCAGTTATGGCTTCCCTCTCTTCCTTTCACGCTCTGTTCTGAGCTGGCCTTAGCGTCCTCAGCCTCCTCCTCGAACGTCTGCTCTTTGCTTAAGGGGGAAGGCACGGGTGTAGGACAAGGCAGTCGTGTGGTTCTGTTTGGACTCTTGCCCTTGCCCCTCGACATCTTTTCCCTTCTCCAGCGGTGCAGGTCATTGTCATCCTCCGGGAAAACCCAAAACACTGAACATCAACAACACCAAAGAAGATCCAGGAGTTACTTCGTCATGAAACAGCATGACGAGCTCAAGGCTTGCAAAAATGACCTCTTGACTTTCCATTCCGTGCAGTTGTTCTCCTTATGGAAGCCCTTCAAGTCCAAACGTGAGGCAGTAGGAGCCTCCTCCAGTAGCTCCCTGCTTGCCGTTGGCTGCCAATCCAGTGGCGTGATCGGAGCAGAATAGATTTCACTCTCTACTTCCCAGCGGTCGCCTCCCTGTCCACCAGCCCAGGCAGGTGGGTGCTGGCTGCCGCTCACAAGACCAGGCAATCAAGCACCCACAGGTGGATACCCATGGCGACACATGCCCACGGGCAGGCAAGCACCTCAGACAGGTGTGAGAGCATGGGCTCGTGTACACACACACACACACACACACACACACACACACACACACTCACACAGAGACCCCATCTTCCTACCGTGCCACACACAACAGACCCTCACCCAACCACAAACATACTGACACACGCTGTCAGCTGTGCTTTCCTCTGTACCCTCGCACCAGCCTCCCCCCACCCCACCTCCACCCAGTGCCGGCAGCAAGGACTGTGAGAATGGCTGAAACAGGCATTCCCAGTGGGGCTCTCAAAAAGGGACGCAGAGCCGTTCTGTGTTCCAGGAGATAGTCGTCTGTCAGCAGGTGGGCCCAAGCTGCCAGTGTAAACCTGAAGCCTCCCTCGTTTAGCCAGATACATGGGGTCTCCAAGTGGGAGCAGAGTCTGTGCCCGTCCCGCAGAGAATCACGGCCCTGCGTGGGGCTCTGTGACTGGCCATGTTTGTTGGCCTTGCAGGTTCCTGTGTGAGGGCCAGGCCAGCCTGCCCAGAGTCAGTCCTTGGCACCCCATGTTGGGGGCGCCTCCAGGTCGGGCCAGCCAGCCACTTGTGGCTGCACTGTTGGGCCAGCCCGAGTTGGTGGCCTCAAGCTGAAGCTCCAGGCCTGGAAAGAGAAACGGAGTCCTGCAACAAAGTGACCTGAAAGCCAGCGAGGTTTTCGCCGCGGGCATGGTGGCCGCCACCTGGGTCCGGGAGAAATCCTGTGATTGAGACCCTCAGGCAATGTCACCCAGCCAGGTCGCTTGGTGGATCCTTTTGCCTTTTACTTCTCCCAAGAGCAGGAGTCAAGAAAAAACGGGCTTGGGGGAAAGGAAGTGGAAAGGATTGCGGGGGCTGGGGGGTGGGAGTCCAGCCTCGTGGCCAGTGGTCCTTTTGTGCCGTGCATTTGGTGATCCACGTGGGTGCCGGTGGGTGGCTGCCTTTCTTTCCTTTTCTCTCCCCCTTCACGGGACTGTCTGTGTAGGTTTGGTTTTGCTTTTGGTTTGACACCAGAAGGGGAGGAGAACCAAGTCGTCACGGTGTAGTGGGGGCAGGGTTAGGCGCTTAGTCGGCATTGATGGAGCCATACTGCCACCAAGCGGAGATGGTTTCGCTCAAAGCCAGTTTCCAGGTCTCAAGGGACGGAGACAGCCACAGGGCTGGAAGCCACTGGCCCAGTGGGCACGGCGCGGAGTGGGGCTGGGGTGGGTGTGTTGTCCTGAGGGTGCACATGGGCAGTGGGCTCCGGGCCGTGCCTTCGTGTGTGCTCTCGGCGGGAGACTTGACCCTGGTTCTGCAGCCGACCAAGGCCCTCAGAAACCCCAGGGGCGGCACGAGATGGCCGCCCCTGGGAGTGCCCGGTGCAGATGGCCCCGGCCCCAGAACCTCTAAGACCCTCAGCTCCCGGTTAGAAAGGGGGCCACCTGACCCCAGTGCGGCCGCACGCAGGGCACCCCGGCACTCCCCGGCAGGAACGCCGGAGGAAATTGTGCAGAATTCCTCTGGGCCCACCCCCAAAATGGCTGACGGTCGAAGCTGCGCTCCCTGCGCTGGACAGTCTGGGAGCTGCCTGCTGTGTCCGGGGCTCCCAGAGCTCCTGCTTTTTCCCACAGGGTCGCACTGACAGGCACGGGGCCCTCTGGGGCCTCTGAAACCCCGTGGAGGAGACCTCCTGCGCCGTGGGCAGAATCCATTCGGCCCAGCACAGCCTCCCTCTTCCCTGCGCAGGGTGGAAGACTCAGCTCGGCTGCCTGGGCTTTTCCCATATCGAATTCCGCTGGATGGCACTGTGGCTCCGTAAATGGCAGTCACCCCTTTCCCTGCCCCCACCGACAGACACTTCCGCGCCTGTCTTTATAAAGCTTCCAAACAGTGAACGGTGTGCTGTGGTGGTTGGGAAACCATCAGATCACCTTCCTCCTCCTCCTCCTCCTCCTCCTCCTCCTCCTCCTCCTCCTCCTCCTCCTTCTCCTCCTCCTCTTTCTCCCCATCATCATCGTCATTACCATCATCATCACCAGCAGCAGCAGCAGCAGCCACAGAGGCACCAATAGCCCATCATCCTCATCCCCATCCACAGTCGTGCTCACAGACCACCCATCTCACCTTCAGCTGGGCTCTTCACCAACTTGGCCACTTTCCACCAAACCCGAAGTGTAGCTAGGCAGTTCTTGATTCCCTTGATGCCCTGGTTCACAGTGTGCGCCGCTGCCTACGATCGATCGTGCAGAGATCCCATCAGTGAGCTTCCAGTTTCTTCTTTGTATCTTCTGACTCCTCCTGGCCTCTGGCTTGTCTCTGCACCGCATCTCTTCCTAGGGAGCAACCTCTGTTCTGCTCAAATGGATTGCTTCCCTGGGACAACGATCCGGTGGGTCGGTGGCAGCCAGATCCCGGGGAGCTTCCGGAGGTTGTGAACCCTTCTTTACTTGAAGCCCAAGGGTTCGGGAGAGACCACCGTGCGGCATCCCTGCCTGGAACCCCCGAGCCTCCTTTGTCCGAAGGGGTGGGAATTACGGGGATGGCATGGGTCGCACCGTTGGGTCTACTTGGGGAAGGCCACTTGGCCTCGCCTCCATCGGTCCACAGGTTCTCTAGCACCGGGCTCTTTCTTCCCACAGGCCTCGCTAGCCAGGTTCCCAGGCTTCAGTTCTGCACCACAAGCCCGTCCATATGTCATGCTCAATTTTGTCCAGGAGCCCCCGTGAATTGTTGTCTTTTGGGAGAAGCTGCAGTTCGGGGAGGAGGGGGAGGTGAAGTGGGGCTTGGGGTTTAGAGGGTCATGTGGAAGAAGGGAGCTTTGTGGGTCGGTTTGGCACGGAGATCTCTCTGTTCCTCAACCTAAACCCTGATACTAGCCTAGACTTTGCCCTGTAAGACCCGTGAGATCTTGCACGGGAAATTAGGGATCCCCGGTAAACACACACACACAGACCCTCACGCAGAAACACACACACACGCGCGCGCGCGCGCGCAAGCACACATCTCAGAAACCACTTCTGAAGAACCACTCAACACCTAAAGGGAATGTTGCGTTTCCAGGTAGGCCCTCAAAACGAGGGATCAGGGCCTTCCTCCAGAGCCGACCGCGATGTGTGGATCGAAGAAAAACTTACACCGTCAAAGCTGAGAGGAACCTTTTATTCGGGGACCTTACTGAGGACTACAGACACGGCGACAGCCACGCACAAATCGCTGTGGAAAGCTTCTGAAGAAGTACGGGAGGAAGGAGCCAGGCTATGAAGGAGTTTTCATTGAATCAAAGAGGAAAACATGGAAACATGGCGGGGCATACCGAAAGATTGCTGCCAATCGCAAAGACAAAAAACAAAACAATGCAGTAAACAGAGCACCAGCACCACCAGCACCAGCACCACCGCCACCAACAAAAGCTCACCGAGACTTCTCAAGGCAGAGATTTGGGCTCTTATTTCTAAGTGTGGGAAGACGCGAGAGACTTGGTCCATTGGCATCATTCCTAGATATGCATCTGCACTTTCCAGGGCTAGTATCCTGCCTTTCTCCATCCTGCGTTGCCCTCGGGGGGGGGGGGGCACCCTTGGGGGCAGCTGCAGTGTCTGAGGGCTGAGGGCAGGGCGACAACCTTTGTTGACTGAAGTGGCTGGTGACATTTTGTGTCCGCAGATGCAAAGGAAAGCAGGCGGTCACCGTGGCGTGAGGGTTTCAGGATGACATGCCCATGCCACCCAGAGCCTGGCGCGAGACCAATGTGGAAGGTGATCGCGAGGCTCGTTAGAGTTTCCTGAATGTTTCCTTTCTTGGCTCCTCTAAAGTCTTCCTAGGTGTGTAGAGCGAGTAGGGTGGAGCTCCAAAGGACAGCACATCCACGGCCCAGGCATTTCCCACACGCTGAAGTACCTTCAGGACTCTTAGAACTGAGGAGTGGACCGTGTGTTTGGGACATTCCTCTAGGCCAAGCTGTCCCAGGAAGCAGGCCCACCTTTACAATTGGTGAGCCAAAACAAACCCACGGAAGACATCCCGCGACCACAAAAGTCACCACGTTCCTGTCAGGTAGGGCCTAAGAGGAATCTTTCCCAGGCGCGAAACCTCAGGGCACATCGGACACTGATTTGGGGAAAATGCAGGGAGGAAGGAGGGCAGGGCTTGGGAGCAGCAAGCGGTGGAATCCCTGCCCTCAGCATCGCTTTCACACTTTGCCTGTGTTGGCCGGGGCTTAAAGTTACTGAAATCACTCGGGCTCGCACACGCACGGCCACGCCCCCCCCCCCCCCGCACACGGTCACGTTCAGGACAGCACGCGTGTGCACGCCCCCGCACTGGTACCCACTCTGCCCGTCCCCGTGGACCCGACGGTTGCCCTACCTTCCTTGTTCCCTCTTCTTCCTCCTTGCCCGTTTCTGTTGGTATTTCCGCTTCCCTGTTGGGCACTACAGCGTCGCCAAACAGGCCTCTCTCTGGACACGGTTGTGCCCCTTGCCTGAGTGGCTGAGACTTAGCCTTGGCTGACGGCTCTTCCCTCAGGAAGCCCCAGGAGCCTTCGGCTGGTTCCATCTGCCCACTTGGGACACAGTGCCCTGGGCATCGCCTTCATGCTTCCCCTCCACTACGGTTCTTTCTTTTGATTTCACTTTGCTCCCCACTTTCGGCTCCTGCCTTCCACTCAAAGCCTTACCTTCAGTTCTTCCCTCTGGACAAAAGGCAGGGCTGGGTGCGTGCCTGGGAAGCTCGACCTGGCCAATAGGTGTACTTTCCCTGTGGAAGGGAAAATGCCCCCGTGGACTGGGAGAGGAAGGGCCATGCCCTCACAGCCATCCCTTAGTTGCCATCGGGGATTACCCCACCCCTCTCGTGTCCCTTACCTCCCCCTATTAACCTAGTGTTCCCAGCGCTCTTCCTAACCCTTCTGTGCCCTGAGTGCATCCCGGGGCTCTTTGGCCCTCTGCAGGGTACCCATGACATACTCAGGGTGTCAGAAGGTGGCTCTGCCTCTCCTTTGGCCTTCTGTAGGCCCAGCGGGCCTATTGCTGAGTCGGAGCCCTTGATGGCACTCAGGAGGGACACCCCCCACCCCCCCGCCACCCTGCCCAGGTTGAGGGGCTTCCTGGTGGACTGTCCTTTGGTCTCCCGGCAGCTTGCGTCTCCCTGTCACTCCCTGCGCATGTGGCAAAAGATACACAGTGAAGCGACCGGGCGCTGCATCCACGGCAGCGCTGGTTTTTGTCGTGGCGACGGTGGTGCAGTTGGTGGGGACGGTGACGGTTGTGGTGGTGGTGGTCAGTTATGGCTTCCCTCTCTTCCTTTCACGCTCTGTTCTGAGCTGGCCTTAGCGTCCTCAGCCTCCTCCTCGAACGTCTGCTCTTTGCTTAAGGGGGAAGGCACGGGTGTAGGACAAGGCAGTCGTGTGGTTCTGTTTGGACTCTTGCCCTTGCCCCTCGACATCTTTTCCCTTCTCCAGCGGTGCAGGTCATTGTCATCCTCCGGGAAAACCCAAAACACTGAACATCAACAACACCAAAGAAGATCCAGGAGTTACTTCGTCATGAAACAGCATGACGAGCTCAAGGCTTGCAAAAATGACCTCTTGACTTTCCATTCCGTGCAGTTGTTCTCCTTATGGAAGCCCTTCAAGTCCAAACGTGAGGCAGTAGGAGCCTCCTCCAGTAGCTCCCTGCTTGCCGTTGGCTGCCAATCCAGTGGCGTGATCGGAGCAGAATAGATTTCACTCTCTACTTCCCAGCGGTCGCCTCCCTGTCCACCAGCCCAGGCAGGTGGGTGCTGGCTGCCGCTCACAAGACCAGGCAATCAAGCACCCACAGGTGGATACCCATGGCGACACATGCCCACGGGCAGGCAAGCACCTCAGACAGGTGTGAGAGCATGGGCTCGTGTACACACACACACACACACACACACACACACACACACACTCACACAGAGACCCCATCTTCCTACCGTGCCACACACAACAGACCCTCACCCAACCACAAACATACTGACACACGCTGTCAGCTGTGCTTTCCTCTGTACCCTCGCACCAGCCTCCCCCCACCCCACCTCCACCCAGTGCCGGCAGCAAGGACTGTGAGAATGGCTGAAACAGGCATTCCCAGTGGGGCTCTCAAAAAGGGACGCAGAGCCGTTCTGTGTTCCAGGAGATAGTCGTCTGTCAGCAGGTGGGCCCAAGCTGCCAGTGTAAACCTGAAGCCTCCCTCGTTTAGCCAGATACATGGGGTCTCCAAGTGGGAGCAGAGTCTGTGCCCGTCCCGCAGAGAATCACGGCCCTGCGTGGGGCTCTGTGACTGGCCATGTTTGTTGGCCTTGCAGGTTCCTGTGTGAGGGCCAGGCCAGCCTGCCCAGAGTCAGTCCTTGGCACCCCATGTTGGGGGCGCCTCCAGGTCGGGCCAGCCAGCCACTTGTGGCTGCACTGTTGGGCCAGCCCGAGTTGGTGGCCTCAAGCTGAAGCTCCAGGCCTGGAAAGAGAAACGGAGTCCTGCAACAAAGTGACCTGAAAGCCAGCGAGGTTTTCGCCGCGGGCATGGTGGCCGCCACCTGGGTCCGGGAGAAATCCTGTGATTGAGACCCTCAGGCAATGTCACCCAGCCAGGTCGCTTGGTGGATCCTTTTGCCTTTTACTTCTCCCAAGAGCAGGAGTCAAGAAAAAACGGGCTTGGGGGAAAGGAAGTGGAAAGGATTGCGGGGGCTGGGGGGTGGGAGTCCAGCCTCGTGGGCAGTGGTCCTTTTGTGCCGTGCATTTGGTGATCCACGTGGGTGCCGGTGGGTGGCTGCCTTTCTTTCCTTTTCTCTCCCCCTTCACGGGACTGTCTGTGTAGGTTTGGTTTTGCTTTTGGTTTGACACCAGAAGGGGAGGAGAACCAAGTCGTCACGGTGTAGTGGGGGCAGGGTTAGGCGCTTAGTCGGCATTGATGGAGCCATACTGCCACCAAGCGGAGATGGTTTCGCTCAAAGCCAGTTTCCAGGTCTCAAGGGACGGAGACAGCCACAGGGCTGGAAGCCACTGGCCCAGTGGGCACGGCGCGGAGTGGGGCTGGGGTGGGTGTGTTGTCCTGAGGGTGCACATGGGCAGTGGGCTCCGGGCCGTGCCTTCGTGTGTGCTCTCGGCGGGAGACTTGACCCTGGTTCTGCAGCCGACCAAGGCCCTCAGAAACCCCAGGGGCGGCACGAGATGGCCGCCCCTGGGAGTGCCCGGTGCAGATGGCCCCGGCCCCAGAACCTCTAAGACCCTCAGCTCCCGGTTAGAAAGGGGGCCACCTGACCCCAGTGCGGCCGCACGCAGGGCACCCCGGCACTCCCCGGCAGGAACGCCGGAGGAAATTGTGCAGAATTCCTCTGGGCCCACCCCCAAAATGGCTGACGGTCGAAGCTGCGCTCCCTGCGCTGGACAGTCTGGGAGCTGCCTGCTGTGTCCGGGGCTCCCAGAGCTCCTGCTTTTTCCCACAGGGTCGCACTGACAGGCACGGGGCCCTCTGGGGCCTCGGAAACCCCGTGGAGGAGACCTCCTGCGCCGTGGGCAGAATCCATTCGGCCCAGCACAGCCTCCCTCTTCCCTGCGCAGGGTGGAAGACTCAGCTCGGCTGCCTGGGCTTTTCCCATATCGAATTCCGCTGGATGGCACTGTGGCTCCGTAAATGGCAGTCACCCCTTTCCCTGCCCCCACCGACAGACACTTCCGCGCCTGTCTTTATAAAGCTTCCAAACAGTGAACGGTGTGCTGTGGTGGTTGGGAAACCATCAGATCACCTTCCTCCTCCTCCTCCTCCTCCTCCTCCTCCTCCTCCTCCTCCTCCTCCTCCTTCTCCTCCTCCTCTTTCTCCCCATCATCATCGTCATTACCATCATCATCACCAGCAGCAGCAGCAGCAGCCACAGAGGCACCAATAGCCCATCATCCTCATCCCCATCCACAGTCGTGCTCACAGACCACCCATCTCACCTTCAGCTGGGCTCTTCACCAACTTGGCCACTTTCCACCAAACCCGAAGTGTAGCTAGGCAGTTCTTGATTCCCTTGATGCCCTGGTTCACAGTGTGCGCCGCTGCCTACGATCGATCGTGCAGAGATCCCATCAGTGAGCTTCCAGTTTCTTCTTTGTATCTTCTGACTCCTCCTGGCCTCTGGCTTGTCTCTGCACCGCATCTCTTCCTAGGGAGCAACCTCTGTTCTGCTCAAATGGATTGCTTCCCTGGGACAACGATCCGGTGGGTCGGTGGCAGCCAGATCCCGGGGAGCTTCCGGAGGTTGTGAACCCTTCTTTACTTGAAGCCCAAGGGTTCGGGAGAGACCACCGTGCGGCATCCCTGCCTGGAACCCCCGAGCCTCCTTTGTCCGAAGGGGTGGGAATTACGGGGATGGCATGGGTCGCACCGTTGGGTCTACTTGGGGAAGGCCACTTGGCCTCGCCTCCATCGGTCCACAGGTTCTCTAGCACCGGGCTCTTTCTTCCCACAGGCCTCGCTAGCCAGGTTCCCAGGCTTCAGTTCTGCACCACAAGCCCGTCCATATGTCATGCTCAATTTTGTCCAGGAGCCCCCGTGAATTGTTGTCTTTTGGGAGAAGCTGCAGTTCGGGGAGGAGGGGGAGGTGAAGTGGGGCTTGGGGTTTAGAGGGTCATGTGGAAGAAGGGAGCTTTGTGGGTCGGTTTGGCACGGAGATCTCTCTGTTCCTCAACCTAAACCCTGATACTAGCCTAGACTTTGCCCTGTAAGACCCGTGAGATCTTGCACGGGAAATTAGGGATCCCCGGTAAACACACACACACAGACCCTCACGCAGAAACACACACACACGCGCGCGCGCGCGCGCAAGCACACATCTCAGAAACCACTTCTGAAGAACCACTCAACACCTAAAGGGAATGTTGCGTTTCCAGGTAGGCCCTCAAAACGAGGGATCAGGGCCTTCCTCCAGAGCCGACCGCGATGTGTGGATCGAAGAAAAACTTACACCGTCAAAGCTGAGAGGAACCTTTTATTCGGGGACCTTACTGAGGACTACAGACACGGCGACAGCCACGCACAAATCGCTGTGGAAAGCTTCTGAAGAAGTACGGGAGGAAGGAGCCAGGCTATGAAGGAGTTTTCATTGAATCAAAGAGGAAAACATGGAAACATGGCGGGGCATACCGAAAGATTGCTGCCAATCGCAAAGACAAAAAACAAAACAATGCAGTAAACAGAGCACCAGCACCACCAGCACCAGCACCACCGCCACCAACAAAAGCTCACCGAGACTTCTCAAGGCAGAGATTTGGGCTCTTATTTCTAAGTGTGGGAAGACGCGAGAGACTTGGTCCATTGGCATCATTCCTAGATATGCATCTGCACTTTCCAGGGCTAGTATCCTGCCTTTCTCCATCCTGCGTTGCCCTCGGAGGGGGGGGGGCACCCTTGGGGGCAGCTGCAGTGTCTGAGGGCTGAGGGCAGGGCGACAACCTTTGTTGACTGAAGTGGCTGGTGACATTTTGTGTCCGCAGATGCAAAGGAAAGCAGGCGGTCACCGTGGCGTGAGGGTTTCAGGATGACATGCCCATGCCACCCAGAGCCTGGCGCGAGACCAATGTGGAAGGTGATCGCGAGGCTCGTTAGAGTTTCCTGAATGTTTCCTTTCTTGGCTCCTCTAAAGTCTTCCTAGGTGTGTAGAGCGAGTAGGGTGGAGCTCCAAAGGACAGCACATCCACGGCCCAGGCATTTCCCACACGCTGAAGTACCTTCAGGACTCTTAGAACTGAGGAGTGGACCGTGTGTTTGGGACATTCCTCTAGGCCAAGCTGTCCCAGGAAGCAGGCCCACCTTTACAATTGGTGAGCCAAAACAAACCCACGGAAGACATCCCGCGACCACAAAAGTCACCACGTTCCTGTCAGGTAGGGCCTAAGAGGAATCTTTCCCAGGCGCGAAACCTCAGGGCACATCGGACACTGATTTGGGGAAAATGCAGGGAGGAAGGAGGGCAGGGCTTGGGAGCAGCAAGCGGTGGAATCCCTGCCCTCAGCATCGCTTTCACACTTTGCCTGTGTTGGCCGGGGCTTAAAGTTACTGAAATCACTCGGGCTCGCACACGCACGGCCACGCCCCCCCCCCCCCCCGCACACGGTCACGTTCAGGACAGCACGCGTGTGCACGCCCCCGCACTGGTACCCACTCTGCCCGTCCCCGTGGACCCGACGGTTGCCCTACCTTCCTTGTTCCCTCTTCTTCCTCCTTGCCCGTTTCTGTTGGTATTTCCGCTTCCCTGTTGGGCACTACAGCGTCGCCAAACAGGCCTCTCTCTGGACACGGTTGTGCCCCTTGCCTGAGTGGCTGAGACTTAGCCTTGGCTGACGGCTCTTCCCTCAGGAAGCCCCAGGAGCCTTCGGCTGGTTCCATCTGCCCCCTTGGGACACAGTGCCCTGGGCATCGCCTTCATGCTTCCCCTCCACTACGGTTCTTTCTTTTGATTTCACTTTGCTCCCCACTTTCGGCTCCTGCCTTCCACTCAAAGCCTTACCTTCAGTTCTTCCCTCTGGACAAAAGGCAGGGCTGGGTGCGTGCCTGGGAAGCTCGACCTGGCCAATAGGTGTACTTTCCCTGTGGAAGGGAAAATGCCCCCGTGGACTGGGAGAGGAAGGGCCATGCCCTCACAGCCATCCCTTAGTTGCCATCGGGGATTACCCCACCCCTCTCGTGTCCCTTACCTCCCCCTATTAACCTAGTGTTCCCAGCGCTCTTCCTAACCCTTCTGTGCCCTGAGTGCATCCCGGGGCTCTTTGGCCCTCTGCAGGGTACCCATGACATACTCAGGGTGTCAGAAGGTGGCTCTGCCTCTCCTTTGGCCTTCTGTAGGCCCAGCGGGCCTATTGCTGAGTCGGAGCCCTTGATGGCACTCAGGAGGGACACCCCCCACCCCCCCGCCACCCTGCCCAGGTTGAGGGGCTTCCTGGTGGACTGTCCTTTGGTCTCCCGGCAGCTTGCGTCTCCCTGTCACTCCCTGCGCATGTGGCAAAAGATACACAGTGAAGCGACCGGGCGCTGCATCCACGGCAGCGCTGGTTTTTGTCGTGGCGACGGTGGTGCAGTTGGTGGGGACGGTGACGGTTGTGGTGGTGGTGGTCAGTTATGGCTTCCCTCTCTTCCTTTCACGCTCTGTTCTGAGCTGGCCTTAGCGTCCTCAGCCTCCTCCTCGAACGTCTGCTCTTTGCTTAAGGGGGAAGGCACGGGTGTAGGACAAGGCAGTCGTGTGGTTCTGTTTGGACTCTTGCCCTTGCCCCTCGACATCTTTTCCCTTCTCCAGCGGTGCAGGTCATTGTCATCCTCCGGGAAAACCCAAAACACTGAACATCAACAACACCAAAGAAGATCCAGGAGTTACTTCGTCATGAAACAGCATGACGAGCTCAAGGCTTGCAAAAATGACCTCTTGACTTTCCATTCCGTGCAGTTGTTCTCCTTATGGAAGCCCTTCAAGTCCAAACGTGAGGCAGTAGGAGCCTCCTCCAGTAGCTCCCTGCTTGCCGTTGGCTGCCAATCCAGTGGCGTGATCGGAGCAGAATAGATTTCACTCTCTACTTCCCAGCGGTCGCCTCCCTGTCCACCAGCCCAGGCAGGTGGGTGCTGGCTGCCGCTCACAAGACCAGGCAATCAAGCACCCACAGGTGGATACCCATGGCGACACATGCCCACGGGCAGGCAAGCACCTCAGACAGGTGTGAGAGCATGGGCTCGTGTACACACACACACACACACACACACACACACACACACACACACTCACACAGAGACCCCATCTTCCTACCGTGCCACACACAACAGACCCTCACCCAACCACAAACATACTGACACACGCTGTCAGCTGTGCTTTCCTCTGTACCCTCGCACCAGCCTCCCCCCACCCCACCTCCACCCAGTGCCGGCAGCAAGGACTGTGAGAATGGCTGAAACAGGCATTCCCAGTGGGGCTCTCAAAAAGGGACGCAGAGCCGTTCTGTGTTCCAGGAGATAGTCGTCTGTCAGCAGGTGGGCCCAAGCTGCCAGTGTAAACCTGAAGCCTCCCTCGTTTAGCCAGATACATGGGGTCTCCAAGTGGGAGCAGAGTCTGTGCCCGTCCCGCAGAGAATCACGGCCCTGCGTGGGGCTCTGTGACTGGCCATGTTTGTTGGCCTTGCAGGTTCCTGTGTGAGGGCCAGGCCAGCCTGCCCAGAGTCAGTCCTTGGCACCCCATGTTGGGGGCGCCTCCAGGTCGGGCCAGCCAGCCACTTGTGGCTGCACTGTTGGGCCAGCCCGAGTTGGTGGCCTCAAGCTGAAGCTCCAGGCCTGGAAAGAGAAACGGAGTCCTGCAACAAAGTGACCTGAAAGCCAGCGAGGTTTTCGCCGCGGGCATGGTGGCCGCCACCTGGGTCCGGGAGAAATCCTGTGATTGAGACCCTCAGGCAATGTCACCCAGCCAGGTCGCTTGGTGGATCCTTTTGCCTTTTACTTCTCCCAAGAGCAGGAGTCAAGAAAAAACGGGCTTGGGGGAAAGGAAGTGGAAAGGATTGCGGGGGCTGGGGGGTGGGAGTCCAGCCTCGTGGCCAGTGGTCCTTTTGTGCCGTGCATTTGGTGATCCACGTGGGTGCCGGTGGGTGGCTGCCTTTCTTTCCTTTTCTCTCCCCCTTCACGGGACTGTCTGTGTAGGTTTGGTTTTGCTTTTGGTTTGACACCAGAAGGGGAGGAGAACCAAGTCGTCACGGTGTAGTGGGGGCAGGGTTAGGCGCTTAGTCGGCATTGATGGAGCCATACTGCCACCAAGCGGAGATGGTTTCGCTCAAAGCCAGTTTCCAGGTCTCAAGGGACGGAGACAGCCACAGGGCTGGAAGCCACTGGCCCAGTGGGCACGGCGCGGAGTGGGGCTGGGGTGGGTGTGTTGTCCTGAGGGTGCACATGGGCAGTGGGCTCCGGGCCGTGCCTTCGTGTGTGCTCTCGGCGGGAGACTTGACCCTGGTTCTGCAGCCGACCAAGGCCCTCAGAAACCCCAGGGGCAGCACGAGATGGCCGCCCCTGGGAGTGCCCGGTGCAGATGGCCCCGGCCCCAGAACCTCTAAGACCCTCAGCTCCCGGTTAGAAAGGGGGCCACCTGACCCCAGTGCGGCCGCACGCAGGGCACCCCGGCACTCCCCGGCAGGAACGCCGGAGGAAATTGTGCAGAATTCCTCTGGGCCCACCCCCAAAATGGCTGACGGTCGAAGCTGCGCTCCCTGCGCTGGACAGTCTGGGAGCTGCCTGCTGTGTCCGGGGCTCCCAGAGCTCCTGCTTTTTCCCACAGGGTCGCACTGACAGGCACGGGGCCCTCTGGGGCCTCTGAAACCCCGTGGAGGAGACCTCCTGCGCCGTGGGCAGAATCCATTCGGCCCAGCACAGCCTCCCTCTTCCCTGCGCAGGGTGGAAGACTCAGCTCGGCTGCCTGGGCTTTTCCCATATCGAATTCCGCTGGATGGCACTGTGGCTCCGTAAATGGCAGTCACCCCTTTCCCTGCCCCCACCGACAGACACTTCCGCGCCTGTCTTTATAAAGCTTCCAAACAGTGAAAGGTGTGCTGTGGTGGTTGGGAAACCATCAGATCACCTTCCTCCTCCTCCTCCTCCTCCTCCTCCTCCTTCTCCTCCTCCTCTTTCTCCCCATCATCATCGTCATTACCATCATCATCACCAGCAGCAGCAGCAGCAGCCACAGAGGCACCAATAGCCCATCATCCTCATCCCCATCCACAGTCGTGCTCACAGACCACCCATCTCACCTTCAGCTGGGCTCTTCACCAACTTGGCCACTTTCCACCAAACCCGAAGTGTAGCTAGGCAGTTCTTGATTCCCTTGATGCCCTGGTTCACAGTGTGCGCCGCTGCCTACGATCGATCGTGCAGAGATCCCATCAGTGAGCTTCCAGTTTCTTCTTTGTATCTTCTGACTCCTCCTGGCCTCTGGCTTGTCTCTGCACCGCATCTCTTCCTAGGGAGCAACCTCTGTTCTGCTCAAATGGATTGCTTCCCTGGGACAACGATCCGGTGGGTCGGTGGCAGCCAGATCCCGGGGAGCTTCCGGAGGTTGTGAACCCTTCTTTACTTGAAGCCCAAGGGTTCGGGAGAGACCACCGTGCGGCATCCCTGCCTGGAACCCCCGAGCCTCCTTTGTCCGAAGGGGTGGGAATTACGGGGATGGCATGGGTCGCACCGTTGGGTCTACTTGGGGAAGGCCACTTGGCCTCGCCTCCATCGGTCCACAGGTTCTCTAGCACCGGGCTCTTTCTTCCCACAGGCCTCGCTAGCCAGGTTCCCAGGCTTCAGTTCTGCACCACAAGCCCGTCCATATGTCATGCTCAATTTTGTCCAGGAGCCCCCGTGAATTGTCTTTTGGGAGAAGCTGCAGTTCGGGGAGGAGGGGGAGGTGAAGTGGGGCTTGGGGTTTAGAGGGTCATGTGGAAGAAGGGAGCTTTGTGGGTCGGTTTGGCACGGAGATCTCTCTGTTCCTCAACCTAAACCCTGATACTAGCCTAGACTTTGCCCTGTAAGACCCGTGAGATCTTGCACGGGAAATTAGGGATCCCCGGTAAACACACACACACAGACACTCACGCAGAAACACACACACACGCGCGCGCGCAAGCACACATCTCAGAAACCACTTCTGAAGAACCACTCAACACCTAAAGGGAATGTTGCGTTTCCAGGTAGGCCCTCAAAACGAGGGATCAGGGCCTTCCTCCAGAGCCGACCGCGATGTGTGGATCGAAGAAAAACTTACACCGTCAAAGCTGAGAGGAACCTTTTATTCGGGGACCTTACTGAGGACTACAGACACGGCGACAGCCACGCACAAATCGCTGTGGAAAGCTTCTGAAGAAGTACGGGAGGAAGGAGCCAGGCTATGAAGGAGTTTTCATTGAATCAAAGAGGAAAACATGGAAACATGGCGGGGCATACCGAAAGATTGCTGCCAATCGCAAAGACAAAAAACAAAACAATGCAGTAAACAGAGCACCAGCACCACCAGCACCAGCACCACCGCCACCAACAAAAGCTCACCGAGACTTCTCAAGGCAGAGATTTGGGCTCTTATTTCTAAGTGTGGGAAGACGCGAGAGACTTGGTCCATTGGCATCATTCCTAGATATGCATCTGCACTTTCCAGGGCTAGTATCCTGCCTTTCTCCATCCTGCGTTGCCCTCGGGGGGGGGGGCACCCTTGGGGGCAGCTGCAGTGTCTGAGGGCTGAGGGCAGGGCGACAACCTTTGTTGACTGAAGTGGCTGGTGACATTTTGTGTCCGCAGATGCAAAGGAAAGCAGGCGGTCACCGTGGCGTGAGGGTTTCAGGATGACATGCCCATGCCACCCAGAGCCTGGCGCGAGACCAATGTGGAAGGTGATCGCGAGGCTCGTTAGAGTTTCCTGAATGTTTCCTTTCTTGGCTCCTCTAAAGTCTTCCTAGGTGTGTAGAGCGAGTAGGGTGGAGCTCCAAAGGACAGCACATCCACGGCCCAGGCATTTCCCACACGCTGAAGTACCTTCAGGACTCTTAGAACTGAGGAGTGGACCGTGTGTTTGGGACATTCCTCTAGGCCAAGCTGTCCCAGGAAGCAGGCCCACCTTTACAATTGGTGAGCCAAAACAAACCCACGGAAGACATCCCGCGACCACAAAAGTCACCACGTTCCTGTCAGGTAGGGCCTAAGAGGAATCTTTCCCAGGCGCGAAACCTCAGGGCACATCGGACACTGATTTGGGGAAAATGCAGGGAGGAAGGAGGGCAGGGCTTGGGAGCAGCAAGCGGTGGAATCCCTGCCCTCAGCATCGCTTTCACACTTTGCCTGTGTTGGCCGGGGCTTAAAGTTACTGAAATCACTCGGGCTCGCACACGCACGGCCACGCCCCCCCCCCCCCCCCCCCCGCACACGGTCACGTTCAGGACAGCACGCGTGTGCACGCCCCCGCACTGGTACCCACTCTGCCCGTCCCCGTGGACCCGACGGTTGCCCTACCTTCCTTGTTCCCTCTTCTTCCTCCTTGCCCGTTTCTGTTGGTATTTCCGCTTCCCTGTTGGGCACTACAGCGTCGCCAAACAGGCCTCTCTCTGGACACGGTTGTGCCCCTTGCCTGAGTGGCTGAGACTTAGCCTTGGCTGACGGCTCTTCCCTCAGGAAGCCCCAGGAGCCTTCGGCTGGTTCCATCTGCCCACTTGGGACACAGTGCCCTGGGCATCGCCTTCATGCTTCCCCTCCACTACGGTTCTTTCTTTTGATTTCACTTTGCTCCCCACTTTCGGCTCCTGCCTTCCACTCAAAGCCTTACCTTCAGTTCTTCCCTCTGGACAAAAGGCAGGGCTGGGTGCGTGCCTGGGAAGCTCGACCTGGCCAATAGGTGTACTTTCCCTGTGGAAGGGAAAATGCCCCCGTGGACTGGGAGAGGAAGGGCCATGCCCTCACAGCCATCCCTTAGTTGCCATCGGGGATTACCCCACCCCTCTCGTGTCCCTTACCTCCCCCTATTAACCTAGTGTTCCCAGCGCTCTTCCTAACCCTTCTGTGCCCTGAGTGCATCCCGGGGCTCTTTGGCCCTCTGCAGGGTACCCATGACATACTCAGGGTGTCAGAAGGTGGCTCTGCCTCTCCTTTGGCCTTCTGTAGGCCCAGCGGGCCTATTGCTGAGTCGGAGCCCTTGATGGCACTCAGGAGGGCCCCCCCCAACCCCCGCCACCCTGCCCAGGTTGAGGGGCTTCCTGGTGGACTGTCCTTTGGTCTCCCGGCAGCTTGCGTCTCCCTGTCACTCCCTGCGCATGTGGCAAAAGATACACAGTGAAGCGACCGGGCGCTGCATCCACGGCAGCGCTGGTTTTTGTCGTGGCGACGGTGGTGCAGTTGGTGGGGACGGTGACGGTTGTGGTGGTGGTGGTCAGTTATGGCTTCCCTCTCTTCCTTTCACGCTCTGTTCTGAGCTGGCCTTAGCGTCCTCAGCCTCCTCCTCGAACGTCTGCTCTTTGCTTAAGGGGGAAGGCACGGGTGTAGGACAAGGCAGTCGTGTGGTTCTGTTTGGACTCTTGCCCTTGCCCCTCGACATCTTTTCCCTTCTCCAGCGGTGCAGGTCATTGTCATCCTCCGGGAAAACCCAAAACACTGAACATCAACAACACCAAAGAAGATCCAGGAGTTACTTCGTCATGAAACAGCATGACGAGCTCAAGGCTTGCAAAAATGACCTCTTGACTTTCCATTCCGTGCAGTTGTTCTCCTTATGGAAGCCCTTCAAGTCCAAACGTGAGGCAGTAGGAGCCTCCTCCAGTAGCTCCCTGCTTGCCGTTGGCTGCCAATCCAGTGGCGTGATCGGAGCAGAATAGATTTCACTCTCTACTTCCCAGCGGTCGCCTCCCTGTCCACCAGCCCAGGCAGGTGGGTGCTGGCTGCCGCTCACAAGACCAGGCAATCAAGCACCCACAGGTGGATACCCATGGCGACACATGCCCACGGGCAGGCAAGCACCTCAGACAGGTGTGAGAGCATGGGCTCGTGTACACACACACACACACACACACACACACACACACACACTCACACAGAGACCCCATCTTCCTACCGTGCCACACACAACAGACCCTCACCCAACCACAAACATACTGACACACGCTGTCAGCTGTGCTTTCCTCTGTACCCTCGCACCAGCCTCCCCCCACCCCACCTCCACCCAGTGCCGGCAGCAAGGACTGTGAGAATGGCTGAAACAGGCATTCCCAGTGGGGCTCTCAAAAAGGGACGCAGAGCCGTTCTGTGTTCCAGGAGATAGTCGTCTGTCAGCAGGTGGGCCCAAGCTGCCAGTGTAAACCTGAAGCCTCCCTCGTTTAGCCAGATACATGGGGTCTCCAAGTGGGAGCAGAGTCTGTGCCCGTCCCGCAGAGAATCACGGCCCTGCGTGGGGCTCTGTGACTGGCCATGTTTGTTGGCCTTGCAGGTTCCTGTGTGAGGGCCAGGCCAGCCTGCCCAGAGTCAGTCCTTGGCACCCCATGTTGGGGGCGCCTCCAGGTCGGGCCAGCCAGCCACTTGTGGCTGCACTGTTGGGCCAGCCCGAGTTGGTGGCCTCAAGCTGAAGCTCCAGGCCTGGAAAGAGAAACGGAGTCCTGCAACAAAGTGACCTGAAAGCCAGCGAGGTTTTCGCCGCGGGCATGGTGGCCGCCACCTGGGTCCGGGAGAAATCCTGTGATTGAGACCCTCAGGCAATGTCACCCAGCCAGGTCGCTTGGTGGATCCTTTTGCCTTTTACTTCTCCCAAGAGCAGGAGTCAAGAAAAAACGGGCTTGGGGGAAAGGAAGTGGAAAGGATTGCGGGGGCTGGGGGGTGGGAGTCCAGCCTCGTGGCCAGTGGTCCTTTTGTGCCGTGCATTTGGTGATCCACGTGGGTGCCGGTGGGTGGCTGCCTTTCTTTCCTTTTCTCTCCCCCTTCACGGGACTGTCTGTGTAGGTTTGGTTTTGCTTTTGGTTTGACACCAGAAGGGGAGGAGAACCAAGTCGTCACGGTGTAGTGGGGGCAGGGTTAGGCGCTTAGTCGGCATTGATGGAGCCATACTGCCACCAAGCGGAGATGGTTTCGCTCAAAGCCAGTTTCCAGGTCTCAAGGGACGGAGACAGCCACAGGGCTGGAAGCCACTGGCCCAGTGGGCACGGCGCGGAGTGGGGCTGGGGTGGGTGTGTTGTCCTGAGGGTGCACATGGGCAGTGGGCTCCGGGCCGTGCCTTCGTGTGTGCTCTCGGCGGGAGACTTGACCCTGGTTCTGCAGCCGACCAAGGCCCTCAGAAACCCCAGGGGCGGCACGAGATGGCCGCCCCTGGGAGTGCCCGGTGCAGATGGCCCCGGCCCCAGAACCTCTAAGACCCTCAGCTCCCGGTTAGAAAGGGGGCCACCTGACCCCAGTGCGGCCGCACGCAGGGCACCCCGGCACTCCCCGGCAGGAACGCCGGAGGAAATTGTGCAGAATTCCTCTGGGCCCACCCCCAAAATGGCTGACGGTCGAAGCTGCGCTCCCTGCGCTGGACAGTCTGGGAGCTGCCTGCTGTGTCCGGGGCTCCCAGAGCTCCTGCTTTTTCCCACAGGGTCGCACTGACAGGCACGGGGCCCTCTGGGGCCTCTGAAACCCCGTGGAGGAGACCTCCTGCGCCGTGGGCAGAATCCATTCGGCCCAGCACAGCCTCCCTCTTCCCTGCGCAGGGTGGAAGACTCAGCTCGGCTGCCTGGGCTTTTCCCATATCGAATTCCGCTGGATGGCACTGTGGCTCCGTAAATGGCAGTCACCCCTTTCCCTGCCCCCACCGACAGACACTTCCGCGCCTGTCTTTATAAAGCTTCCAAACAGTGAACGGTGTGCTGTGGTGGTTGGGAAACCATCAGATCACCTTCCTCCTCCTCCTCCTCCTCCTCCTCCTCCTCCTCCTCCTCCTCCTCCTCCTCCTCCTCCTCCACCTCCTCCTTCTCCCCATCATCATCGTCATTACCATCATCATCACCAGCAGCAGCAGCAGCAGCCACAGAGGCACCAATAGCCCATCATCCTCATCCCCATCCACAGTCGTGCTCACAGACCACCCATCTCACCTTCAGCTGGGCTCTTCACCAACTTGGCCACTTTCCACCAAACCCGAAGTGTAGCTAGGCAGTTCTTGATTCCCTTGATGCCCTGGTTCACAGTGTGCGCCGCTGCCTACGATCGATCGTGCAGAGATCCCATCAGTGAGCTTCCAGTTTCTTCTTTGTATCTTCTGACTCCTCCTGGCCTCTGGCTTGTCTCTGCACCGCATCTCTTCCTAGGGAGCAACCTCTGTTCTGCTCAAATGGATTGCTTCCCTGGGACAACGATCCGGTGGGTCGGTGGCAGCCAGATCCCGGGGAGCTTCCGGAGGTTGTGAACCCTTCTTTACTTGAAGCCCAAGGGTTCGGGAGAGACCACCGTGCGGCATCCCTGCCTGGAACCCCCGAGCCTCCTTTGTCCGAAGGGGTGGGAATTACGGGGATGGCATGGGTCGCACCGTTGGGTCTACTTGGGGAAGGCCACTTGGCCTCGCCTCCATCGGTCCACAGGTTCTCTAGCACCGGGCTCTTTCTTCCCACAGGCCTCGCTAGCCAGGTTCCCAGGCTTCAGTTCTGCACCACAAGCCCGTCCATATGTCATGCTCAATTTTGTCCAGGAGCCCCCGTGAATTGTTGTCTTTTGGGAGAAGCTGCAGTTCGGGGAGGAGGGGGAGGTGAAGTGGGGCTTGGGGTTTAGAGGGTCATGTGGAAGAAGGGAGCTTTGTGGGTCGGTTTGGCACGGAGATCTCTCTGTTCCTCAACCTAAACCCTGATACTAGCCTAGACTTTGCCCTGTAAGACCCGTGAGATCTTGCAGGGGAAATTAGGGATCCCCGGTAAACACACACACACAGACCCTCACGCAGAAACACACACACGCGCGCGCGCGCGCGCGCGCAAGCACACATCTCAGAAACCACTTCTGAAGAACCACTCAACACCTAAAGGGAATGTTGCGTTTCCAGGTAGGCCCTCAAAACGAGGGATCAGGGCCTTCCTCCAGAGCCGACCGCGATGTGTGGATCGAAGAAAAACTTACACCGTCAAAGCTGAGAGGAACCTTTTATTCGGGGACCTTACTGAGGACTACAGACACGGCGACAGCCACGCACAAATCGCTGTGGAAAGCTTCTGAAGAAGTACGGGAGGAAGGAGCCAGGCTATGAAGGAGTTTTCATTGAATCAAAGAGGAAAACATGGAAACATGGCGGGGCATACCGAAAGATTGCTGCCAATCGCAAAGACAAAAAACAAAACAATGCAGTAAACAGAGCACCAGCACCACCAGCACCAGCACCACCGCCACCAACAAAAGCTCACCGAGACTTCTCAAGGCAGAGATTTGGGCTCTTATTTCTAAGTGTGGGAAGACGCGAGAGACTTGGTCCATTGGCATCATTCCTAGATATGCATCTGCACTTTCCAGGGCTAGTATCCTGCCTTTCTCCATCCTGCGTTGCCCTCGGAGGGGGGGGGGCACCCTTGGGGGCAGCTGCAGTGTCTGAGGGCTGAGGGCAGGGCGACAACCTTTGTTGACTGAAGTGGCTGGTGACATTTTGTGTCCGCAGATGCAAAGGAAAGCAGGCGGTCACCGTGGCGTGAGGGTTTCAGGATGACATGCCCATGCCACCCAGAGCCTGGCGCGAGACCAATGTGGAAGGTGATCGCGAGGCTCGTTAGAGTTTCCTGAATGTTTCCTTTCTTGGCTCCTCTAAAGTCTTCCTAGGTGTGTAGAGCGAGTAGGGTGGAGCTCCAAAGGACAGCACATCCACGGCCCAGGCATTTCCCACACGCTGAAGTACCTTCAGGACTCTTAGAACTGAGGAGTGGACCGTGTGTTTGGGACATTCCTCTAGGCCAAGCTGTCCCAGGAAGCAGGCCCACCTTTACAATTGGTGAGCCAAAACAAACCCACGGAAGACATCCCGCGACCACAAAAGTCACCACGTTCCTGTCAGGTAGGGCCTAAGAGGAATCTTTCCCAGGCGCGAAACCTCAGGGCACATCGGACACTGATTTGGGGAAAATGCAGGGAGGAAGGAGGGCAGGGCTTGGGAGCAGCAAGCGGTGGAATCCCTGCCCTCAGCATCGCTTTCACACTTTGCCTGTGTTGGCCGGGGCTTAAAGTTACTGAAATCACTCGGGCTCGCACACGCACGGCCACGCCCCCCCCCCCCCCCGCACACGGTCACGTTCAGGACAGCACGCGTGTGCACGCCCCCGCACTGGTACCCACTCTGCCCGTCCCCGTGGACCCGACGGTTGCCCTACCTTCCTTGTTCCCTCTTCTTCCTCCTTGCCCGTTTCTGTTGGTATTTCCGCTTCCCTGTTGGGCACTACAGCGTCGCCAAACAGGCCTCTCTCTGGACACGGTTGTGCCCCTTGCCTGAGTGGCTGAGACTTAGCCTTGGCTGACGGCTCTTCCCTCAGGAAGCCCCAGGAGCCTTCGGCTGGTTCCATCTGCCCCCTTGGGACACAGTGCCCTGGGCATCGCCTTCATGCTTCCCCTCCACTACGGTTCTTTCTTTTGATTTCACTTTGCTCCCCACTTTCGGCTCCTGCCTTCCACTCAAAGCCTTACCTTCAGTTCTTCCCTCTGGACAAAAGGCAGGGCTGGGTGCGTGCCTGGGAAGCTCGACCTGGCCAATAGGTGTACTTTCCCTGTGGAAGGGAAAATGCCCCCGTGGACTGGGAGAGGAAGGGCCATGCCCTCACAGCCATCCCTTAGTTGCCATCGGGGATTACCCCACCCCTCTCGTGTCCCTTACCTCCCCCTATTAACCTAGTGTTCCCAGCGCTCTTCCTAACCCTTCTGTGCCCTGAGTGCATCCCGGGGCTCTTTGGCCCTCTGCAGGGTACCCATGACATACTCAGGGTGTCAGAAGGTGGCTCTGCCTCTCCTTTGGCCTTCTGTAGGCCCAGCGGGCCTATTGCTGAGTCGGAGCCCTTGATGGCACTCAGGAGGGACACCCCCCACCCCCCCGCCACCCTGCCCAGGTTGAGGGGCTTCCTGGTGGACTGTCCTTTGGTCTCCCGGCAGCTTGCGTCTCCCTGTCACTCCCTGCGCATGTGGCAAAAGATACACAGTGAAGCGACCGGGCGCTGCATCCACGGCAGCGCTGGTTTTTGTCGTGGCGACGGTGGTGCAGTTGGTGGGGACGGTGACGGTTGTGGTGGTGGTGGTCAGTTATGGCTTCCCTCTCTTCCTTTCACGCTCTGTTCTGAGCTGGCCTTAGCGTCCTCAGCCTCCTCCTCGAACGTCTGCTCTTTGCTTAAGGGGGAAGGCACGGGTGTAGGACAAGGCAGTCGTGTGGTTCTGTTTGGACTCTTGCCCTTGCCCCTCGACATCTTTTCCCTTCTCCAGCGGTGCAGGTCATTGTCATCCTCCGGGAAAACCCAAAACACTGAACATCAACAACACCAAAGAAGATCCAGGAGTTACTTCGTCATGAAACAGCATGACGAGCTCAAGGCTTGCAAAAATGACCTCTTGACTTTCCATTCCGTGCAGTTGTTCTCCTTATGGAAGCCCTTCAAGTCCAAACGTGAGGCAGTAGGAGCCTCCTCCAGTAGCTCCCTGCTTGCCGTTGGCTGCCAATCCAGTGGCGTGATCGGAGCAGAATAGATTTCACTCTCTACTTCCCAGCGGTCGCCTCCCTGTCCACCAGCCCAGGCAGGTGGGTGCTGGCTGCCGCTCACAAGACCAGGCAATCAAGCACCCACAGGTGGATACCCATGGCGACACATGCCCACGGGCAGGCAAGCACCTCAGACAGGTGTGAGAGCATGGGCTCGTGTACACACACACACACACACACACACACACACACACACACACACACTCACACAGAGACCCCATCTTCCTACCGTGCCACACACAACAGACCCTCACCCAACCACAAACATACTGACACACGCTGTCAGCTGTGCTTTCCTCTGTACCCTCGCACCAGCCTCCCCCCACCCCACCTCCACCCAGTGCCGGCAGCAAGGACTGTGAGAATGGCTGAAACAGGCATTCCCAGTGGGGCTCTCAAAAAGGGACGCAGAGCCGTTCTGTGTTCCAGGAGATAGTCGTCTGTCAGCAGGTGGGCCCAAGCTGCCAGTGTAAACCTGAAGCCTCCCTCGTTTAGCCAGATACATGGGGTCTCCAAGTGGGAGCAGAGTCTGTGCCCGTCCCGCAGAGAATCACGGCCCTGCGTGGGGCTCTGTGACTGGCCATGTTTGTTGGCCTTGCAGGTTCCTGTGTGAGGGCCAGGCCAGCCTGCCCAGAGTCAGTCCTTGGCACCCCATGTTGGGGGCGCCTCCAGGTCGGGCCAGCCAGCCACTTGTGGCTGCACTGTTGGGCCAGCCCGAGTTGGTGGCCTCAAGCTGAAGCTCCAGGCCTGGAAAGAGAAACGGAGTCCTGCAACAAAGTGACCTGAAAGCCAGCGAGGTTTTCGCCGCGGGCATGGTGGCCGCCACCTGGGTCCGGGAGAAATCCTGTGATTGAGACCCTCAGGCAATGTCACCCAGCCAGGTCGCTTGGTGGATCCTTTTGCCTTTTACTTCTCCCAAGAGCAGGAGTCAAGAAAAAACGGGCTTGGGGGAAAGGAAGTGGAAAGGATTGCGGGGGCTGGGGGGTGGGAGTCCAGCCTCGTGGCCAGTGGTCCTTTTGTGCCGTGCATTTGGTGATCCACGTGGGTGCCGGTGGGTGGCTGCCTTTCTTTCCTTTTCTCTCCCCCTTCACGGGACTGTCTGTGTAGGTTTGGTTTTGCTTTTGGTTTGACACCAGAAGGGGAGGAGAACCAAGTCGTCACGGTGTAGTGGGGGCAGGGTTAGGCGCTTAGTCGGCATTGATGGAGCCATACTGCCACCAAGCGGAGATGGTTTCGCTCAAAGCCAGTTTCCAGGTCTCAAGGGACGGAGACAGCCACAGGGCTGGAAGCCACTGGCCCAGTGGGCACGGCGCGGAGTGGGGCTGGGGTGGGTGTGTTGTCCTGAGGGTGCACATGGGCAGTGGGCTCCGGGCCGTGCCTTCGTGTGTGCTCTCGGCGGGAGACTTGACCCTGGTTCTGCAGCCGACCAAGGCCCTCAGAAACCCCAGGGGCAGCACGAGATGGCCGCCCCTGGGAGTGCCCGGTGCAGATGGCCCCGGCCCCAGAACCTCTAAGACCCTCAGCTCCCGGTTAGAAAGGGGGCCACCTGACCCCAGTGCGGCCGCACGCAGGGCACCCCGGCACTCCCCGGCAGGAACGCCGGAGGAAATTGTGCAGAATTCCTCTGGGCCCACCCCCAAAATGGCTGACGGTCGAAGCTGCGCTCCCTGCGCTGGACAGTCTGGGAGCTGCCTGCTGTGTCCGGGGCTCCCAGAGCTCCTGCTTTTTCCCACAGGGTCGCACTGACAGGCACGGGGCCCTCTGGGGCCTCTGAAACCCCGTGGAGGAGACCTCCTGCGCCGTGGGCAGAATCCATTCGGCCCAGCACAGCCTCCCTCTTCCCTGCGCAGGGTGGAAGACTCAGCTCGGCTGCCTGGGCTTTTCCCATATCGAATTCCGCTGGATGGCACTGTGGCTCCGTAAATGGCAGTCACCCCTTTCCCTGCCCCCACCGACAGACACTTCCGCGCCTGTCTTTATAAAGCTTCCAAACAGTGAAAGGTGTGCTGTGGTGGTTGGGAAACCATCAGATCACCTTCCTCCTCCTCCTCCTCCTCCTCCTCCTCCTTCTCCTCCTCCTCTTTCTCCCCATCATCATCGTCATTACCATCATCATCACCAGCAGCAGCAGCAGCAGCCACAGAGGCACCAATAGCCCATCATCCTCATCCCCATCCACAGTCGTGCTCACAGACCACCCATCTCACCTTCAGCTGGGCTCTTCACCAACTTGGCCACTTTCCACCAAACCCGAAGTGTAGCTAGGCAGTTCTTGATTCCCTTGATGCCCTGGTTCACAGTGTGCGCCGCTGCCTACGATCGATCGTGCAGAGATCCCATCAGTGAGCTTCCAGTTTCTTCTTTGTATCTTCTGACTCCTCCTGGCCTCTGGCTTGTCTCTGCACCGCATCTCTTCCTAGGGAGCAACCTCTGTTCTGCTCAAATGGATTGCTTCCCTGGGACAACGATCCGGTGGGTCGGTGGCAGCCAGATCCCGGGGAGCTTCCGGAGGTTGTGAACCCTTCTTTACTTGAAGCCCAAGGGTTCGGGAGAGACCACCGTGCGGCATCCCTGCCTGGAACCCCCGAGCCTCCTTTGTCCGAAGGGGTGGGAATTACGGGGATGGCATGGGTCGCACCGTTGGGTCTACTTGGGGAAGGCCACTTGGCCTCGCCTCCATCGGTCCACAGGTTCTCTAGCACCGGGCTCTTTCTTCCCACAGGCCTCGCTAGCCAGGTTCCCAGGCTTCAGTTCTGCACCACAAGCCCGTCCATATGTCATGCTCAATTTTGTCCAGGAGCCCCCGTGAATTGTCTTTTGGGAGAAGCTGCAGTTCGGGGAGGAGGGGGAGGTGAAGTGGGGCTTGGGGTTTAGAGGGTCATGTGGAAGAAGGGAGCTTTGTGGGTCGGTTTGGCACGGAGATCTCTCTGTTCCTCAACCTAAACCCTGATACTAGCCTAGACTTTGCCCTGTAAGACCCGTGAGATCTTGCACGGGAAATTAGGGATCCCCGGTAAACACACACACACAGACACTCACGCAGAAACACACACACACGCGCGCGCGCAAGCACACATCTCAGAAACCACTTCTGAAGAACCACTCAACACCTAAAGGGAATGTTGCGTTTCCAGGTAGGCCCTCAAAACGAGGGATCAGGGCCTTCCTCCAGAGCCGACCGCGATGTGTGGATCGAAGAAAAACTTACACCGTCAAAGCTGAGAGGAACCTTTTATTCGGGGACCTTACTGAGGACTACAGACACGGCGACAGCCACGCACAAATCGCTGTGGAAAGCTTCTGAAGAAGTACGGGAGGAAGGAGCCAGGCTATGAAGGAGTTTTCATTGAATCAAAGAGGAAAACATGGAAACATGGCGGGGCATACCGAAAGATTGCTGCCAATCGCAAAGACAAAAAACAAAACAATGCAGTAAACAGAGCACCAGCACCACCAGCACCAGCACCACCGCCACCAACAAAAGCTCACCGAGACTTCTCAAGGCAGAGATTTGGGCTCTTATTTCTAAGTGTGGGAAGACGCGAGAGACTTGGTCCATTGGCATCATTCCTAGATATGCATCTGCACTTTCCAGGGCTAGTATCCTGCCTTTCTCCATCCTGCGTTGCCCTCGGGGGGGGGGGCACCCTTGGGGGCAGCTGCAGTGTCTGAGGGCTGAGGGCAGGGCGACAACCTTTGTTGACTGAAGTGGCTGGTGACATTTTGTGTCCGCAGATGCAAAGGAAAGCAGGCGGTCACCGTGGCGTGAGGGTTTCAGGATGACATGCCCATGCCACCCAGAGCCTGGCGCGAGACCAATGTGGAAGGTGATCGCGAGGCTCGTTAGAGTTTCCTGAATGTTTCCTTTCTTGGCTCCTCTAAAGTCTTCCTAGGTGTGTAGAGCGAGTAGGGTGGAGCTCCAAAGGACAGCACATCCACGGCCCAGGCATTTCCCACACGCTGAAGTACCTTCAGGACTCTTAGAACTGAGGAGTGGACCGTGTGTTTGGGACATTCCTCTAGGCCAAGCTGTCCCAGGAAGCAGGCCCACCTTTACAATTGGTGAGCCAAAACAAACCCACGGAAGACATCCCGCGACCACAAAAGTCACCACGTTCCTGTCAGGTAGGGCCTAAGAGGAATCTTTCCCAGGCGCGAAACCTCAGGGCACATCGGACACTGATTTGGGGAAAATGCAGGGAGGAAGGAGGGCAGGGCTTGGGAGCAGCAAGCGGTGGAATCCCTGCCCTCAGCATCGCTTTCACACTTTGCCTGTGTTGGCCGGGGCTTAAAGTTACTGAAATCACTCGGGCTCGCACACGCACGGCCACGCCCCCCCCCCCCCCCCCCCGCACACGGTCACGTTCAGGACAGCACGCGTGTGCACGCCCCCGCACTGGTACCCACTCTGCCCGTCCCCGTGGACCCGACGGTTGCCCTACCTTCCTTGTTCCCTCTTCTTCCTCCTTGCCCGTTTCTGTTGGTATTTCCGCTTCCCTGTTGGGCACTACAGCGTCGCCAAACAGGCCTCTCTCTGGACACGGTTGTGCCCCTTGCCTGAGTGGCTGAGACTTAGCCTTGGCTGACGGCTCTTCCCTCAGGAAGCCCCAGGAGCCTTCGGCTGGTTCCATCTGCCCACTTGGGACACAGTGCCCTGGGCATCGCCTTCATGCTTCCCCTCCACTACGGTTCTTTCTTTTGATTTCACTTTGCTCCCCACTTTCGGCTCCTGCCTTCCACTCAAAGCCTTACCTTCAGTTCTTCCCTCTGGACAAAAGGCAGGGCTGGGTGCGTGCCTGGGAAGCTCGACCTGGCCAATAGGTGTACTTTCCCTGTGGAAGGGAAAATGCCCCCGTGGACTGGGAGAGGAAGGGCCATGCCCTCACAGCCATCCCTTAGTTGCCATCGGGGATTACCCCACCCCTCTCGTGTCCCTTACCTCCCCCTATTAACCTAGTGTTCCCAGCGCTCTTCCTAACCCTTCTGTGCCCTGAGTGCATCCCGGGGCTCTTTGGCCCTCTGCAGGGTACCCATGACATACTCAGGGTGTCAGAAGGTGGCTCTGCCTCTCCTTTGGCCTTCTGTAGGCCCAGCGGGCCTATTGCTGAGTCGGAGCCCTTGATGGCACTCAGGAGGGCCCCCCCCAACCCCCGCCACCCTGCCCAGGTTGAGGGGCTTCCTGGTGGACTGTCCTTTGGTCTCCCGGCAGCTTGCGTCTCCCTGTCACTCCCTGCGCATGTGGCAAAAGATACACAGTGAAGCGACCGGGCGCTGCATCCACGGCAGCGCTGGTTTTTGTCGTGGCGACGGTGGTGCAGTTGGTGGGGACGGTGACGGTTGTGGTGGTGGTGGTCAGTTATGGCTTCCCTCTCTTCCTTTCACGCTCTGTTCTGAGCTGGCCTTAGCGTCCTCAGCCTCCTCCTCGAACGTCTGCTCTTTGCTTAAGGGGGAAGGCACGGGTGTAGGACAAGGCAGTCGTGTGGTTCTGTTTGGACTCTTGCCCTTGCCCCTCGACATCTTTTCCCTTCTCCAGCGGTGCAGGTCATTGTCATCCTCCGGGAAAACCCAAAACACTGAACATCAACAACACCAAAGAAGATCCAGGAGTTACTTCGTCATGAAACAGCATGACGAGCTCAAGGCTTGCAAAAATGACCTCTTGACTTTCCATTCCGTGCAGTTGTTCTCCTTATGGAAGCCCTTCAAGTCCAAACGTGAGGCAGTAGGAGCCTCCTCCAGTAGCTCCCTGCTTGCCGTTGGCTGCCAATCCAGTGGCGTGATCGGAGCAGAATAGATTTCACTCTCTACTTCCCAGCGGTCGCCTCCCTGTCCACCAGCCCAGGCAGGTGGGTGCTGGCTGCCGCTCACAAGACCAGGCAATCAAGCACCCACAGGTGGATACCCATGGCGACACATGCCCACGGGCAGGCAAGCACCTCAGACAGGTGTGAGAGCATGGGCTCGTGTACACACACACACACACACACACACACACACACACACACTCACACAGAGACCCCATCTTCCTACCGTGCCACACACAACAGACCCTCACCCAACCACAAACATACTGACACACGCTGTCAGCTGTGCTTTCCTCTGTACCCTCGCACCAGCCTCCCCCCACCCCACCTCCACCCAGTGCCGGCAGCAAGGACTGTGAGAATGGCTGAAACAGGCATTCCCAGTGGGGCTCTCAAAAAGGGACGCAGAGCCGTTCTGTGTTCCAGGAGATAGTCGTCTGTCAGCAGGTGGGCCCAAGCTGCCAGTGTAAACCTGAAGCCTCCCTCGTTTAGCCAGATACATGGGGTCTCCAAGTGGGAGCAGAGTCTGTGCCCGTCCCGCAGAGAATCACGGCCCTGCGTGGGGCTCTGTGACTGGCCATGTTTGTTGGCCTTGCAGGTTCCTGTGTGAGGGCCAGGCCAGCCTGCCCAGAGTCAGTCCTTGGCACCCCATGTTGGGGGCGCCTCCAGGTCGGGCCAGCCAGCCACTTGTGGCTGCACTGTTGGGCCAGCCCGAGTTGGTGGCCTCAAGCTGAAGCTCCAGGCCTGGAAAGAGAAACGGAGTCCTGCAACAAAGTGACCTGAAAGCCAGCGAGGTTTTCGCCGCGGGCATGGTGGCCGCCACCTGGGTCCGGGAGAAATCCTGTGATTGAGACCCTCAGGCAATGTCACCCAGCCAGGTCGCTTGGTGGATCCTTTTGCCTTTTACTTCTCCCAAGAGCAGGAGTCAAGAAAAAACGGGCTTGGGGGAAAGGAAGTGGAAAGGATTGCGGGGGCTGGGGGGTGGGAGTCCAGCCTCGTGGCCAGTGGTCCTTTTGTGCCGTGCATTTGGTGATCCACGTGGGTGCCGGTGGGTGGCTGCCTTTCTTTCCTTTTCTCTCCCCCTTCACGGGACTGTCTGTGTAGGTTTGGTTTTGCTTTTGGTTTGACACCAGAAGGGGAGGAGAACCAAGTCGTCACGGTGTAGTGGGGGCAGGGTTAGGCGCTTAGTCGGCATTGATGGAGCCATACTGCCACCAAGCGGAGATGGTTTCGCTCAAAGCCAGTTTCCAGGTCTCAAGGGACGGAGACAGCCACAGGGCTGGAAGCCACTGGCCCAGTGGGCACGGCGCGGAGTGGGGCTGGGGTGGGTGTGTTGTCCTGAGGGTGCACATGGGCAGTGGGCTCCGGGCCGTGCCTTCGTGTGTGCTCTCGGCGGGAGACTTGACCCTGGTTCTGCAGCCGACCAAGGCCCTCAGAAACCCCAGGGGCGGCACGAGATGGCCGCCCCTGGGAGTGCCCGGTGCAGATGGCCCCGGCCCCAGAACCTCTAAGACCCTCAGCTCCCGGTTAGAAAGGGGGCCACCTGACCCCAGTGCGGCCGCACGCAGGGCACCCCGGCACTCCCCGGCAGGAACGCCGGAGGAAATTGTGCAGAATTCCTCTGGGCCCACCCCCAAAATGGCTGACGGTCGAAGCTGCGCTCCCTGCGCTGGACAGTCTGGGAGCTGCCTGCTGTGTCCGGGGCTCCCAGAGCTCCTGCTTTTTCCCACAGGGTCGCACTGACAGGCACGGGGCCCTCTGGGGCCTCTGAAACCCCGTGGAGGAGACCTCCTGCGCCGTGGGCAGAATCCATTCGGCCCAGCACAGCCTCCCTCTTCCCTGCGCAGGGTGGAAGACTCAGCTCGGCTGCCTGGGCTTTTCCCATATCGAATTCCGCTGGATGGCACTGTGGCTCCGTAAATGGCAGTCACCCCTTTCCCTGCCCCCACCGACAGACACTTCCGCGCCTGTCTTTATAAAGCTTCCAAACAGTGAACGGTGTGCTGTGGTGGTTGGGAAACCATCAGATCACCTTCCTCCTCCTCCTCCTCCTCCTCCTCCTCCTCCTCCTCCTCCTCCTCCTCCTCCTCCTCCTCCACCTCCTCCTTCTCCCCATCATCATCGTCATTACCATCATCATCACCAGCAGCAGCAGCAGCAGCCACAGAGGCACCAATAGCCCATCATCCTCATCCCCATCCACAGTCGTGCTCACAGACCACCCATCTCACCTTCAGCTGGGCTCTTCACCAACTTGGCCACTTTCCACCAAACCCGAAGTGTAGCTAGGCAGTTCTTGATTCCCTTGATGCCCTGGTTCACAGTGTGCGCCGCTGCCTACGATCGATCGTGCAGAGATCCCATCAGTGAGCTTCCAGTTTCTTCTTTGTATCTTCTGACTCCTCCTGGCCTCTGGCTTGTCTCTGCACCGCATCTCTTCCTAGGGAGCAACCTCTGTTCTGCTCAAATGGATTGCTTCCCTGGGACAACGATCCGGTGGGTCGGTGGCAGCCAGATCCCGGGGAGCTTCCGGAGGTTGTGAACCCTTCTTTACTTGAAGCCCAAGGGTTCGGGAGAGACCACCGTGCGGCATCCCTGCCTGGAACCCCCGAGCCTCCTTTGTCCGAAGGGGTGGGAATTACGGGGATGGCATGGGTCGCACCGTTGGGTCTACTTGGGGAAGGCCACTTGGCCTCGCCTCCATCGGTCCACAGGTTCTCTAGCACCGGGCTCTTTCTTCCCACAGGCCTCGCTAGCCAGGTTCCCAGGCTTCAGTTCTGCACCACAAGCCCGTCCATATGTCATGCTCAATTTTGTCCAGGAGCCCCCGTGAATTGTTGTCTTTTGGGAGAAGCTGCAGTTCGGGGAGGAGGGGGAGGTGAAGTGGGGCTTGGGGTTTAGAGGGTCATGTGGAAGAAGGGAGCTTTGTGGGTCGGTTTGGCACGGAGATCTCTCTGTTCCTCAACCTAAACCCTGATACTAGCCTAGACTTTGCCCTGTAAGACCCGTGAGATCTTGCAGGGGAAATTAGGGATCCCCGGTAAACACACACACACAGACCCTCACGCAGAAACACACACACGCGCGCGCGCGCGCGCGCGCAAGCACACATCTCAGAAACCACTTCTGAAGAACCACTCAACACCTAAAGGGAATGTTGCGTTTCCAGGTAGGCCCTCAAAACGAGGGATCAGGGCCTTCCTCCAGAGCCGACCGCGATGTGTGGATCGAAGAAAAACTTACACCGTCAAAGCTGAGAGGAACCTTTTATTCGGGGACCTTACTGAGGACTACAGACACGGCGACAGCCACGCACAAATCGCTGTGGAAAGCTTCTGAAGAAGTACGGGAGGAAGGAGCCAGGCTATGAAGGAGTTTTCATTGAATCAAAGAGGAAAACATGGAAACATGGCGGGGCATACCGAAAGATTGCTGCCAATCGCAAAGACAAAAAACAAAACAATGCAGTAAACAGAGCACCAGCACCACCAGCACCAGCACCACCGCCACCAACAAAAGCTCACCGAGACTTCTCAAGGCAGAGATTTGGGCTCTTATTTCTAAGTGTGGGAAGACGCGAGAGACTTGGTCCATTGGCATCATTCCTAGATATGCATCTGCACTTTCCAGGGCTAGTATCCTGCCTTTCTCCATCCTGCGTTGCCCTCGGAGGGGGGGGGGGCACCCTTGGGGGCAGCTGCAGTGTCTGAGGGCTGAGGGCAGGGCGACAACCTTTGTTGACTGAAGTGGCTGGTGACATTTTGTGTCCGCAGATGCAAAGGAAAGCAGGCGGTCACCGTGGCGTGAGGGTTTCAGGATGACATGCCCATGCCACCCAGAGCCTGGCGCGAGACCAATGTGGAAGGTGATCGCGAGGCTCGTTAGAGTTTCCTGAATGTTTCCTTTCTTGGCTCCTCTAAAGTCTTCCTAGGTGTGTAGAGCGAGTAGGGTGGAGCTCCAAAGGACAGCACATCCACGGCCCAGGCATTTCCCACACGCTGAAGTACCTTCAGGACTCTTAGAACTGAGGAGTGGACCGTGTGTTTGGGACATTCCTCTAGGCCAAGCTGTCCCAGGAAGCAGGCCCACCTTTACAATTGGTGAGCCAAAACAAACCCACGGAAGACATCCCGCGACCACAAAAGTCACCACGTTCCTGTCAGGTAGGGCCTAAGAGGAATCTTTCCCAGGCGCGAAACCTCAGGGCACATCGGACACTGATTTGGGGAAAATGCAGGGAGGAAGGAGGGCAGGGCTTGGGAGCAGCAAGCGGTGGAATCCCTGCCCTCAGCATCGCTTTCACACTTTGCCTGTGTTGGCCGGGGCTTAAAGTTACTGAAATCACTCGGGCTCGCACACGCACGGCCACGCCCCCCCCCCCCCCCCCCGCACACGGTCACGTTCAGGACAGCACGCGTGTGCACGCCCCCGCACTGGTACCCACTCTGCCCGTCCCCGTGGACCCGACGGTTGCCCTACCTTCCTTGTTCCCTCTTCTTCCTCCTTGCCCGTTTCTGTTGGTATTTCCGCTTCCCTGTTGGGCACTACAGCGTCGCCAAACAGGCCTCTCTCTGGACACGGTTGTGCCCCTTGCCTGAGTGGCTGAGACTTAGCCTTGGCTGACGGCTCTTCCCTCAGGAAGCCCCAGGAGCCTTCGGCTGGTTCCATCTGCCCACTTGGGACACAGTGCCCTGGGCATCGCCTTCATGCTTCCCCTCCACTACGGTTCTTTCTTTTGATTTCACTTTGCTCCCCACTTTCGGCTCCTGCCTTCCACTCAAAGCCTTACCTTCAGTTCTTCCCTCTGGACAAAAGGCAGGGCTGGGTGCGTGCCTGGGAAGCTCGACCTGGCCAATAGGTGTACTTTCCCTGTGGAAGGGAAAATGCCCCCGTGGACTGGGAGAGGAAGGGCCATGCCCTCACAGCCATCCCTTAGTTGCCATCGGGGATTACCCCACCCCTCTCGTGTCCCTTACCTCCCCCTATTAACCTAGTGTTCCCAGCGCTCTTCCTAACCCTTCTGTGCCCAGAGTGCATCCCGGGGCTCTTTGGCCCTCTGCAGGGTACCCATGACATACTCAGGGTGTCAGAAGGTGGCTCTGCCTCTCCTTTGGCCTTCTGTAGGCCCAGCGGGCCTATTGCTGAGTCGGAGCCCTTGATGGCACTCAGGAGGGACACCCCCCACCCCCCCGTCACCCTGCCCAGGTTGAGGGGCTTCCTGGTGGACTGTCCTTTGGTCTCCCGGCAGCTTGCGTCTCCCTGTCACTCCCTGCGCATGTGGCAAAAGATACACAGTGAAGCGACCGGGCGCTGCATCCACGGCAGCGCTGGTTTTTGTCGTGGCGACGGTGGTGCAGTTGGTGGGGACGGTGACGGTTGTGGTGGTGGTGGTCAGTTATGGCTTCCCTCTCTTCCTTTCACGCTCTGTTCTGAGCTGGCCTTAGCGTCCTCAGCCTCCTCCTCGAACGTCTGCTCTTTGCTTAAGGGGGAAGGCACGGGTGTAGGACAAGGCAGTCGTGTGGTTCTGTTTGGACTCTTGCCCTTGCCCCTCGACATCTTTTCCCTTCTCCAGCGGTGCAGGTCATTGTCATCCTCCGGGAAAACCCAAAACACTGAACATCAACAACACCAAAGAAGATCCAGGAGTTACTTCGTCATGAAACAGCATGACGAGCTCAAGGCTTGCAAAAATGACCTCTTGACTTTCCATTCCGTGCAGTTGTTCTCCTTATGGAAGCCCTTCAAGTCCAAACGTGAGGCAGTAGGAGCCTCCTCCAGTAGCTCCCTGCTTGCCGTTGGCTGCCAATCCAGTGGCGTGATCGGAGCAGAATAGATTTCACTCTCTACTTCCCAGCGGTCGCCTCCCTGTCCACCAGCCCAGGCAGGTGGGTGCTGGCTGCCGCTCACAAGACCAGGCAATCAAGCACCCACAGGTGGATACCCATGGCGACACATGCCCACGGGCAGGCAAGCACCTCAGACAGGTGTGAGAGCATGGGCTCGTGTACACACACACACACACACACACACACACACACACACTCACACAGAGACCCCATCTTCCTACCGTGCCACACACAACAGACCCTCACCCAACCACAAACATACTGACACACGCTGTCAGCTGTGCTTTCCTCTGTACCCTCGCACCAGCCTCCCCCCACCCCACCTCCACCCAGTGCCGGCAGCAAGGACTGTGAGAATGGCTGAAACAGGCATTCCCAGTGGGGCTCTCAAAAAGGGACGCAGAGCCGTTCTGTGTTCCAGGAGATAGTCGTCTGTCAGCAGGTGGGCCCAAGCTGCCAGTGTAAACCTGAAGCCTCCCTCGTTTAGCCAGATACATGGGGTCTCCAAGTGGGAGCAGAGTCTGTGCCCGTCCCGCAGAGAATCACGGCCCTGCGTGGGGCTCTGTGACTGGCCATGTTTGTTGGCCTTGCAGGTTCCTGTGTGAGGGCCAGGCCAGCCTGCCCAGAGTCAGTCCTTGGCACCCCATGTTGGGGGCGCCTCCAGGTCGGGCCAGCCAGCCACTTGTGGCTGCACTGTTGGGCCAGCCCGAGTTGGTGGCCTCAAGCTGAAGCTCCAGGCCTGGAAAGAGAAACGGAGTCCTGCAACAAAGTGACCTGAAAGCCAGCGAGGTTTTCGCCGCGGGCATGGTGGCCGCCACCTGGGTCCGGGAGAAATCCTGTGATTGAGACCCTCAGGCAATGTCACCCAGCCAGGTCGCTTGGTGGATCCTTTTGCCTTTTACTTCTCCCAAGAGCAGGAGTCAAGAAAAAACGGGCTTGGGGGAAAGGAAGTGGAAAGGATTGCGGGGGCTGGGGGGTGGGAGTCCAGCCTCGTGGCCAGTGGTCCTTTTGTGCCGTGCATTTGGTGATCCACGTGGGTGCCGGTGGGTGGCTGCCTTTCTTTCCTTTTCTCTCCCCCTTCACGGGACTGTCTGTGTAGGTTTGGTTTTGCTTTTGGTTTGACACCAGAAGGGGAGGAGAACCAAGTCGTCACGGTGTAGTGGGGGCAGGGTTAGGCGCTTAGTCGGCATTGATGGAGCCATACTGCCACCAAGCGGAGATGGTTTCGCTCAAAGCCAGTTTCCAGGTCTCAAGGGACGGAGACAGCCACAGGGCTGGAAGCCACTGGCCCAGTGGGCACGGCGCGGAGTGGGGCTGGGGTGGGTGTGTTGTCCTGAGGGTGCACATGGGCAGTGGGCTCCGGGCCGTGCCTTCGTGTGTGCTCTCGGCGGGAGACTTGACCCTGGTTCTGCAGCCGACCAAGGCCCTCAGAAACCCCAGGGGCGGCACGAGATGGCCGCCCCTGGGAGTGCCCGGTGCAGATGGCCCCGGCCCCAGAACCTCTAAGACCCTCAGCTCCCGGTTAGAAAGGGGGCCACCTGACCCCAGTGCGGCCGCACGCAGGGCACCCCGGCACTCCCCGGCAGGAACGCCGGAGGAAATTGTGCAGAATTCCTCTGGGCCCACCCCCAAAATGGCTGACGGTCGAAGCTGCGCTCCCTGCGCTGGACAGTCTGGGAGCTGCCTGCTGTGTCCGGGGCTCCCAGAGCTCCTGCTTTTTCCCACAGGGTCGCACTGACAGGCACGGGGCCCTCTGGGGCCTCTGAAACCCCGTGGAGGAGACCTCCTGCGCCGTGGGCAGAATCCATTCGGCCCAGCACAGCCTCCCTCTTCCCTGCGCAGGGTGGAAGACTCAGCTCGGCTGCCTGGGCTTTTCCCATATCGAATTCCGCTGGATGGCACTGTGGCTCCGTAAATGGCAGTCACCCCTTTCCCTGCCCCCACCGACAGACACTTCCGCGCCTGTCTTTATAAAGCTTCCAAACAGTGAACGGTGTGCTGTGGTGGTTGGGAAACCATCAGATCACCTTCCTCCTCCTCCTCCTCCTCCTCCTCCTCCTCCTCCTCCTCCTCCTCCTCCACCTCCTCCTTCTCCCCATCATCATCGTCATTACCATCATCATCACCAGCAGCAGCAGCAGCAGCCACAGAGGCACCAATAGCCCATCATCCTCATCCCCATCCACAGTCGTGCTCACAGACCACCCATCTCACCTTCAGCTGGGCTCTTCACCAACTTGGCCACTTTCCACCAAACCCGAAGTGTAGCTAGGCAGTTCTTGATTCCCTTGATGCCCTGGTTCACAGTGTGCGCCGCTGCCTACGATCGATCGTGCAGAGATCCCATCAGTGAGCTTCCAGTTTCTTCTTTGTATCTTCTGACTCCTCCTGGCCTCTGGCTTGTCTCTGCACCGCATCTCTTCCTAGGGAGCAACCTCTGTTCTGCTCAAATGGATTGCTTCCCTGGGACAACGATCCGGTGGGTCGGTGGCAGCCAGATCCCGGGGAGCTTCCGGAGGTTGTGAACCCTTCTTTACTTGAAGCCCAAGGGTTCGGGAGAGACCACCGTGCGGCATCCCTGCCTGGAACCCCCGAGCCTCCTTTGTCCGAAGGGGTGGGAATTACGGGGATGGCATGGGTCGCACCGTTGGGTCTACTTGGGGAAGGCCACTTGGCCTCGCCTCCATCGGTCCACAGGTTCTCTAGCACCGGGCTCTTTCTTCCCACAGGCCTCGCTAGCCAGGTTCCCAGGCTTCAGTTCTGCACCACAAGCCCGTCCATATGTCATGCTCAATTTTGTCCAGGAGCCCCCGTGAATTGTTGTCTTTTGGGAGAAGCTGCAGTTCGGGGAGGAGGGGGAGGTGAAGTGGGGCTTGGGGTTTAGAGGGTCATGTGGAAGAAGGGAGCTTTGTGGGTCGGTTTGGCACGGAGATCTCTCTGTTCCTCAACCTAAACCCTGATACTAGCCTAGACTTTGCCCTGTAAGACCCGTGAGATCTTGCAGGGGAAATTAGGGATCCCCGGTAAACACACACACACAGACCCTCACGCAGAAACACACACACGCGCGCGCGCGCGCGCGCGCAAGCACACATCTCAGAAACCACTTCTGAAGAACCACTCAACACCTAAAGGGAATGTTGCGTTTCCAGGTAGGCCCTCAAAACGAGGGATCAGGGCCTTCCTCCAGAGCCGACCGCGATGTGTGGATCGAAGAAAAACTTACACCGTCAAAGCTGAGAGGAACCTTTTATTCGGGGACCTTACTGAGGACTACAGACACGGCGACAGCCACGCACAAATCGCTGTGGAAAGCTTCTGAAGAAGTACGGGAGGAAGGAGCCAGGCTATGAAGGAGTTTTCATTGAATCAAAGAGGAAAACATGGAAACATGGCGGGGCATACCGAAAGATTGCTGCCAATCGCAAAGACAAAAAACAAAACAATGCAGTAAACAGAGCACCAGCACCACCAGCACCAGCACCACCGCCACCAACAAAAGCTCACCGAGACTTCTCAAGGCAGAGATTTGGGCTCTTATTTCTAAGTGTGGGAAGACGCGAGAGACTTGGTCCATTGGCATCATTCCTAGATATGCATCTGCACTTTCCAGGGCTAGTATCCTGCCTTTCTCCATCCTGCGTTGCCCTCGGAGGGGGGGGGGCACCCTTGGGGGCAGCTGCAGTGTCTGAGGGCTGAGGGCAGGGCGACAACCTTTGTTGACTGAAGTGGCTGGTGACATTTTGTGTCCGCAGATGCAAAGGAAAGCAGGCGGTCACCGTGGCGTGAGGGTTTCAGGATGACATGCCCATGCCACCCAGAGCCTGGCGCGAGACCAATGTGGAAGGTGATCGCGAGGCTCGTTAGAGTTTCCTGAATGTTTCCTTTCTTGGCTCCTCTAAAGTCTTCCTAGGTGTGTAGAGCGAGTAGGGTGGAGCTCCAAAGGACAGCACATCCACGGCCCAGGCATTTCCCACACGCTGAAGTACCTTCAGGACTCTTAGAACTGAGGAGTGGACCGTGTGTTTGGGACATTCCTCTAGGCCAAGCTGTCCCAGGAAGCAGGCCCACCTTTACAATTGGTGAGCCAAAACAAACCCACGGAAGACATCCCGCGACCACAAAAGTCACCACGTTCCTGTCAGGTAGGGCCTAAGAGGAATCTTTCCCAGGCGCGAAACCTCAGGGCACATCGGACACTGATTTGGGGAAAATGCAGGGAGGAAGGAGGGCAGGGCTTGGGAGCAGCAAGCGGTGGAATCCCTGCCCTCAGCATCGCTTTCACACTTTGCCTGTGTTGGCCGGGGCTTAAAGTTACTGAAATCACTCGGGCTCGCACACGCACGGCCACGCCCCCCCCCCCCCCCGCACACGGTCACGTTCAGGACAGCACGCGTGTGCACGCCCCCGCACTGGTACCCACTCTGCCCGTCCCCGTGGACCCGACGGTTGCCCTACCTTCCTTGTTCCCTCTTCTTCCTCCTTGCCCGTTTCTGTTGGTATTTCCGCTTCCCTGTTGGGCACTACAGCGTCGCCAAACAGGCCTCTCTCTGGACACGGTTGTGCCCCTTGCCTGAGTGGCTGAGACTTAGCCTTGGCTGACGGCTCTTCCCTCAGGAAGCCCCAGGAGCCTTCGGCTGGTTCCATCTGCCCACTTGGGACACAGTGCCCTGGGCATCGCCTTCATGCTTCCCCTCCACTACGGTTCTTTCTTTTGATTTCACTTTGCTCCCCACTTTCGGCTCCTGCCTTCCACTCAAAGCCTTACCTTCAGTTCTTCCCTCTGGACAAAAGGCAGGGCTGGGTGCGTGCCTGGGAAGCTCGACCTGGCCAATAGGTGTACTTTCCCTGTGGAAGGGAAAATGCCCCCGTGGACTGGGAGAGGAAGGGCCATGCCCTCACAGCCATCCCTTAGTTGCCATCGGGGATTACCCCACCCCTCTCGTGTCCCTTACCTCCCCCTATTAACCTAGTGTTCCCAGCGCTCTTCCTAACCCTTCTGTGCCCTGAGTGCATCCCGGGGCTCTTTGGCCCTCTGCAGGGTACCCATGACATACTCAGGGTGTCAGAAGGTGGCTCTGCCTCTCCTTTGGCCTTCTGTAGGCCCAGCGGGCCTATTGCTGAGTCGGAGCCCTTGATGGCACTCAGGAGGGACACCCCCCACCCCCCCGCCACCCTGCCCAGGTTGAGGGGCTTCCTGGTGGACTGTCCTTTGGTCTCCCGGCAGCTTGCGTCTCCCTGTCACTCCCTGCGCATGTGGCAAAAGATACACAGTGAAGCGACCGGGCGCTGCATCCACGGCAGCGCTGGTTTTTGTCGTGGCGACGGTGGTGCAGTTGGTGGGGACGGTGACGGTTGTGGTGGTGGTGGTCAGTTATGGCTTCCCTCTCTTCCTTTCACGCTCTGTTCTGAGCTGGCCTTAGCGTCCTCAGCCTCCTCCTCGAACGTCTGCTCTTTGCTTAAGGGGGAAGGCACGGGTGTAGGACAAGGCAGTCGTGTGGTTCTGTTTGGACTCTTGCCCTTGCCCCTCGACATCTTTTCCCTTCTCCAGCGGTGCAGGTCATTGTCATCCTCCGGGAAAACCCAAAACACTGAACATCAACAACACCAAAGAAGATCCAGGAGTTACTTCGTCATGAAACAGCATGACGAGCTCAAGGCTTGCAAAAATGACCTCTTGACTTTCCATTCCGTGCAGTTGTTCTCCTTATGGAAGCCCTTCAAGTCCAAACGTGAGGCAGTAGGAGCGTCCTCCAGTAGCTCCCTGCTTGCCGTTGGCTGCCAATCCAGTGGCGTGATCGGAGCAGAATAGATTTCACTCTCTACTTCCCAGCGGTCGCCTCCCTGTCCACCAGCCCAGGCAGGTGGGTGCTGGCTGCCGCTCACAAGACCAGGCAATCAAGCACCCACAGGTGGATACCCATGGCGACACATGCCCACGGGCAGGCAAGCACCTCAGACAGGTGTGAGAGCATGGGCTCGTGTACACACACACACACACACACACACACACACACTCACACAGAGACCCCATCTTCCTACCGTGCCACACACAACAGACCCTCACCCAACCACAAACATACTGACACACGCTGTCAGCTGTGCTTTCCTCTGTACCCTCGCACCAGCCTCCCCCCACCCCACCTCCACCCAGTGCCGGCAGCAAGGACTGTGAGAATGGCTGAAACAGGCATTCCCAGTGGGGCTCTCAAAAAGGGACGCAGAGCCGTTCTGTGTTCCAGGAGATAGTCGTCTGTCAGCAGGTGGGCCCAAGCTGCCAGTGTAAACCTGAAGCCTCCCTCGTTTAGCCAGATACATGGGGTCTCCAAGTGGGAGCAGAGTCTGTGCCCGTCCCGCAGAGAATCACGGCCCTGCGTGGGGCTCTGTGACTGGCCATGTTTGTTGGCCTTGCAGGTTCCTGTGTGAGGGCCAGGCCAGCCTGCCCAGAGTCAGTCCTTGGCACCCCATGTTGGGGGCGCCTCCAGGTCGGGCCAGCCAGCCACTTGTGGCTGCACTGTTGGGCCAGCCCGAGTTGGTGGCCTCAAGCTGAAGCTCCAGGCCTGGAAAGAGAAACGGAGTCCTGCAACAAAGTGACCTGAAAGCCAGCGAGGTTTTCGCCGCGGGCATGGTGGCCGCCACCTGGGTCCGGGAGAAATCCTGTGATTGAGACCCTCAGGCAATGTCACCCAGCCAGGTCGCTTGGTGGATCCTTTTGCCTTTTACTTCTCCCAAGAGCAGGAGTCAAGAAAAAACGGGCTTGGGGGAAAGGAAGTGGAAAGGATTGCGGGGGCTGGGGGGTGGGAGTCCAGCCTCGTGGGCAGTGGTCCTTTTGTGCCGTGCATTTGGTGATCCACGTGGGTGCCGGTGGGTGGCTGCCTTTCTTTCCTTTTCTCTCCCCCTTCACGGGACTGTCTGTGTAGGTTTGGTTTTGCTTTTGGTTTGACACCAGAAGGGGAGGAGAACCAAGTCGTCACGGTGTAGTGGGGGCAGGGTTAGGCGCTTAGTCGGCATTGATGGAGCCATACTGCCACCAAGCGGAGATGGTTTCGCTCAAAGCCAGTTTCCAGGTCTCAAGGGACGGAGACAGCCACAGGGCTGGAAGCCACTGGCCCAGTGGGCACGGCGCGGAGTGGGGCTGGGGTGGGTGTGTTGTCCTGAGGGTGCACATGGGCAGTGGGCTCCGGGCCGTGCCTTCGTGTGTGCTCTCGGCGGGAGACTTGACCCTGGTTCTGCAGCCGACCAAGGCCCTCAGAAACCCCAGGGGCGGCACGAGATGGCCGCCCCTGGGAGTGCCCGGTGCAGATGGCCCCGGCCCCAGAACCTCTAAGACCCTCAGCTCCCGGTTAGAAAGGGGGCCACCTGACCCCAGTGCGGCCGCACGCAGGGCACCCCGGCACTCCCCGGCAGGAACGCCGGAGGAAATTGTGCAGAATTCCTCTGGGCCCACCCCCAAAATGGCTGACGGTCGAAGCTGCGCTCCCTGCGCTGGACAGTCTGGGAGCTGCCTGCTGTGTCCGGGGCTCCCAGAGCTCCTGCTTTTTCCCACAGGGTCGCACTGACAGGCACGGGGCCCTCTGGGGCCTCTGAAACCCCGTGGAGGAGACCTCCTGCGCCGTGGGCAGAATCCATTCGGCCCAGCACAGCCTCCCTCTTCCCTGCGCAGGGTGGAAGACTCAGCTCGGCTGCCTGGGCTTTTCCCATATCGAATTCCGCTGGATGGCACTGTGGCTCCGTAAATGGCAGTCACCCCTTTCCCTGCCCCCACCGACAGACACTTCCGCGCCTGTCTTTATAAAGCTTCCAAACAGTGAACGGTGTGCTGTGGTGGTTGGGAAACCATCAGATCACCTTCCTCCTCCTCCTCCTCCTCCTCCTCCTCCTCCTCCTCCTCCTCCTCCTCCTTCTCCTCCTCCTCTTTCTCCCCATCATCATCGTCATTACCATCATCATCACCAGCAGCAGCAGCAGCAGCCACAGAGGCACCAATAGCCCATCATCCTCATCCCCATCCACAGTCGTGCTCACAGACCACCCATCTCACCTTCAGCTGGGCTCTTCACCAACTTGGCCACTTTCCACCAAACCCGAAGTGTAGCTAGGCAGTTCTTGATTCCCTTGATGCCCTGGTTCACAGTGTGCGCCGCTGCCTACGATCGATCGTGCAGAGATCCCATCAGTGAGCTTCCAGTTTCTTCTTTGTATCTTCTGACTCCTCCTGGCCTCTGGCTTGTCTCTGCACCGCATCTCTTCCTAGGGAGCAACCTCTGTTCTGCTCAAATGGATTGCTTCCCTGGGACAACGATCCGGTGGGTCGGTGGCAGCCAGATCCCGGGGAGCTTCCGGAGGTTGTGAACCCTTCTTTACTTGAAGCCCAAGGGTTCGGGAGAGACCACCGTGCGGCATCCCTGCCTGGAACCCCCGAGCCTCCTTTGTCCGAAGGGGTGGGAATTACGGGGATGGCATGGGTCGCACCGTTGGGTCTACTTGGGGAAGGCCACTTGGCCTCGCCTCCATCGGTCCACAGGTTCTCTAGCACCGGGCTCTTTCTTCCCACAGGCCTCGCTAGCCAGGTTCCCAGGCTTCAGTTCTGCACCACAAGCCCGTCCATATGTCATGCTCAATTTTGTCCAGGAGCCCCCGTGAATTGTTGTCTTTTGGGAGAAGCTGCAGTTCGGGGAGGAGGGGGAGGTGAAGTGGGGCTTGGGGTTTAGAGGGTCATGTGGAAGAAGGGAGCTTTGTGGGTCGGTTTGGCACGGAGATCTCTCTGTTCCTCAACCTAAACCCTGATACTAGCCTAGACTTTGCCCTGTAAGACCCGTGAGATCTTGCACGGGAAATTAGGGATCCCCGGTAAACACACACACACAGACCCTCACGCAGAAACACACACACGCGCGCGCGCGCGCGCGCGCAAGCACACATCTCAGAAACCACTTCTGAAGAACCACTCAACACCTAAAGGGAATGTTGCGTTTCCAGGTAGGCCCTCAAAACGAGGGATCAGGGCCTTCCTCCAGAGCCGACCGCGATGTGTGGATCGAAGAAAAACTTACACCGTCAAAGCTGAGAGGAACCTTTTATTCGGGGACCTTACTGAGGACTACAGACACGGCGACAGCCACGCACAAATCGCTGTGGAAAGCTTCTGAAGAAGTACGGGAGGAAGGAGCCAGGCTATGAAGGAGTTTTCATTGAATCAAAGAGGAAAACATGGAAACATGGCGGGGCATACCGAAAGATTGCTGCCAATCGCAAAGACAAAAAACAAAACAATGCAGTAAACAGAGCACCAGCACCACCAGCACCAGCACCACCGCCACCAACAAAAGCTCACCGAGACTTCTCAAGGCAGAGATTTGGGCTCTTATTTCTAAGTGTGGGAAGACGCGAGAGACTTGGTCCATTGGCATCATTCCTAGATATGCATCTGCACTTTCCAGGGCTAGTATCCTGCCTTTCTCCATCCTGCGTTGCCCTCGGAGGGGGGGGGGCACCCTTGGGGGCAGCTGCAGTGTCTGAGGGCTGAGGGCAGGGCGACAACCTTTGTTGACTGAAGTGGCTGGTGACATTTTGTGTCCGCAGATGCAAAGGAAAGCAGGCGGTCACCGTGGCGTGAGGGTTTCAGGATGACATGCCCATGCCACCCAGAGCCTGGCGCGAGACCAATGTGGAAGGTGATCGCGAGGCTCGTTAGAGTTTCCTGAATGTTTCCTTTCTTGGCTCCTCTAAAGTCTTCCTAGGTGTGTAGAGCGAGTAGGGTGGAGCTCCAAAGGACAGCACATCCACGGCCCAGGCATTTCCCACACGCTGAAGTACCTTCAGGACTCTTAGAACTGAGGAGTGGACCGTGTGTTTGGGACATTCCTCTAGGCCAAGCTGTCCCAGGAAGCAGGCCCACCTTTACAATTGGTGAGCCAAAACAAACCCACGGAAGACATCCCGCGACCACAAAAGTCACCACGTTCCTGTCAGGTAGGGCCTAAGAGGAATCTTTCCCAGGCGCGAAACCTCAGGGCACATCGGACACTGATTTGGGGAAAATGCAGGGAGGAAGGAGGGCAGGGCTTGGGAGCAGCAAGCGGTGGAATCCCTGCCCTCAGCATCGCTTTCACACTTTGCCTGTGTTGGCCGGGGCTTAAAGTTACTGAAATCACTCGGGCTCGCACACGCACGGCCACGCCCCCCCCCCCCCCCCCCCGCACACGGTCACGTTCAGGACAGCACGCGTGTGCACGCCCCCGCACTGGTACCCACTCTGCCCGTCCCCGTGGACCCGACGGTTGCCCTACCTTCCTTGTTCCCTCTTCTTCCTCCTTGCCCGTTTCTGTTGGTATTTCCGCTTCCCTGTTGGGCACTACAGCGTCGCCAAACAGGCCTCTCTCTGGACACGGTTGTGCCCCTTGCCTGAGTGGCTGAGACTTAGCCTTGGCTGACGGCTCTTCCCTCAGGAAGCCCCAGGAGCCTTCGGCTGGTTCCATCTGCCCCCTTGGGACACAGTGCCCTGGGCATCGCCTTCATGCTTCCCCTCCACTACGGTTCTTTCTTTTGATTTCACTTTGCTCCCCACTTTCGGCTCCTGCCTTCCACTCAAAGCCTTACCTTCAGTTCTTCCCTCTGGACAAAAGGCAGGGCTGGGTGCGTGCCTGGGAAGCTCGACCTGGCCAATAGGTGTACTTTCCCTGTGGAAGGGAAAATGCCCCCGTGGACTGGGAGAGGAAGGGCCATGCCCTCACAGCCATCCCTTAGTTGCCATCGGGGATTACCCCACCCCTCTCGTGTCCCTTACCTCCCCCTATTAACCTAGTGTTCCCAGCGCTCTTCCTAACCCTTCTGTGCCCTGAGTGCATCCCGGGGCTCTTTGGCCCTCTGCAGGGTACCCATGACATACTCAGGGTGTCAGAAGGTGGCTCTGCCTCTCCTTTGGCCTTCTGTAGGCCCAGCGGGCCTATTGCTGAGTCGGAGCCCTTGATGGCACTCAGGAGGGACACCCCCCACCCCCCCGCCACCCTGCCCAGGTTGAGGGGCTTCCTGGTGGACTGTCCTTTGGTCTCCCGGCAGCTTGCGTCTCCCTGTCACTCCCTGCGCATGTGGCAAAAGATACACAGTGAAGCGACCGGGCGCTGCATCCACGGCAGCGCTGGTTTTTGTCGTGGCGACGGTGGTGCAGTTGGTGGGGACGGTGACGGTTGTGGTGGTGGTGGTCAGTTATGGCTTCCCTCTCTTCCTTTCACGCTCTGTTCTGAGCTGGCCTTAGCGTCCTCAGCCTCCTCCTCGAACGTCTGCTCTTTGCTTAAGGGGGAAGGCACGGGTGTAGGACAAGGCAGTCGTGTGGTTCTGTTTGGACTCTTGCCCTTGCCCCTCGACATCTTTTCCCTTCTCCAGCGGTGCAGGTCATTGTCATCCTCCGGGAAAACCCAAAACACTGAACATCAACAACACCAAAGAAGATCCAGGAGTTACTTCGTCATGAAACAGCATGACGAGCTCAAGGCTTGCAAAAATGACCTCTTGACTTTCCATTCCGTGCAGTTGTTCTCCTTATGGAAGCCCTTCAAGTCCAAACGTGAGGCAGTAGGAGCCTCCTCCAGTAGCTCCCTGCTTGCCGTTGGCTGCCAATCCAGTGGCGTGATCGGAGCAGAATAGATTTCACTCTCTACTTCCCAGCGGTCGCCTCCCTGTCCACCAGCCCAGGCAGGTGGGTGCTGGCTGCCGCTCACAAGACCAGGCAATCAAGCACCCACAGGTGGATACCCATGGCGACACATGCCCACGGGCAGGCAAGCACCTCAGACAGGTGTGAGAGCATGGGCTCGTGTACACACACACACACACACACACACACACACACACTCACACAGAGACCCCATCTTCCTACCGTGCCACACACAACAGACCCTCACCCAACCACAAACATACTGACACACGCTGTCAGCTGTGCTTTCCTCTGTACCCTCGCACCAGCCTCCCCCCACCCCACCTCCACCCAGTGCCGGCAGCAAGGACTGTGAGAATGGCTGAAACAGGCATTCCCAGTGGGGCTCTCAAAAAGGGACGCAGAGCCGTTCTGTGTTCCAGGAGATAGTCGTCTGTCAGCAGGTGGGCCCAAGCTGCCAGTGTAAACCTGAAGCCTCCCTCGTTTAGCCAGATACATGGGGTCTCCAAGTGGGAGCAGAGTCTGTGCCCGTCCCGCAGAGAATCACGGCCCTGCGTGGGGCTCTGTGACTGGCCATGTTTGTTGGCCTTGCAGGTTCCTGTGTGAGGGCCAGGCCAGCCTGCCCAGAGTCAGTCCTTGGCACCCCATGTTGGGGGCGCCTCCAGGTCGGGCCAGCCAGCCACTTGTGGCTGCACTGTTGGGCCAGCCCGAGTTGGTGGCCTCAAGCTGAAGCTCCAGGCCTGGAAAGAGAAACGGAGTCCTGCAACAAAGTGACCTGAAAGCCAGCGAGGTTTTCGCCGCGGGCATGGTGGCCGCCACCTGGGTCCGGGAGAAATCCTGTGATTGAGACCCTCAGGCAATGTCACCCAGCCAGGTCGCTTGGTGGATCCTTTTGCCTTTTACTTCTCCCAAGAGCAGGAGTCAAGAAAAAACGGGCTTGGGGGAAAGGAAGTGGAAAGGATTGCGGGGGCTGGGGGGTGGGAGTCCAGCCTCGTGGCCAGTGGTCCTTTTGTGCCGTGCATTTGGTGATCCACGTGGGTGCCGGTGGGTGGCTGCCTTTCTTTCCTTTTCTCTCCCCCTTCACGGGACTGTCTGTGTAGGTTTGGTTTTGCTTTTGGTTTGACACCAGAAGGGGAGGAGAACCAAGTCGTCACGGTGTAGTGGGGGCAGGGTTAGGCGCTTAGTCGGCATTGATGGAGCCATACTGCCACCAAGCGGAGATGGTTTCGCTCAAAGCCAGTTTCCAGGTCTCAAGGGACGGAGACAGCCACAGGGCTGGAAGCCACTGGCCCAGTGGGCACGGCGCGGAGTGGGGCTGGGGTGGGTGTGTTGTCCTGAGGGTGCACATGGGCAGTGGGCTCCGGGCCGTGCCTTCGTGTGTGCTCTCGGCGGGAGACTTGACCCTGGTTCTGCAGCCGACCAAGGCCCTCAGAAACCCCAGGGGCGGCACGAGATGGCCGCCCCTGGGAGTGCCCGGTGCAGATGGCCCCGGCCCCAGAACCTCTAAGACCCTCAGCTCCCGGTTAGAAAGGGGGCCACCTGACCCCAGTGCGGCCGCACGCAGGGCACCCCGGCACTCCCCGGCAGGAACGCCGGAGGAAATTGTGCAGAATTCCTCTGGGCCCACCCCCAAAATGGCTGACGGTCGAAGCTGCGCTCCCTGCGCTGGACAGTCTGGGAGCTGCCTGCTGTGTCCGGGGCTCCCAGAGCTCCTGCTTTTTCCCACAGGGTCGCACTGACAGGCACGGGGCCCTCTGGGGCCTCTGAAACCCCGTGGAGGAGACCTCCTGCGCCGTGGGCAGAATCCATTCGGCCCAGCACAGCCTCCCTCTTCCCTGCGCAGGGTGGAAGACTCAGCTCGGCTGCCTGGGCTTTTCCCATATCGAATTCCGCTGGATGGCACTGTGGCTCCGTAAATGGCAGTCACCCCTTTCCCTGCCCCCACCGACAGACACTTCCGCGCCTGTCTTTATAAAGCTTCCAAACAGTGAACGGTGTGCTGTGGTGGTTGGGAAACCATCAGATCACCTTCCTCCTCCTCCTCCTCCTCCTCCTCCTCCTCCTCCTCCTCCTCCACCTCCTCCTTCTCCCCATCATCATCGTCATTACCATCATCATCACCAGCAGCAGCAGCAGCAGCCACAGAGGCACCAATAGCCCATCATCCTCATCCCCATCCACAGTCGTGCTCACAGACCACCCATCTCACCTTCAGCTGGGCTCTTCACCAACTTGGCCACTTTCCACCAAACCCGAAGTGTAGCTAGGCAGTTCTTGATTCCCTTGATGCCCTGGTTCACAGTGTGCGCCGCTGCCTACGATCGATCGTGCAGAGATCCCATCAGTGAGCTTCCAGTTTCTTCTTTGTATCTTCTGACTCCTCCTGGCCTCTGGCTTGTCTCTGCACCGCATCTCTTCCTAGGGAGCAACCTCTGTTCTGCTCAAATGGATTGCTTCCCTGGGACAACGATCCGGTGGGTCGGTGGCAGCCAGATCCCGGGGAGCTTCCGGAGGTTGTGAACCCTTCTTTACTTGAAGCCCAAGGGTTCGGGAGAGACCACCGTGCGGCATCCCTGCCTGGAACCCCCGAGCCTCCTTTGTCCGAAGGGGTGGGAATTACGGGGATGGCATGGGTCGCACCGTTGGGTCTACTTGGGGAAGGCCACTTGGCCTCGCCTCCATCGGTCCACAGGTTCTCTAGCACCGGGCTCTTTCTTCCCACAGGCCTCGCTAGCCAGGTTCCCAGGCTTCAGTTCTGCACCACAAGCCCGTCCATATGTCATGCTCAATTTTGTCCAGGAGCCCCCGTGAATTGTTGTCTTTTGGGAGAAGCTGCAGTTCGGGGAGGAGGGGGAGGTGAAGTGGGGCTTGGGGTTTAGAGGGTCATGTGGAAGAAGGGAGCTTTGTGGGTCGGTTTGGCACGGAGATCTCTCTGTTCCTCAACCTAAACCCTGATACTAGCCTAGACTTTGCCCTGTAAGACCCGTGAGATCTTGCAGGGGAAATTAGGGATCCCCGGTAAACACACACACACAGACCCTCACGCAGAAACACACACACGCGCGCGCGCGCGCGCGCAAGCACACATCTCAGAAACCACTTCTGAAGAACCACTCAACACCTAAAGGGAATGTTGCGTTTCCAGGTAGGCCCTCAAAACGAGGGATCAGGGCCTTCCTCCAGAGCCGACCGCGATGTGTGGATCGAAGAAAAACTTACACCGTCAAAGCTGAGAGGAACCTTTTATTCGGGGACCTTACTGAGGACTACAGACACGGCGACAGCCACGCACAAATCGCTGTGGAAAGCTTCTGAAGAAGTACGGGAGGAAGGAGCCAGGCTATGAAGGAGTTTTCATTGAATCAAAGAGGAAAACATGGAAACATGGCGGGGCATACCGAAAGATTGCTGCCAATCGCAAAGACAAAAAACAAAACAATGCAGTAAACAGAGCACCAGCACCACCAGCACCAGCACCACCGCCACCAACAAAAGCTCACCGAGACTTCTCAAGGCAGAGATTTGGGCTCTTATTTCTAAGTGTGGGAAGACGCGAGAGACTTGGTCCATTGGCATCATTCCTAGATATGCATCTGCACTTTCCAGGGCTAGTATCCTGCCTTTCTCCATCCTGCGTTGCCCTCGGAGGGGGGGGGGCACCCTTGGGGGCAGCTGCAGTGTCTGAGGGCTGAGGGCAGGGCGACAACCTTTGTTGACTGAAGTGGCTGGTGACATTTTGTGTCCGCAGATGCAAAGGAAAGCAGGCGGTCACCGTGGCGTGAGGGTTTCAGGATGACATGCCCATGCCACCCAGAGCCTGGCGCGAGACCAATGTGGAAGGTGATCGCGAGGCTCGTTAGAGTTTCCTGAATGTTTCCTTTCTTGGCTCCTCTAAAGTCTTCCTAGGTGTGTAGAGCGAGTAGGGTGGAGCTCCAAAGGACAGCACATCCACGGCCCAGGCATTTCCCACACGCTGAAGTACCTTCAGGACTCTTAGAACTGAGGAGTGGACCGTGTGTTTGGGACATTCCTCTAGGCCAAGCTGTCCCAGGAAGCAGGCCCACCTTTACAATTGGTGAGCCAAAACAAACCCACGGAAGACATCCCGCGACCACAAAAGTCACCACGTTCCTGTCAGGTAGGGCCTAAGAGGAATCTTTCCCAGGCGTGAAACCTCAGGGCACATCGGACACTGATTTGGGGAAAATGCAGGGAGGAAGGAGGGCAGGGCTTGGGAGCAGCAAGCGGTGGAATCCCTGCCCTCAGCATCGCTTTCACACTTTGCCTGTGTTGGCCGGGGCTTAAAGTTACTGAAATCACTCGGGCTCGCACACGCACGGCCACGCCCCCCCCCGCACACGGTCACGTTCAGGACAGCACGCGTGTGCACGCCCCCGCACTGGTACCCACTCTGCCCGTCCCCGTGGACCCGACGGTTGCCCTACCTTCCTTGTTCCCTCTTCTTCCTCCTTGCCCGTTTCTGTTGGTATTTCCGCTTCCCTGTTGGGCACTACAGCGTCGCCAAACAGGCCTCTCTCTGGACACGGTTGTGCCCCTTGCCTGAGTGGCTGAGACTTAGCCTTGGCTGACGGCTCTTCCCTCAGGAAGCCCCAGGAGCCTTCGGCTGGTTCCATCTGCCCACTTGGGACACAGTGCCCTGGGCATCGCCTTCATGCTTCCCCTCCACTACGGTTCTTTCTTTTGATTTCACTTTGCTCCCCACTTTCGGCTCCTGCCTTCCACTCAAAGCCTTACCTTCAGTTCTTCCCTCTGGACAAAAGGCAGGGCTGGGTGCGTGCCTGGGAAGCTCGACCTGGCCAATAGGTGTACTTTCCCTGTGGAAGGGAAAATGCCCCCGTGGACTGGGAGAGGAAGGGCCATGCCCTCACAGCCATCCCTTAGTTGCCATCGGGGATTACCCCACCCCTCTCGTGTCCCTTACCTCCCCCTATTAACCTAGTGTTCCCAGCGCTCTTCCTAACCCTTCTGTGCCCTGAGTGCATCCCGGGGCTCTTTGGCCCTCTGCAGGGTACCCATGACATACTCAGGGTGTCAGAAGGTGGCTCTGCCTCTCCTTTGGCCTTCTGTAGGCCCAGCGGGCCTATTGCTGAGTCGGAGCCCTTGATGGCACTCAGGAGGGACACCCCCCACCCCCCCGCCACCCTGCCCAGGTTGAGGGGCTTCCTGGTGGACTGTCCTTTGGTCTCCCGGCAGCTTGCGTCTCCCTGTCACTCCCTGCGCATGTGGCAAAAGATACACAGTGAAGCGACCGGGCGCTGCATCCACGGCAGCGCTGGTTTTTGTCGTGGCGACGGTGGTGCAGTTGGTGGGGACGGTGACGGTTGTGGTGGTGGTGGTCAGTTATGGCTTCCCTCTCTTCCTTTCACGCTCTGTTCTGAGCTGGCCTTAGCGTCCTCAGCCTCCTCCTCGAACGTCTGCTCTTTGCTTAAGGGGGAAGGCACGGGTGTAGGACAAGGCAGTCGTGTGGTTCTGTTTGGACTCTTGCCCTTGCCCCTCGACATCTTTTCCCTTCTCCAGCGGTGCAGGTCATTGTCATCCTCCGGGAAAACCCAAAACACTGAACATCAACAACACCAAAGAAGATCCAGGAGTTACTTCGTCATGAAACAGCATGACGAGCTCAAGGCTTGCAAAAATGACCTCTTGACTTTCCATTCCGTGCAGTTGTTCTCCTTATGGAAGCCCTTCAAGTCCAAACGTGAGGCAGTAGGAGCCTCCTCCAGTAGCTCCCTGCTTGCCGTTGGCTGCCAATCCAGTGGCGTGATCGGAGCAGAATAGATTTCACTCTCTACTTCCCAGCGGTCGCCTCCCTGTCCACCAGCCCAGGCAGGTGGGTGCTGGCTGCCGCTCACAAGACCAGGCAATCAAGCACCCACAGGTGGATACCCATGGCGACACATGCCCACGGGCAGGCAAGCACCTCAGACAGGTGTGAGAGCATGGGCTCGTGTACACACACACACACACACACACACACACACACTCACACAGAGACCCCATCTTCCTACCGTGCCACACACAACAGACCCTCACCCAACCACAAACATACTGACACACGCTGTCAGCTGTGCTTTCCTCTGTACCCTCGCACCAGCCTCCCCCCACCCCACCTCCACCCAGTGCCGGCAGCAAGGACTGTGAGAATGGCTGAAACAGGCATTCCCAGTGGGGCTCTCAAAAAGGGACGCAGAGCCGTTCTGTGTTCCAGGAGATAGTCGTCTGTCAGCAGGTGGGCCCAAGCTGCCAGTGTAAACCTGAAGCCTCCCTCGTTTAGCCAGATACATGGGGTCTCCAAGTGGGAGCAGAGTCTGTGCCCGTCCCGCAGAGAATCACGGCCCTGCGTGGGGCTCTGTGACTGGCCATGTTTGTTGGCCTTGCAGGTTCCTGTGTGAGGGCCAGGCCAGCCTGCCCAGAGTCAGTCCTTGGCACCCCATGTTGGGGGCGCCTCCAGGTCGGGCCAGCCAGCCACTTGTGGCTGCACTGTTGGGCCAGCCCGAGTTGGTGGCCTCAAGCTGAAGCTCCAGGCCTGGAAAGAGAAACGGAGTCCTGCAACAAAGTGACCTGAAAGCCAGCGAGGTTTTCGCCGCGGGCATGGTGGCCGCCACCTGGGTCCGGGAGAAATCCTGTGATTGAGACCCTCAGGCAATGTCACCCAGCCAGGTCGCTTGGTGGATCCTTTTGCCTTTTACTTCTCCCAAGAGCAGGAGTCAAGAAAAAACGGGCTTGGGGGAAAGGAAGTGGAAAGGATTGCGGGGGCTGGGGGGTGGGAGTCCAGCCTCGTGGCCAGTGGTCCTTTTGTGCCGTGCATTTGGTGATCCACGTGGGTGCCGGTGGGTGGCTGCCTTTCTTTCCTTTTCTCTCCCCCTTCACGGGACTGTCTGTGTAGGTTTGGTTTTGCTTTTGGTTTGACACCAGAAGGGGAGGAGAACCAAGTCGTCACGGTGTAGTGGGGGCAGGGTTAGGCGCTTAGTCGGCATTGATGGAGCCATACTGCCACCAAGCGGAGATGGTTTCGCTCAAAGCCAGTTTCCAGGTCTCAAGGGACGGAGACAGCCACAGGGCTGGAAGCCACTGGCCCAGTGGGCACGGCGCGGAGTGGGGCTGGGGTGGGTGTGTTGTCCTGAGGGTGCACATGGGCAGTGGGCTCCGGGCCGTGCCTTCGTGTGTGCTCTCGGCGGGAGACTTGACCCTGGTTCTGCAGCCGACCAAGGCCCTCAGAAACCCCAGGGGCGGCACGAGATGGCCGCCCCTGGGAGTGCCCGGTGCAGATGGCCCCGGCCCCAGAACCTCTAAGACCCTCAGCTCCCGGTTAGAAAGGGGGCCACCTGACCCCAGTGCGGCCGCACGCAGGGCACCCCGGCACTCCCCGGCAGGAACGCCGGAGGAAATTGTGCAGAATTCCTCTGGGCCCACCCCCAAAATGGCTGACGGTCGAAGCTGCGCTCCCTGCGCTGGACAGTCTGGGAGCTGCCTGCTGTGTCCGGGGCTCCCAGAGCTCCTGCTTTTTCCCACAGGGTCGCACTGACAGGCACGGGGCCCTCTGGGGCCTCTGAAACCCCGTGGAGGAGACCTCCTGCGCCGTGGGCAGAATCCATTCGGCCCAGCACAGCCTCCCTCTTCCCTGCGCAGGGTGGAAGACTCAGCTCGGCTGCCTGGGCTTTTCCCATATCGAATTCCTCTGGATGGCACTGTGGCTCCGTAAATGGCAGTCACCCCTTTCCCTGCCCCCACCGACAGACACTTCCGCGCCTGTCTTTATAAAGCTTCCAAACAGTGAACGGTGTGCTGTGGTGGTTGGGAAACCATCAGATCACCTTCCTCCTCCTCCTCCTCCTCCTCCTCCTCCTCCTCCTCCTCCTCCTCCTCCTTCTCCTCCTCCTCTTTCTCCCCATCATCATCGTCATTACCATCATCATCACCAGCAGCAGCAGCAGCAGCCACAGAGGCACCAATAGCCCATCATCCTCATCCCCATCCACAGTCGTGCTCACAGACCACCCATCTCACCTTCAGCTGGGCTCTTCACCAACTTGGCCACTTTCCACCAAACCCGAAGTGTAGCTAGGCAGTTCTTGATTCCCTTGATGCCCTGGTTCACAGTGTGCGCCGCTGCCTACGATCGATCGTGCAGAGATCCCATCAGTGAGCTTCCAGTTTCTTCTTTGTATCTTCTGACTCCTCCTGGCCTCTGGCTTGTCTCTGCACCGCATCTCTTCCTAGGGAGCAACCTCTGTTCTGCTCAAATGGATTGCTTCCCTGGGACAACGATCCGGTGGGTCGGTGGCAGCCAGATCCCGGGGAGCTTCCGGAGGTTGTGAACCCTTCTTTACTTGAAGCCCAAGGGTTCGGGAGAGACCACCGTGCGGCATCCCTGCCTGGAACCCCCGAGCCTCCTTTGTCCGAAGGGGTGGGAATTACGGGGATGGCATGGGTCGCACCGTTGGGTCTACTTGGGGAAGGCCACTTGGCCTCGCCTCCATCGGTCCACAGGTTCTCTAGCACCGGGCTCTTTCTTCCCACAGGCCTCGCTAGCCAGGTTCCCAGGCTTCAGTTCTGCACCACAAGCCCGTCCATATGTCATGCTCAATTTTGTCCAGGAGCCCCCGTGAATTGTTGTCTTTTGGGAGAAGCTGCAGTTCGGGGAGGAGGGGGAGGTGAAGTGGGGCTTGGGGTTTAGAGGGTCATGTGGAAGAAGGGAGCTTTGTGGGTCGGTTTGGCACGGAGATCTCTCTGTTCCTCAACCTAAACCCTGATACTAGCCTAGACTTTGCCCTGTAAGACCCGTGAGATCTTGCACGGGAAATTAGGGATCCCCGGTAAACACACACACACAGACCCTCACGCAGAAACACACACGCGCGCGCGCGCGCGCGCGCGCAAGCACACATCTCAGAAACCACTTCTGAAGAACCACTCAACACCTAAAGGGAATGTTGCGTTTCCAGGTAGGCCCTCAAAACGAGGGATCAGGGCCTTCCTCCAGAGCCGACCGCGATGTGTGGATCGAAGAAAAACTTACACCGTCAAAGCTGAGAGGAACCTTTTATTCGGGGACCTTACTGAGGACTACAGACACGGCGACAGCCACGCACAAATCGCTGTGGAAAGCTTCTGAAGAAGTACGGGAGGAAGGAGCCAGGCTATGAAGGAGTTTTCATTGAATCAAAGAGGAAAACATGGAAACATGGCGGGGCATACCGAAAGATTGCTGCCAATCGCAAAGACAAAAAACAAAACAATGCAGTAAACAGAGCACCAGCACCACCAGCACCAGCACCACCGCCACCAACAAAAGCTCACCGAGACTTCTCAAGGCAGAGATTTGGGCTCTTATTTCTAAGTGTGGGAAGACGCGAGAGACTTGGTCCATTGGCATCATTCCTAGATATGCATCTGCACTTTCCAGGGCTAGTATCCTGCCTTTCTCCATCCTGCGTTGCCCTCGGAGGGGGGGGGGCACCCTTGGGGGCAGCTGCAGTGTCTGAGGGCTGAGGGCAGGGCGACAACCTTTGTTGACTGAAGTGGCTGGTGACATTTTGTGTCCGCAGATGCAAAGGAAAGCAGGCGGTCACCGTGGCGTGAGGGTTTCAGGATGACATGCCCATGCCACCCAGAGCCTGGCGCGAGACCAATGTGGAAGGTGATCGCGAGGCTCGTTAGAGTTTCCTGAATGTTTCCTTTCTTGGCTCCTCTAAAGTCTTCCTAGGTGTGTAGAGCGAGTAGGGTGGAGCTCCAAAGGACAGCACATCCACGGCCCAGGCATTTCCCACACGCTGAAGTACCTTCAGGACTCTTAGAACTGAGGAGTGGACCGTGTGTTTGGGACATTCCTCTAGGCCAAGCTGTCCCAGGAAGCAGGCCCACCTTTACAATTGGTGAGCCAAAACAAACCCACGGAAGACATCCCGCGACCACAAAAGTCACCACGTTCCTGTCAGGTAGGGCCTAAGAGGAATCTTTCCCAGGCGTGAAACCTCAGGGCACATCGGACACTGATTTGGGGAAAATGCAGGGAGGAAGGAGGGCAGGGCTTGGGAGCAGCAAGCGGTGGAATCCCTGCCCTCAGCATCGCTTTCACACTTTGCCTGTGTTGGCCGGGGCTTAAAGTTACTGAAATCACTCGGGCTCGCACACGCACGGCCACGCCCCCCCCCCGCACACGGTCACGTTCAGGACAGCACGCGTGTGCACGCCCCCGCACTGGTACCCACTCTGCCCGTCCCCGTGGACCCGACGGTTGCCCTACCTTCCTTGTTCCCTCTTCTTCCTCCTTGCCCGTTTCTGTTGGTATTTCCGCTTCCCTGTTGGGCACTACAGCGTCGCCAAACAGGCCTCTCTCTGGACACGGTTGTGCCCCTTGCCTGAGTGGCTGAGACTTAGCCTTGGCTGACGGCTCTTCCCTCAGGAAGCCCCAGGAGCCTTCGGCTGGTTCCATCTGCCCACTTGGGACACAGTGCCCTGGGCATCGCCTTCATGCTTCCCCTCCACTACGGTTCTTTCTTTTGATTTCACTTTGCTCCCCACTTTCGGCTCCTGCCTTCCACTCAAAGCCTTACCTTCAGTTCTTCCCTCTGGACAAAAGGCAGGGCTGGGTGCGTGCCTGGGAAGCTCGACCTGGCCAATAGGTGTACTTTCCCTGTGGAAGGGAAAATGCCCCCGTGGACTGGGAGAGGAAGGGCCATGCCCTCACAGCCATCCCTTAGTTGCCATCGGGGATTACCCCACCCCTCTCGTGTCCCTTACCTCCCCCTATTAACCTAGTGTTCCCAGCGCTCTTCCTAACCCTTCTGTGCCCTGAGTGCATCCCGGGGCTCTTTGGCCCTCTGCAGGGTACCCATGACATACTCAGGGTGTCAGAAGGTGGCTCTGCCTCTCCTTTGGCCTTCTGTAGGCCCAGCGGGCCTATTGCTGAGTCGGAGCCCTTGATGGCACTCAGGAGGGACACCCCCCACCCCCCCGCCACCCTGCCCAGGTTGAGGGGCTTCCTGGTGGACTGTCCTTTGGTCTCCCGGCAGCTTGCGTCTCCCTGTCACTCCCTGCGCATGTGGCAAAAGATACACAGTGAAGCGACCGGGCGCTGCATCCACGGCAGCGCTGGTTTTTGTCGTGGCGACGGTGGTGCAGTTGGTGGGGACGGTGACGGTTGTGGTGGTGGTGGTCAGTTATGGCTTCCCTCTCTTCCTTTCACGCTCTGTTCTGAGCTGGCCTTAGCGTCCTCAGCCTCCTCCTCGAACGTCTGCTCTTTGCTTAAGGGGGAAGGCACGGGTGTAGGACAAGGCAGTCGTGTGGTTCTGTTTGGACTCTTGCCCTTGCCCCTCGACATCTTTTCCCTTCTCCAGCGGTGCAGGTCATTGTCATCCTCCGGGAAAACCCAAAACACTGAACATCAACAACACCAAAGAAGATCCAGGAGTTACTTCGTCATGAAACAGCATGACGAGCTCAAGGCTTGCAAAAATGACCTCTTGACTTTCCATTCCGTGCAGTTGTTCTCCTTATGGAAGCCCTTCAAGTCCAAACGTGAGGCAGTAGGAGCGTCCTCCAGTAGCTCCCTGCTTGCCGTTGGCTGCCAATCCAGTGGCGTGATCGGAGCAGAATAGATTTCACTCTCTACTTCCCAGCGGTCGCCTCCCTGTCCACCAGCCCAGGCAGGTGGGTGCTGGCTGCCGCTCACAAGACCAGGCAATCAAGCACCCACAGGTGGATACCCATGGCGACACATGCCCACGGGCAGGCAAGCACCTCAGACAGGTGTGAGAGCATGGGCTCGTGTACACACACACACACACACACACACACACACACTCACACAGAGACCCCATCTTCCTACCGTGCCACACACAACAGACCCTCACCCAACCACAAACATACTGACACACGCTGTCAGCTGTGCTTTCCTCTGTACCCTCGCACCAGCCTCCCCCCACCCCACCTCCACCCAGTGCCGGCAGCAAGGACTGTGAGAATGGCTGAAACAGGCATTCCCAGTGGGGCTCTCAAAAAGGGACGCAGAGCCGTTCTGTGTTCCAGGAGATAGTCGTCTGTCAGCAGGTGGGCCCAAGCTGCCAGTGTAAACCTGAAGCCTCCCTCGTTTAGCCAGATACATGGGGTCTCCAAGTGGGAGCAGAGTCTGTGCCCGTCCCGCAGAGAATCACGGCCCTGCGTGGGGCTCTGTGACTGGCCATGTTTGTTGGCCTTGCAGGTTCCTGTGTGAGGGCCAGGCCAGCCTGCCCAGAGTCAGTCCTTGGCACCCCATGTTGGGGGCGCCTCCAGGTCGGGCCAGCCAGCCACTTGTGGCTGCACTGTTGGGCCAGCCCGAGTTGGTGGCCTCAAGCTGAAGCTCCAGGCCTGGAAAGAGAAACGGAGTCCTGCAACAAAGTGACCTGAAAGCCAGCGAGGTTTTCGCCGCGGGCATGGTGGCCGCCACCTGGGTCCGGGAGAAATCCTGTGATTGAGACCCTCAGGCAATGTCACCCAGCCAGGTCGCTTGGTGGATCCTTTTGCCTTTTACTTCTCCCAAGAGCAGGAGTCAAGAAAAAACGGGCTTGGGGGAAAGGAAGTGGAAAGGATTGCGGGGGCTGGGGGGTGGGAGTCCAGCCTCGTGGCCAGTGGTCCTTTTGTGCCGTGCATTTGGTGATCCACGTGGGTGCCGGTGGGTGGCTGCCTTTCTTTCCTTTTCTCTCCCCCTTCACGGGACTGTCTGTGTAGGTTTGGTTTTGCTTTTGGTTTGACACCAGAAGGGGAGGAGAACCAAGTCGTCACGGTGTAGTGGGGGCAGGGTTAGGCGCTTAGTCGGCATTGATGGAGCCATACTGCCACCAAGCGGAGATGGTTTCGCTCAAAGCCAGTTTCCAGGTCTCAAGGGACGGAGACAGCCACAGGGCTGGAAGCCACTGGCCCAGTGGGCACGGCGCGGAGTGGGGCTGGGGTGGGTGTGTTGTCCTGAGGGTGCACATGGGCAGTGGGCTCCGGGCCGTGCCTTCGTGTGTGCTCTCGGCGGGAGACTTGACCCTGGTTCTGCAGCCGACCAAGGCCCTCAGAAACCCCAGGGGCGGCACGAGATGGCCGCCCCTGGGAGTGCCCGGTGCAGATGGCCCCGGCCCCAGAACCTCTAAGACCCTCAGCTCCCGGTTAGAAAGGGGGCCACCTGACCCCAGTGCGGCCGCACGCAGGGCACCCCGGCACTCCCCGGCAGGAACGCCGGAGGAAATTGTGCAGAATTCCTCTGGGCCCACCCCCAAAATGGCTGACGGTCGAAGCTGCGCTCCCTGCGCTGGACAGTCTGGGAGCTGCCTGCTGTGTCCGGGGCTCCCAGAGCTCCTGCTTTTTCCCACAGGGTCGCACTGACAGGCACGGGGCCCTCTGGGGCCTCTGAAACCCCGTGGAGGAGACCTCCTGCGCCGTGGGCAGAATCCATTCGGCCCAGCACAGCCTCCCTCTTCCCTGCGCAGGGTGGAAGACTCAGCTCGGCTGCCTGGGCTTTTCCCATATCGAATTCCGCTGGATGGCACTGTGGCTCCGTAAATGGCAGTCACCCCTTTCCCTGCCCCCACCGACAGACACTTCCGCGCCTGTCTTTATAAAGCTTCCAAACAGTGAACGGTGTGCTGTGGTGGTTGGGAAACCATCAGATCACCTTCCTCCTCCTCCTCCTCCTCCTCCTCCTCCTCCTCCTCCTCCTCCTCCTCCTTCTCCTCCTCCTCTTTCTCCCCATCATCATCGTCATTACCATCATCATCACCAGCAGCAGCAGCAGCAGCCACAGAGGCACCAATAGCCCATCATCCTCATCCCCATCCACAGTCGTGCTCACAGACCACCCATCTCACCTTCAGCTGGGCTCTTCACCAACTTGGCCACTTTCCACCAAACCCGAAGTGTAGCTAGGCAGTTCTTGATTCCCTTGATGCCCTGGTTCACAGTGTGCGCCGCTGCCTACGATCGATCGTGCAGAGATCCCATCAGTGAGCTTCCAGTTTCTTCTTTGTATCTTCTGACTCCTCCTGGCCTCTGGCTTGTCTCTGCACCGCATCTCTTCCTAGGGAGCAACCTCTGTTCTGCTCAAATGGATTGCTTCCCTGGGACAACGATCCGGTGGGTCGGTGGCAGCCAGATCCCGGGGAGCTTCCGGAGGTTGTGAACCCTTCTTTACTTGAAGCCCAAGGGTTCGGGAGAGACCACCGTGCGGCATCCCTGCCTGGAACCCCCGAGCCTCCTTTGTCCGAAGGGGTGGGAATTACGGGGATGGCATGGGTCGCACCGTTGGGTCTACTTGGGGAAGGCCACTTGGCCTCGCCTCCATCGGTCCACAGGTTCTCTAGCACCGGGCTCTTTCTTCCCACAGGCCTCGCTAGCCAGGTTCCCAGGCTTCAGTTCTGCACCACAAGCCCGTCCATATGTCATGCTCAATTTTGTCCAGGAGCCCCCGTGAATTGTTGTCTTTTGGGAGAAGCTGCAGTTCGGGGAGGAGGGGGAGGTGAAGTGGGGCTTGGGGTTTAGAGGGTCATGTGGAAGAAGGGAGCTTTGTGGGTCGGTTTGGCACGGAGATCTCTCTGTTCCTCAACCTAAACCCTGATACTAGCCTAGACTTTGCCCTGTAAGACCCGTGAGATCTTGCACGGGAAATTAGGGATCCCCGGTAAACACACACACACAGACCCTCACGCAGAAACACACACGCGCGCGCGCGCGCGCGCGCAAGCACACATCTCAGAAACCACTTCTGAAGAACCACTCAACACCTAAAGGGAATGTTGCGTTTCCAGGTAGGCCCTCAAAACGAGGGATCAGGGCCTTCCTCCAGAGCCGACCGCGATGTGTGGATCGAAGAAAAACTTACACCGTCAAAGCTGAGAGGAACCTTTTATTCGGGGACCTTACTGAGGACTACAGACACGGCGACAGCCACGCACAAATCGCTGTGGAAAGCTTCTGAAGAAGTACGGGAGGAAGGAGCCAGGCTATGAAGGAGTTTTCATTGAATCAAAGAGGAAAACATGGAAACATGGCGGGGCATACCGAAAGATTGCTGCCAATCGCAAAGACAAAAAACAAAACAATGCAGTAAACAGAGCACCAGCACCACCAGCACCAGCACCACCGCCACCAACAAAAGCTCACCGAGACTTCTCAAGGCAGAGATTTGGGCTCTTATTTCTAAGTGTGGGAAGACGCGAGAGACTTGGTCCATTGGCATCATTCCTAGATATGCATCTGCACTTTCCAGGGCTAGTATCCTGCCTTTCTCCATCCTGCGTTGCCCTCGGAGGGGGGGGGGCACCCTTGGGGGCAGCTGCAGTGTCTGAGGGCTGAGGGCAGGGCGACAACCTTTGTTGACTGAAGTGGCTGGTGACATTTTGTGTCCGCAGATGCAAAGGAAAGCAGGCGGTCACCGTGGCGTGAGGGTTTCAGGATGACATGCCCATGCCACCCAGAGCCTGGCGCGAGACCAATGTGGAAGGTGATCGCGAGGCTCGTTAGAGTTTCCTGAATGTTTCCTTTCTTGGCTCCTCTAAAGTCTTCCTAGGTGTGTAGAGCGAGTAGGGTGGAGCTCCAAAGGACAGCACATCCACGGCCCAGGCATTTCCCACACGCTGAAGTACCTTCAGGACTCTTAGAACTGAGGAGTGGACCGTGTGTTTGGGACATTCCTCTAGGCCAAGCTGTCCCAGGAAGCAGGCCCACCTTTACAATTGGTGAGCCAAAACAAACCCACGGAAGACATCCCGCGACCACAAAAGTCACCACGTTCCTGTCAGGTAGGGCCTAAGAGGAATCTTTCCCAGGCGCGAAACCTCAGGGCACATCGGACACTGATTTGGGGAAAATGCAGGGAGGAAGGAGGGCAGGGCTTGGGAGCAGCAAGCGGTGGAATCCCTGCCCTCAGCATCGCTTTCACACTTTGCCTGTGTTGGCCGGGGCTTAAAGTTACTGAAATCACTCGGGCTCGCACACGCACGGCCACGCCCCCCCCCCCCCCCGCACACGGTCACGTTCAGGACAGCACGCGTGTGCACGCCCCCGCACTGGTACCCACTCTGCCCGTCCCCGTGGACCCGACGGTTGCCCTACCTTCCTTGTTCCCTCTTCTTCCTCCTTGCCCGTTTCTGTTGGTATTTCCGCTTCCCTGTTGGGCACTACAGCGTCGCCAAACAGGCCTCTCTCTGGACACGGTTGTGCCCCTTGCCTGAGTGGCTGAGACTTAGCCTTGGCTGACGGCTCTTCCCTCAGGAAGCCCCAGGAGCCTTCGGCTGGTTCCATCTGCCCCCTTGGGACACAGTGCCCTGGGCATCGCCTTCATGCTTCCCCTCCACTACGGTTCTTTCTTTTGATTTCACTTTGCTCCCCACTTTCGGCTCCTGCCTTCCACTCAAAGCCTTACCTTCAGTTCTTCCCTCTGGACAAAAGGCAGGGCTGGGTGCGTGCCTGGGAAGCTCGACCTGGCCAATAGGTGTACTTTCCCTGTGGAAGGGAAAATGCCCCCGTGGACTGGGAGAGGAAGGGCCATGCCCTCACAGCCATCCCTTAGTTGCCATCGGGGATTACCCCACCCCTCTCGTGTCCCTTACCTCCCCCTATTAACCTAGTGTTCCCAGCGCTCTTCCTAACCCTTCTGTGCCCTGAGTGCATCCCGGGGCTCTTTGGCCCTCTGCAGGGTACCCATGACATACTCAGGGTGTCAGAAGGTGGCTCTGCCTCTCCTTTGGCCTTCTGTAGGCCCAGCGGGCCTATTGCTGAGTCGGAGCCCTTGATGGCACTCAGGAGGGACACCCCCCACCCCCCCGCCACCCTGCCCAGGTTGAGGGGCTTCCTGGTGGACTGTCCTTTGGTCTCCCGGCAGCTTGCGTCTCCCTGTCACTCCCTGCGCATGTGGCAAAAGATACACAGTGAAGCGACCGGGCGCTGCATCCACGGCAGCGCTGGTTTTTGTCGTGGCGACGGTGGTGCAGTTGGTGGGGACGGTGACGGTTGTGGTGGTGGTGGTCAGTTATGGCTTCCCTCTCTTCCTTTCACGCTCTGTTCTGAGCTGGCCTTAGCGTCCTCAGCCTCCTCCTCGAACGTCTGCTCTTTGCTTAAGGGGGAAGGCACGGGTGTAGGACAAGGCAGTCGTGTGGTTCTGTTTGGACTCTTGCCCTTGCCCCTCGACATCTTTTCCCTTCTCCAGCGGTGCAGGTCATTGTCATCCTCCGGGAAAACCCAAAACACTGAACATCAACAACACCAAAGAAGATCCAGGAGTTACTTCGTCATGAAACAGCATGACGAGCTCAAGGCTTGCAAAAATGACCTCTTGACTTTCCATTCCGTGCAGTTGTTCTCCTTATGGAAGCCCTTCAAGTCCAAACGTGAGGCAGTAGGAGCCTCCTCCAGTAGCTCCCTGCTTGCCGTTGGCTGCCAATCCAGTGGCGTGATCGGAGCAGAATAGATTTCACTCTCTACTTCCCAGCGGTCGCCTCCCTGTCCACCAGCCCAGGCAGGTGGGTGCTGGCTGCCGCTCACAAGACCAGGCAATCAAGCACCCACAGGTGGATACCCATGGCGACACATGCCCACGGGCCGGCAAGCACCTCAGACAGGTGTGAGAGCATGGGCTCGTGTACACACACACACACACACACACACACACACACACACACACACACTCACACAGAGACCCCATCTTCCTACCGTGCCACACACAACAGACCCTCACCCAACCACAAACATACTGACACACGCTGTCAGCTGTGCTTTCCTCTGTACCCTCGCACCAGCCTCCCCCCACCCCACCTCCACCCAGTGCCGGCAGCAAGGACTGTGAGAATGGCTGAAACAGGCATTCCCAGTGGGGCTCTCAAAAAGGGACGCAGAGCCGTTCTGTGTTCCAGGAGATAGTCGTCTGTCAGCAGGTGGGCCCAAGCTGCCAGTGTAAACCTGAAGCCTCCCTCGTTTAGCCAGATACATGGGGTCTCCAAGTGGGAGCAGAGTCTGTGCCCGTCCCGCAGAGAATCACGGCCCTGCGTGGGGCTCTGTGACTGGCCATGTTTGTTGGCCTTGCAGGTTCCTGTGTGAGGGCCAGGCCAGCCTGCCCAGAGTCAGTCCTTGGCACCCCATGTTGGGGGCGCCTCCAGGTCGGGCCAGCCAGCCACTTGTGGCTGCACTGTTGGGCCAGCCCGAGTTGGTGGCCTCAAGCTGAAGCTCCAGGCCTGGAAAGAGAAACGGAGTCCTGCAACAAAGTGACCTGAAAGCCAGCGAGGTTTTCGCCGCGGGCATGGTGGCCGCCACCTGGGTCCGGGAGAAATCCTGTGATTGAGACCCTCAGGCAATGTCACCCAGCCAGGTCGCTTGGTGGATCCTTTTGCCTTTTACTTCTCCCAAGAGCAGGAGTCAAGAAAAAACGGGCTTGGGGGAAAGGAAGTGGAAAGGATTGCGGGGGCTGGGGGGTGGGAGTCCAGCCTCGTGGCCAGTGGTCCTTTTGTGCCGTGCATTTGGTGATCCACGTGGGTGCCGGTGGGTGGCTGCCTTTCTTTCCTTTTCTCTCCCCCTTCACGGGACTGTCTGTGTAGGTTTGGTTTTGCTTTTGGTTTGACACCAGAAGGGGAGGAGAACCAAGTCGTCACGGTGTAGTGGGGGCAGGGTTAGGCGCTTAGTCGGCATTGATGGAGCCATACTGCCACCAAGCGGAGATGGTTTCGCTCAAAGCCAGTTTCCAGGTCTCAAGGGACGGAGACAGCCACAGGGCTGGAAGCCACTGGCCCAGTGGGCACGGCGCGGAGTGGGGCTGGGGTGGGTGTGTTGTCCTGAGGGTGCACATGGGCAGTGGGCTCCGGGCCGTGCCTTCGTGTGTGCTCTCGGCGGGAGACTTGACCCTGGTTCTGCAGCCGACCAAGGCCCTCAGAAACCCCAGGGGCAGCACGAGATGGCCGCCCCTGGGAGTGCCCGGTGCAGATGGCCCCGGCCCCAGAACCTCTAAGACCCTCAGCTCCCGGTTAGAAAGGGGGCCACCTGACCCCAGTGCGGCCGCACGCAGGGCACCCCGGCACTCCCCGGCAGGAACGCCGGAGGAAATTGTGCAGAATTCCTCTGGGCCCACCCCCAAAATGGCTGACGGTCGAAGCTGCGCTCCCTGCGCTGGACAGTCTGGGAGCTGCCTGCTGTGTCCGGGGCTCCCAGAGCTCCTGCTTTTTCCCACAGGGTCGCACTGACAGGCACGGGGCCCTCTGGGGCCTCTGAAACCCCGTGGAGGAGACCTCCTGCGCCGTGGGCAGAATCCATTCGGCCCAGCACAGCCTCCCTCTTCCCTGCGCAGGGTGGAAGACTCAGCTCGGCTGCCTGGGCTTTTCCCATATCGAATTCCGCTGGATGGCACTGTGGCTCCGTAAATGGCAGTCACCCCTTTCCCTGCCCCCACCGACAGACACTTCCGCGCCTGTCTTTATAAAGCTTCCAAACAGTGAAAGGTGTGCTGTGGTGGTTGGGAAACCATCAGATCACCTTCCTCCTCCTCCTCCTCCTCCTCCTCCTCCTTCTCCTCCTCCTCTTTCTCCCCATCATCATCGTCATTACCATCATCATCACCAGCAGCAGCAGCAGCAGCCACAGAGGCACCAATAGCCCATCATCCTCATCCCCATCCACAGTCGTGCTCACAGACCACCCATCTCACCTTCAGCTGGGCTCTTCACCAACTTGGCCACTTTCCACCAAACCCGAAGTGTAGCTAGGCAGTTCTTGATTCCCTTGATGCCCTGGTTCACAGTGTGCGCCGCTGCCTACGATCGATCGTGCAGAGATCCCATCAGTGAGCTTCCAGTTTCTTCTTTGTATCTTCTGACTCCTCCTGGCCTCTGGCTTGTCTCTGCACCGCATCTCTTCCTAGGGAGCAACCTCTGTTCTGCTCAAATGGATTGCTTCCCTGGGACAACGATCCGGTGGGTCGGTGGCAGCCAGATCCCGGGGAGCTTCCGGAGGTTGTGAACCCTTCTTTACTTGAAGCCCAAGGGTTCGGGAGAGACCACCGTGCGGCATCCCTGCCTGGAACCCCCGAGCCTCCTTTGTCCGAAGGGGTGGGAATTACGGGGATGGCATGGGTCGCACCGTTGGGTCTACTTGGGGAAGGCCACTTGGCCTCGCCTCCATCGGTCCACAGGTTCTCTAGCACCGGGCTCTTTCTTCCCACAGGCCTCGCTAGCCAGGTTCCCAGGCTTCAGTTCTGCACCACAAGCCCGTCCATATGTCATGCTCAATTTTGTCCAGGAGCCCCCGTGAATTGTCTTTTGGGAGAAGCTGCAGTTCGGGGAGGAGGGGGAGGTGAAGTGGGGCTTGGGGTTTAGAGGGTCATGTGGAAGAAGGGAGCTTTGTGGGTCGGTTTGGCACGGAGATCTCTCTGTTCCTCAACCTAAACCCTGATACTAGCCTAGACTTTGCCCTGTAAGACCCGTGAGATCTTGCACGGGAAATTAGGGATCCCCGGTAAACACACACACACAGACACTCACGCAGAAACACACACACACGCGCGCGCGCAAGCACACATCTCAGAAACCACTTCTGAAGAACCACTCAACACCTAAAGGGAATGTTGCGTTTCCAGGTAGGCCCTCAAAACGAGGGATCAGGGCCTTCCTCCAGAGCCGACCGCGATGTGTGGATCGAAGAAAAACTTACACCGTCAAAGCTGAGAGGAACCTTTTATTCGGGGACCTTACTGAGGACTACAGACACGGCGACAGCCACGCACAAATCGCTGTGGAAAGCTTCTGAAGAAGTACGGGAGGAAGGAGCCAGGCTATGAAGGAGTTTTCATTGAATCAAAGAGGAAAACATGGAAACATGGCGGGGCATACCGAAAGATTGCTGCCAATCGCAAAGACAAAAAACAAAACAATGCAGTAAACAGAGCACCAGCACCACCAGCACCAGCACCACCGCCACCAACAAAAGCTCACCGAGACTTCTCAAGGCAGAGATTTGGGCTCTTATTTCTAAGTGTGGGAAGACGCGAGAGACTTGGTCCATTGGCATCATTCCTAGATATGCATCTGCACTTTCCAGGGCTAGTATCCTGCCTTTCTCCATCCTGCGTTGCCCTCGGAGGGGGGGGGGCACCCTTGGGGGCAGCTGCAGTGTCTGAGGGCTGAGGGCAGGGCGACAACCTTTGTTGACTGAAGTGGCTGGTGACATTTTGTGTCCGCAGATGCAAAGGAAAGCAGGCGGTCACCGTGGCGTGAGGGTTTCAGGATGACATGCCCATGCCACCCAGAGCCTGGCGCGAGACCAATGTGGAAGGTGATCGCGAGGCTCGTTAGAGTTTCCTGAATGTTTCCTTTCTTGGCTCCTCTAAAGTCTTCCTAGGTGTGTAGAGCGAGTAGGGTGGAGCTCCAAAGGACAGCACATCCACGGCCCAGGCATTTCCCACACGCTGAAGTACCTTCAGGACTCTTAGAACTGAGGAGTGGACCGTGTGTTTGGGACATTCCTCTAGGCCAAGCTGTCCCAGGAAGCAGGCCCACCTTTACAATTGGTGAGCCAAAACAAACCCACGGAAGACATCCCGCGACCACAAAAGTCACCACGTTCCTGTCAGGTAGGGCCTAAGAGGAATCTTTCCCAGGCGCGAAACCTCAGGGCACATCGGACACTGATTTGGGGAAAATGCAGGGAGGAAGGAGGGCAGGGCTTGGGAGCAGCAAGCGGTGGAATCCCTGCCCTCAGCATCGCTTTCACACTTTGCCTGTGTTGGCCGGGGCTTAAAGTTACTGAAATCACTCGGGCTCGCACACGCACGGCCACGCCCCCCCCCCCCCCCCGCACACGGTCACGTTCAGGACAGCACGCGTGTGCACGCCCCCGCACTGGTACCCACTCTGCCCGTCCCCGTGGACCCGACGGTTGCCCTACCTTCCTTGTTCCCTCTTCTTCCTCCTTGCCCGTTTCTGTTGGTATTTCCGCTTCCCTGTTGGGCACTACAGCGTCGCCAAACAGGCCTCTCTCTGGACACGGTTGTGCCCCTTGCCTGAGTGGCTGAGACTTAGCCTTGGCTGACGGCTCTTCCCTCAGGAAGCCCCAGGAGCCTTCGGCTGGTTCCATCTGCCCCCTTGGGACACAGTGCCCTGGGCATCGCCTTCATGCTTCCCCTCCACTACGGTTCTTTCTTTTGATTTCACTTTGCTCCCCACTTTCGGCTCCTGCCTTCCACTCAAAGCCTTACCTTCAGTTCTTCCCTCTGGACAAAAGGCAGGGCTGGGTGCGTGCCTGGGAAGCTCGACCTGGCCAATAGGTGTACTTTCCCTGTGGAAGGGAAAATGCCCCCGTGGACTGGGAGAGGAAGGGCCATGCCCTCACAGCCATCCCTTAGTTGCCATCGGGGATTACCCCACCCCTCTCGTGTCCCTTACCTCCCCCTATTAACCTAGTGTTCCCAGCGCTCTTCCTAACCCTTCTGTGCCCTGAGTGCATCCCGGGGCTCTTTGGCCCTCTGCAGGGTACCCATGACATACTCAGGGTGTCAGAAGGTGGCTCTGCCTCTCCTTTGGCCTTCTGTAGGCCCAGCGGGCCTATTGCTGAGTCGGAGCCCTTGATGGCACTCAGGAGGGACACCCCCCACCCCCCCGCCACCCTGCCCAGGTTGAGGGGCTTCCTGGTGGACTGTCCTTTGGTCTCCCGGCAGCTTGCGTCTCCCTGTCACTCCCTGCGCATGTGGCAAAAGATACACAGTGAAGCGACCGGGCGCTGCATCCACGGCAGCGCTGGTTTTTGTCGTGGCGACGGTGGTGCAGTTGGTGGGGACGGTGACGGTTGTGGTGGTGGTGGTCAGTTATGGCTTCCCTCTCTTCCTTTCACGCTCTGTTCTGAGCTGGCCTTAGCGTCCTCAGCCTCCTCCTCGAACGTCTGCTCTTTGCTTAAGGGGGAAGGCACGGGTGTAGGACAAGGCAGTCGTGTGGTTCTGTTTGGACTCTTGCCCTTGCCCCTCGACATCTTTTCCCTTCTCCAGCGGTGCAGGTCATTGTCATCCTCCGGGAAAACCCAAAACACTGAACATCAACAACACCAAAGAAGATCCAGGAGTTACTTCGTCATGAAACAGCATGACGAGCTCAAGGCTTGCAAAAATGACCTCTTGACTTTCCATTCCGTGCAGTTGTTCTCCTTATGGAAGCCCTTCAAGTCCAAACGTGAGGCAGTAGGAGCCTCCTCCAGTAGCTCCCTGCTTGCCGTTGGCTGCCAATCCAGTGGCGTGATCGGAGCAGAATAGATTTCACTCTCTACTTCCCAGCGGTCGCCTCCCTGTCCACCAGCCCAGGCAGGTGGGTGCTGGCTGCCGCTCACAAGACCAGGCAATCAAGCACCCACAGGTGGATACCCATGGCGACACATGCCCACGGGCAGGCAAGCACCTCAGACAGGTGTGAGAGCATGGGCTCGTGTACACACACACACACACACACACACACACACACACTCACACAGAGACCCCATCTTCCTACCGTGCCACACACAACAGACCCTCACCCAACCACAAACATACTGACACACGCTGTCAGCTGTGCTTTCCTCTGTACCCTCGCACCAGCCTCCCCCCACCCCACCTCCACCCAGTGCCGGCAGCAAGGACTGTGAGAATGGCTGAAACAGGCATTCCCAGTGGGGCTCTCAAAAAGGGACGCAGAGCCGTTCTGTGTTCCAGGAGATAGTCGTCTGTCAGCAGGTGGGCCCAAGCTGCCAGTGTAAACCTGAAGCCTCCCTCGTTTAGCCAGATACATGGGGTCTCCAAGTGGGAGCAGAGTCTGTGCCCGTCCCGCAGAGAATCACGGCCCTGCGTGGGGCTCTGTGACTGGCCATGTTTGTTGGCCTTGCAGGTTCCTGTGTGAGGGCCAGGCCAGCCTGCCCAGAGTCAGTCCTTGGCACCCCATGTTGGGGGCGCCTCCAGGTCGGGCCAGCCAGCCACTTGTGGCTGCACTGTTGGGCCAGCCCGAGTTGGTGGCCTCAAGCTGAAGCTCCAGGCCTGGAAAGAGAAACGGAGTCCTGCAACAAAGTGACCTGAAAGCCAGCGAGGTTTTCGCCGCGGGCATGGTGGCCGCCACCTGGGTCCGGGAGAAATCCTGTGATTGAGACCCTCAGGCAATGTCACCCAGCCAGGTCGCTTGGTGGATCCTTTTGCCTTTTACTTCTCCCAAGAGCAGGAGTCAAGAAAAAACGGGCTTGGGGGAAAGGAAGTGGAAAGGATTGCGGGGGCTGGGGGGTGGGAGTCCAGCCTCGTGGCCAGTGGTCCTTTTGTGCCGTGCATTTGGTGATCCACGTGGGTGCCGGTGGGTGGCTGCCTTTCTTTCCTTTTCTCTCCCCCTTCACGGGACTGTCTGTGTAGGTTTGGTTTTGCTTTTGGTTTGACACCAGAAGGGGAGGAGAACCAAGTCGTCACGGTGTAGTGGGGGCAGGGTTAGGCGCTTAGTCGGCATTGATGGAGCCATACTGCCACCAAGCGGAGATGGTTTCGCTCAAAGCCAGTTTCCAGGTCTCAAGGGACGGAGACAGCCACAGGGCTGGAAGCCACTGGCCCAGTGGGCACGGCGCGGAGTGGGGCTGGGGTGGGTGTGTTGTCCTGAGGGTGCACATGGGCAGTGGGCTCCGGGCCGTGCCTTCGTGTGTGCTCTCGGCGGGAGACTTGACCCTGGTTCTGCAGCCGACCAAGGCCCTCAGAAACCCCAGGGGCGGCACGAGATGGCCGCCCCTGGGAGTGCCCGGTGCAGATGGCCCCGGCCCCAGAACCTCTAAGACCCTCAGCTCCCGGTTAGAAAGGGGGCCACCTGACCCCAGTGCGGCCGCACGCAGGGCACCCCGGCACTCCCCGGCAGGAACGCCGGAGGAAATTGTGCAGAATTCCTCTGGGCCCACCCCCAAAATGGCTGACGGTCGAAGCTGCGCTCCCTGCGCTGGACAGTCTGGGAGCTGCCTGCTGTGTCCGGGGCTCCCAGAGCTCCTGCTTTTTCCCACAGGGTCGCACTGACAGGCACGGGGCCCTCTGGGGCCTCTGAAACCCCGTGGAGGAGACCTCCTGCGCCGTGGGCAGAATCCATTCGGCCCAGCACAGCCTCCCTCTTCCCTGCGCAGGGTGGAAGACTCAGCTCGGCTGCCTGGGCTTTTCCCATATCGAATTCCGCTGGATGGCACTGTGGCTCCGTAAATGGCAGTCACCCCTTTCCCTGCCCCCACCGACAGACACTTCCGCGCCTGTCTTTATAAAGCTTCCAAACAGTGAACGGTGTGCTGTGGTGGTTGGGAAACCATCAGATCACCTTCCTCCTCCTCCTCCTCCTCCTCCTCCTCCTCCTCCTCCTCCTCCACCTCCTCCTTCTCCCCATCATCATCGTCATTACCATCATCATCACCAGCAGCAGCAGCAGCAGCCACAGAGGCACCAATAGCCCATCATCCTCATCCCCATCCACAGTCGTGCTCACAGACCACCCATCTCACCTTCAGCTGGGCTCTTCACCAACTTGGCCACTTTCCACCAAACCCGAAGTGTAGCTAGGCAGTTCTTGATTCCCTTGATGCCCTGGTTCACAGTGTGCGCCGCTGCCTACGATCGATCGTGCAGAGATCCCATCAGTGAGCTTCCAGTTTCTTCTTTGTATCTTCTGACTCCTCCTGGCCTCTGGCTTGTCTCTGCACCGCATCTCTTCCTAGGGAGCAACCTCTGTTCTGCTCAAATGGATTGCTTCCCTGGGACAACGATCCGGTGGGTCGGTGGCAGCCAGATCCCGGGGAGCTTCCGGAGGTTGTGAACCCTTCTTTACTTGAAGCCCAAGGGTTCGGGAGAGACCACCGTGCGGCATCCCTGCCTGGAACCCCCGAGCCTCCTTTGTCCGAAGGGGTGGGAATTACGGGGATGGCATGGGTCGCACCGTTGGGTCTACTTGGGGAAGGCCACTTGGCCTCGCCTCCATCGGTCCACAGGTTCTCTAGCACCGGGCTCTTTCTTCCCACAGGCCTCGCTAGCCAGGTTCCCAGGCTTCAGTTCTGCACCACAAGCCCGTCCATATGTCATGCTCAATTTTGTCCAGGAGCCCCCGTGAATTGTTGTCTTTTGGGAGAAGCTGCAGTTCGGGGAGGAGGGGGAGGTGAAGTGGGGCTTGGGGTTTAGAGGGTCATGTGGAAGAAGGGAGCTTTGTGGGTCGGTTTGGCACGGAGATCTCTCTGTTCCTCAACCTAAACCCTGATACTAGCCTAGACTTTGCCCTGTAAGACCCGTGAGATCTTGCAGGGGAAATTAGGGATCCCCGGTAAACACACACACACAGACCCTCACGCAGAAACACACACACGCGCGCGCGCGCGCGCGCAAGCACACATCTCAGAAACCACTTCTGAAGAACCACTCAACACCTAAAGGGAATGTTGCGTTTCCAGGTAGGCCCTCAAAACGAGGGATCAGGGCCTTCCTCCAGAGCCGACCGCGATGTGTGGATCGAAGAAAAACTTACACCGTCAAAGCTGAGAGGAACCTTTTATTCGGGGACCTTACTGAGGACTACAGACACGGCGACAGCCACGCACAAATCGCTGTGGAAAGCTTCTGAAGAAGTACGGGAGGAAGGAGCCAGGCTATGAAGGAGTTTTCATTGAATCAAAGAGGAAAACATGGAAACATGGCGGGGCATACCGAAAGATTGCTGCCAATCGCAAAGACAAAAAACAAAACAATGCAGTAAACAGAGCACCAGCACCACCAGCACCAGCACCACCGCCACCAACAAAAGCTCACCGAGACTTCTCAAGGCAGAGATTTGGGCTCTTATTTCTAAGTGTGGGAAGACGCGAGAGACTTGGTCCATTGGCATCATTCCTAGATATGCATCTGCACTTTCCAGGGCTAGTATCCTGCCTTTCTCCATCCTGCGTTGCCCTCGGAGGGGGGGGGGCACCCTTGGGGGCAGCTGCAGTGTCTGAGGGCTGAGGGCAGGGCGACAACCTTTGTTGACTGAAGTGGCTGGTGACATTTTGTGTCCGCAGATGCAAAGGAAAGCAGGCGGTCACCGTGGCGTGAGGGTTTCAGGATGACATGCCCATGCCACCCAGAGCCTGGCGCGAGACCAATGTGGAAGGTGATCGCGAGGCTCGTTAGAGTTTCCTGAATGTTTCCTTTCTTGGCTCCTCTAAAGTCTTCCTAGGTGTGTAGAGCGAGTAGGGTGGAGCTCCAAAGGACAGCACATCCACGGCCCAGGCATTTCCCACACGCTGAAGTACCTTCAGGACTCTTAGAACTGAGGAGTGGACCGTGTGTTTGGGACATTCCTCTAGGCCAAGCTGTCCCAGGAAGCAGGCCCACCTTTACAATTGGTGAGCCAAAACAAACCCACGGAAGACATCCCGCGACCACAAAAGTCACCACGTTCCTGTCAGGTAGGGCCTAAGAGGAATCTTTCCCAGGCGTGAAACCTCAGGGCACATCGGACACTGATTTGGGGAAAATGCAGGGAGGAAGGAGGGCAGGGCTTGGGAGCAGCAAGCGGTGGAATCCCTGCCCTCAGCATCGCTTTCACACTTTGCCTGTGTTGGCCGGGGCTTAAAGTTACTGAAATCACTCGGGCTCGCACACGCACGGCCACGCCCCCCCCCCGCACACGGTCACGTTCAGGACAGCACGCGTGTGCACGCCCCCGCACTGGTACCCACTCTGCCCGTCCCCGTGGACCCGACGGTTGCCCTACCTTCCTTGTTCCCTCTTCTTCCTCCTTGCCCGTTTCTGTTGGTATTTCCGCTTCCCTGTTGGGCACTACAGCGTCGCCAAACAGGCCTCTCTCTGGACACGGTTGTGCCCCTTGCCTGAGTGGCTGAGACTTAGCCTTGGCTGACGGCTCTTCCCTCAGGAAGCCCCAGGAGCCTTCGGCTGGTTCCATCTGCCCACTTGGGACACAGTGCCCTGGGCATCGCCTTCATGCTTCCCCTCCACTACGGTTCTTTCTTTTGATTTCACTTTGCTCCCCACTTTCGGCTCCTGCCTTCCACTCAAAGCCTTACCTTCAGTTCTTCCCTCTGGACAAAAGGCAGGGCTGGGTGCGTGCCTGGGAAGCTCGACCTGGCCAATAGGTGTACTTTCCCTGTGGAAGGGAAAATGCCCCCGTGGACTGGGAGAGGAAGGGCCATGCCCTCACAGCCATCCCTTAGTTGCCATCGGGGATTACCCCACCCCTCTCGTGTCCCTTACCTCCCCCTATTAACCTAGTGTTCCCAGCGCTCTTCCTAACCCTTCTGTGCCCTGAGTGCATCCCGGGGCTCTTTGGCCCTCTGCAGGGTACCCATGACATACTCAGGGTGTCAGAAGGTGGCTCTGCCTCTCCTTTGGCCTTCTGTAGGCCCAGCGGGCCTATTGCTGAGTCGGAGCCCTTGATGGCACTCAGGAGGGACACCCCCCACCCCCCCGCCACCCTGCCCAGGTTGAGGGGCTTCCTGGTGGACTGTCCTTTGGTCTCCCGGCAGCTTGCGTCTCCCTGTCACTCCCTGCGCATGTGGCAAAAGATACACAGTGAAGCGACCGGGCGCTGCATCCACGGCAGCGCTGGTTTTTGTCGTGGCGACGGTGGTGCAGTTGGTGGGGACGGTGACGGTTGTGGTGGTGGTGGTCAGTTATGGCTTCCCTCTCTTCCTTTCACGCTCTGTTCTGAGCTGGCCTTAGCGTCCTCAGCCTCCTCCTCGAACGTCTGCTCTTTGCTTAAGGGGGAAGGCACGGGTGTAGGACAAGGCAGTCGTGTGGTTCTGTTTGGACTCTTGCCCTTGCCCCTCGACATCTTTTCCCTTCTCCAGCGGTGCAGGTCATTGTCATCCTCCGGGAAAACCCAAAACACTGAACATCAACAACACCAAAGAAGATCCAGGAGTTACTTCGTCATGAAACAGCATGACGAGCTCAAGGCTTGCAAAAATGACCTCTTGACTTTCCATTCCGTGCAGTTGTTCTCCTTATGGAAGCCCTTCAAGTCCAAACGTGAGGCAGTAGGAGCCTCCTCCAGTAGCTCCCTGCTTGCCGTTGGCTGCCAATCCAGTGGCGTGATCGGAGCAGAATAGATTTCACTCTCTACTTCCCAGCGGTCGCCTCCCTGTCCACCAGCCCAGGCAGGTGGGTGCTGGCTGCCGCTCACAAGACCAGGCAATCAAGCACCCACAGGTGGATACCCATGGCGACACATGCCCACGGGCAGGCAAGCACCTCAGACAGGTGTGAGAGCATGGGCTCGTGTACACACACACACACACACACACACACACACACTCACACAGAGACCCCATCTTCCTACCGTGCCACACACAACAGACCCTCACCCAACCACAAACATACTGACACACGCTGTCAGCTGTGCTTTCCTCTGTACCCTCGCACCAGCCTCCCCCCACCCCACCTCCACCCAGTGCCGGCAGCAAGGACTGTGAGAATGGCTGAAACAGGCATTCCCAGTGGGGCTCTCAAAAAGGGACGCAGAGCCGTTCTGTGTTCCAGGAGATAGTCGTCTGTCAGCAGGTGGGCCCAAGCTGCCAGTGTAAACCTGAAGCCTCCCTCGTTTAGCCAGATACATGGGGTCTCCAAGTGGGAGCAGAGTCTGTGCCCGTCCCGCAGAGAATCACGGCCCTGCGTGGGGCTCTGTGACTGGCCATGTTTGTTGGCCTTGCAGGTTCCTGTGTGAGGGCCAGGCCAGCCTGCCCAGAGTCAGTCCTTGGCACCCCATGTTGGGGGCGCCTCCAGGTCGGGCCAGCCAGCCACTTGTGGCTGCACTGTTGGGCCAGCCCGAGTTGGTGGCCTCAAGCTGAAGCTCCAGGCCTGGAAAGAGAAACGGAGTCCTGCAACAAAGTGACCTGAAAGCCAGCGAGGTTTTCGCCGCGGGCATGGTGGCCGCCACCTGGGTCCGGGAGAAATCCTGTGATTGAGACCCTCAGGCAATGTCACCCAGCCAGGTCGCTTGGTGGATCCTTTTGCCTTTTACTTCTCCCAAGAGCAGGAGTCAAGAAAAAACGGGCTTGGGGGAAAGGAAGTGGAAAGGATTGCGGGGGCTGGGGGGTGGGAGTCCAGCCTCGTGGCCAGTGGTCCTTTTGTGCCGTGCATTTGGTGATCCACGTGGGTGCCGGTGGGTGGCTGCCTTTCTTTCCTTTTCTCTCCCCCTTCACGGGACTGTCTGTGTAGGTTTGGTTTTGCTTTTGGTTTGACACCAGAAGGGGAGGAGAACCAAGTCGTCACGGTGTAGTGGGGGCAGGGTTAGGCGCTTAGTCGGCATTGATGGAGCCATACTGCCACCAAGCGGAGATGGTTTCGCTCAAAGCCAGTTTCCAGGTCTCAAGGGACGGAGACAGCCACAGGGCTGGAAGCCACTGGCCCAGTGGGCACGGCGCGGAGTGGGGCTGGGGTGGGTGTGTTGTCCTGAGGGTGCACATGGGCAGTGGGCTCCGGGCCGTGCCTTCGTGTGTGCTCTCGGCGGGAGACTTGACCCTGGTTCTGCAGCCGACCAAGGCCCTCAGAAACCCCAGGGGCGGCACGAGATGGCCGCCCCTGGGAGTGCCCGGTGCAGATGGCCCCGGCCCCAGAACCTCTAAGACCCTCAGCTCCCGGTTAGAAAGGGGGCCACCTGACCCCAGTGCGGCCGCACGCAGGGCACCCCGGCACTCCCCGGCAGGAACGCCGGAGGAAATTGTGCAGAATTCCTCTGGGCCCACCCCCAAAATGGCTGACGGTCGAAGCTGCGCTCCCTGCGCTGGACAGTCTGGGAGCTGCCTGCTGTGTCCGGGGCTCCCAGAGCTCCTGCTTTTTCCCACAGGGTCGCACTGACAGGCACGGGGCCCTCTGGGGCCTCTGAAACCCCGTGGAGGAGACCTCCTGCGCCGTGGGCAGAATCCATTCGGCCCAGCACAGCCTCCCTCTTCCCTGCGCAGGGTGGAAGACTCAGCTCGGCTGCCTGGGCTTTTCCCATATCGAATTCCGCTGGATGGCACTGTGGCTCCGTAAATGGCAGTCACCCCTTTCCCTGCCCCCACCGACAGACACTTCCGCGCCTGTCTTTATAAAGCTTCCAAACAGTGAACGGTGTGCTGTGGTGGTTGGGAAACCATCAGATCACCTTCCTCCTCCTCCTCCTCCTCCTCCTCCTCCTCCTCCTCCTCCTCCTCCTCCTTCTCCTCCTCCTCTTTCTCCCCATCATCATCGTCATTACCATCATCATCACCAGCAGCAGCAGCAGCAGCCACAGAGGCACCAATAGCCCATCATCCTCATCCCCATCCACAGTCGTGCTCACAGACCACCCATCTCACCTTCAGCTGGGCTCTTCACCAACTTGGCCACTTTCCACCAAACCCGAAGTGTAGCTAGGCAGTTCTTGATTCCCTTGATGCCCTGGTTCACAGTGTGCGCCGCTGCCTACGATCGATCGTGCAGAGATCCCATCAGTGAGCTTCCAGTTTCTTCTTTGTATCTTCTGACTCCTCCTGGCCTCTGGCTTGTCTCTGCACCGCATCTCTTCCTAGGGAGCAACCTCTGTTCTGCTCAAATGGATTGCTTCCCTGGGACAACGATCCGGTGGGTCGGTGGCAGCCAGATCCCGGGGAGCTTCCGGAGGTTGTGAACCCTTCTTTACTTGAAGCCCAAGGGTTCGGGAGAGACCACCGTGCGGCATCCCTGCCTGGAACCCCCGAGCCTCCTTTGTCCGAAGGGGTGGGAATTACGGGGATGGCATGGGTCGCACCGTTGGGTCTACTTGGGGAAGGCCACTTGGCCTCGCCTCCATCGGTCCACAGGTTCTCTAGCACCGGGCTCTTTCTTCCCACAGGCCTCGCTAGCCAGGTTCCCAGGCTTCAGTTCTGCACCACAAGCCCGTCCATATGTCATGCTCAATTTTGTCCAGGAGCCCCCGTGAATTGTTGTCTTTTGGGAGAAGCTGCAGTTCGGGGAGGAGGGGGAGGTGAAGTGGGGCTTGGGGTTTAGAGGGTCATGTGGAAGAAGGGAGCTTTGTGGGTCGGTTTGGCACGGAGATCTCTCTGTTCCTCAACCTAAACCCTGATACTAGCCTAGACTTTGCCCTGTAAGACCCGTGAGATCTTGCACGGGAAATTAGGGATCCCCGGTAAACACACACACACAGACCCTCACGCAGAAACACACACGCGCGCGCGCGCGCGCGCGCAAGCACACATCTCAGAAACCACTTCTGAAGAACCACTCAACACCTAAAGGGAATGTTGCGTTTCCAGGTAGGCCCTCAAAACGAGGGATCAGGGCCTTCCTCCAGAGCCGACCGCGATGTGTGGATCGAAGAAAAACTTACACCGTCAAAGCTGAGAGGAACCTTTTATTCGGGGACCTTACTGAGGACTACAGACACGGCGACAGCCACGCACAAATCGCTGTGGAAAGCTTCTGAAGAAGTACGGGAGGAAGGAGCCAGGCTATGAAGGAGTTTTCATTGAATCAAAGAGGAAAACATGGAAACATGGCGGGGCATACCGAAAGATTGCTGCCAATCGCAAAGACAAAAAACAAAACAATGCAGTAAACAGAGCACCAGCACCACCAGCACCAGCACCACCGCCACCAACAAAAGCTCACCGAGACTTCTCAAGGCAGAGATTTGGGCTCTTATTTCTAAGTGTGGGAAGACGCGAGAGACTTGGTCCATTGGCATCATTCCTAGATATGCATCTGCACTTTCCAGGGCTAGTATCCTGCCTTTCTCCATCCTGCGTTGCCCTCGGAGGGGGGGGGGCACCCTTGGGGGCAGCTGCAGTGTCTGAGGGCTGAGGGCAGGGCGACAACCTTTGTTGACTGAAGTGGCTGGTGACATTTTGTGTCCGCAGATGCAAAGGAAAGCAGGCGGTCACCGTGGCGTGAGGGTTTCAGGATGACATGCCCATGCCACCCAGAGCCTGGCGCGAGACCAATGTGGAAGGTGATCGCGAGGCTCGTTAGAGTTTCCTGAATGTTTCCTTTCTTGGCTCCTCTAAAGTCTTCCTAGGTGTGTAGAGCGAGTAGGGTGGAGCTCCAAAGGACAGCACATCCACGGCCCAGGCATTTCCCACACGCTGAAGTACCTTCAGGACTCTTAGAACTGAGGAGTGGACCGTGTGTTTGGGACATTCCTCTAGGCCAAGCTGTCCCAGGAAGCAGGCCCACCTTTACAATTGGTGAGCCAAAACAAACCCACGGAAGACATCCCGCGACCACAAAAGTCACCACGTTCCTGTCAGGTAGGGCCTAAGAGGAATCTTTCCCAGGCGTGAAACCTCAGGGCACATCGGACACTGATTTGGGGAAAATGCAGGGAGGAAGGAGGGCAGGGCTTGGGAGCAGCAAGCGGTGGAATCCCTGCCCTCAGCATCGCTTTCACACTTTGCCTGTGTTGGCCGGGGCTTAAAGTTACTGAAATCACTCGGGCTCGCACACGCACGGCCACGCCCCCCCCCCCCCCCCGCACACGGTCACGTTCAGGACAGCACGCGTGTGCACGCCCCCGCACTGGTACCCACTCTGCCCGTCCCCGTGGACCCGACGGTTGCCCTACCTTCCTTGTTCCCTCTTCTTCCTCCTTGCCCGTTTCTGTTGGTATTTCCGCTTCCCTGTTGGGCACTACAGCGTCGCCAAACAGGCCTCTCTCTGGACACGGTTGTGCCCCTTGCCTGAGTGGCTGAGACTTAGCCTTGGCTGACGGCTCTTCCCTCAGGAAGCCCCAGGAGCCTTCGGCTGGTTCCATCTGCCCACTTGGGACACAGTGCCCTGGGCATCGCCTTCATGCTTCCCCTCCACTACGGTTCTTTCTTTTGATTTCACTTTGCTCCCCACTTTCGGCTCCTGCCTTCCACTCAAAGCCTTACCTTCAGTTCTTCCCTCTGGACAAAAGGCAGGGCTGGGTGCGTGCCTGGGAAGCTCGACCTGGCCAATAGGTGTACTTTCCCTGTGGAAGGGAAAATGCCCCCGTGGACTGGGAGAGGAAGGGCCATGCCCTCACAGCCATCCCTTAGTTGCCATCGGGGATTACCCCACCCCTCTCGTGTCCCTTACCTCCCCCTATTAACCTAGTGTTCCCAGCGCTCTTCCTAACCCTTCTGTGCCCTGAGTGCATCCCGGGGCTCTTTGGCCCTCTGCAGGGTACCCATGACATACTCAGGGTGTCAGAAGGTGGCTCTGCCTCTCCTTTGGCCTTCTGTAGGCCCAGCGGGCCTATTGCTGAGTCGGAGCCCTTGATGGCACTCAGGAGGGACACCCCCCACCCCCCCGCCACCCTGCCCAGGTTGAGGGGCTTCCTGGTGGACTGTCCTTTGGTCTCCCGGCAGCTTGCGTCTCCCTGTCACTCCCTGCGCATGTGGCAAAAGATACACAGTGAAGCGACCGGGCGCTGCATCCACGGCAGCGCTGGTTTTTGTCGTGGCGACGGTGGTGCAGTTGGTGGGGACGGTGACGGTTGTGGTGGTGGTGGTCAGTTATGGCTTCCCTCTCTTCCTTTCACGCTCTGTTCTGAGCTGGCCTTAGCGTCCTCAGCCTCCTCCTCGAACGTCTGCTCTTTGCTTAAGGGGGAAGGCACGGGTGTAGGACAAGGCAGTCGTGTGGTTCTGTTTGGACTCTTGCCCTTGCCCCTCGACATCTTTTCCCTTCTCCAGCGGTGCAGGTCATTGTCATCCTCCGGGAAAACCCAAAACACTGAACATCAACAACACCAAAGAAGATCCAGGAGTTACTTCGTCATGAAACAGCATGACGAGCTCAAGGCTTGCAAAAATGACCTCTTGACTTTCCATTCCGTGCAGTTGTTCTCCTTATGGAAGCCCTTCAAGTCCAAACGTGAGGCAGTAGGAGCGTCCTCCAGTAGCTCCCTGCTTGCCGTTGGCTGCCAATCCAGTGGCGTGATCGGAGCAGAATAGATTTCACTCTCTACTTCCCAGCGGTCGCCTCCCTGTCCACCAGCCCAGGCAGGTGGGTGCTGGCTGCCGCTCACAAGACCAGGCAATCAAGCACCCACAGGTGGATACCCATGGCGACACATGCCCACGGGCAGGCAAGCACCTCAGACAGGTGTGAGAGCATGGGCTCGTGTACACACACACACACACACACACACACACACACTCACACAGAGACCCCATCTTCCTACCGTGCCACACACAACAGACCCTCACCCAACCACAAACATACTGACACACGCTGTCAGCTGTGCTTTCCTCTGTACCCTCGCACCAGCCTCCCCCCACCCCACCTCCACCCAGTGCCGGCAGCAAGGACTGTGAGAATGGCTGAAACAGGCATTCCCAGTGGGGCTCTCAAAAAGGGACGCAGAGCCGTTCTGTGTTCCAGGAGATAGTCGTCTGTCAGCAGGTGGGCCCAAGCTGCCAGTGTAAACCTGAAGCCTCCCTCGTTTAGCCAGATACATGGGGTCTCCAAGTGGGAGCAGAGTCTGTGCCCGTCCCGCAGAGAATCACGGCCCTGCGTGGGGCTCTGTGACTGGCCATGTTTGTTGGCCTTGCAGGTTCCTGTGTGAGGGCCAGGCCAGCCTGCCCAGAGTCAGTCCTTGGCACCCCATGTTGGGGGCGCCTCCAGGTCGGGCCAGCCAGCCACTTGTGGCTGCACTGTTGGGCCAGCCCGAGTTGGTGGCCTCAAGCTGAAGCTCCAGGCCTGGAAAGAGAAACGGAGTCCTGCAACAAAGTGACCTGAAAGCCAGCGAGGTTTTCGCCGCGGGCATGGTGGCCGCCACCTGGGTCCGGGAGAAATCCTGTGATTGAGACCCTCAGGCAATGTCACCCAGCCAGGTCGCTTGGTGGATCCTTTTGCCTTTTACTTCTCCCAAGAGCAGGAGTCAAGAAAAAACGGGCTTGGGGGAAAGGAAGTGGAAAGGATTGCGGGGGCTGGGGGGTGGGAGTCCAGCCTCGTGGCCAGTGGTCCTTTTGTGCCGTGCATTTGGTGATCCACGTGGGTGCCGGTGGGTGGCTGCCTTTCTTTCCTTTTCTCTCCCCCTTCACGGGACTGTCTGTGTAGGTTTGGTTTTGCTTTTGGTTTGACACCAGAAGGGGAGGAGAACCAAGTCGTCACGGTGTAGTGGGGGCAGGGTTAGGCGCTTAGTCGGCATTGATGGAGCCATACTGCCACCAAGCGGAGATGGTTTCGCTCAAAGCCAGTTTCCAGGTCTCAAGGGACGGAGACAGCCACAGGGCTGGAAGCCACTGGCCCAGTGGGCACGGCGCGGAGTGGGGCTGGGGTGGGTGTGTTGTCCTGAGGGTGCACATGGGCAGTGGGCTCCGGGCCGTGCCTTCGTGTGTGCTCTCGGCGGGAGACTTGACCCTGGTTCTGCAGCCGACCAAGGCCCTCAGAAACCCCAGGGGCGGCACGAGATGGCCGCCCCTGGGAGTGCCCGGTGCAGATGGCCCCGGCCCCAGAACCTCTAAGACCCTCAGCTCCCGGTTAGAAAGGGGGCCACCTGACCCCAGTGCGGCCGCACGCAGGGCACCCCGGCACTCCCCGGCAGGAACGCCGGAGGAAATTGTGCAGAATTCCTCTGGGCCCACCCCCAAAATGGCTGACGGTCGAAGCTGCGCTCCCTGCGCTGGACAGTCTGGGAGCTGCCTGCTGTGTCCGGGGCTCCCAGAGCTCCTGCTTTTTCCCACAGGGTCGCACTGACAGGCACGGGGCCCTCTGGGGCCTCTGAAACCCCGTGGAGGAGACCTCCTGCGCCGTGGGCAGAATCCATTCGGCCCAGCACAGCCTCCCTCTTCCCTGCGCAGGGTGGAAGACTCAGCTCGGCTGCCTGGGCTTTTCCCATATCGAATTCCGCTGGATGGCACTGTGGCTCCGTAAATGGCAGTCACCCCTTTCCCTGCCCCCACCGACAGACACTTCCGCGCCTGTCTTTATAAAGCTTCCAAACAGTGAACGGTGTGCTGTGGTGGTTGGGAAACCATCAGATCACCTTCCTCCTCCTCCTCCTCCTCCTCCTCCTCCTCCTCCTCCTCCTCCTCCTCCTTCTCCTCCTCCTCTTTCTCCCCATCATCATCGTCATTACCATCATCATCACCAGCAGCAGCAGCAGCAGCCACAGAGGCACCAATAGCCCATCATCCTCATCCCCATCCACAGTCGTGCTCACAGACCACCCATCTCACCTTCAGCTGGGCTCTTCACCAACTTGGCCACTTTCCACCAAACCCGAAGTGTAGCTAGGCAGTTCTTGATTCCCTTGATGCCCTGGTTCACAGTGTGCGCCGCTGCCTACGATCGATCGTGCAGAGATCCCATCAGTGAGCTTCCAGTTTCTTCTTTGTATCTTCTGACTCCTCCTGGCCTCTGGCTTGTCTCTGCACCGCATCTCTTCCTAGGGAGCAACCTCTGTTCTGCTCAAATGGATTGCTTCCCTGGGACAACGATCCGGTGGGTCGGTGGCAGCCAGATCCCGGGGAGCTTCCGGAGGTTGTGAACCCTTCTTTACTTGAAGCCCAAGGGTTCGGGAGAGACCACCGTGCGGCATCCCTGCCTGGAACCCCCGAGCCTCCTTTGTCCGAAGGGGTGGGAATTACGGGGATGGCATGGGTCGCACCGTTGGGTCTACTTGGGGAAGGCCACTTGGCCTCGCCTCCATCGGTCCACAGGTTCTCTAGCACCGGGCTCTTTCTTCCCACAGGCCTCGCTAGCCAGGTTCCCAGGCTTCAGTTCTGCACCACAAGCCCGTCCATATGTCATGCTCAATTTTGTCCAGGAGCCCCCGTGAATTGTTGTCTTTTGGGAGAAGCTGCAGTTCGGGGAGGAGGGGGAGGTGAAGTGGGGCTTGGGGTTTAGAGGGTCATGTGGAAGAAGGGAGCTTTGTGGGTCGGTTTGGCACGGAGATCTCTCTGTTCCTCAACCTAAACCCTGATACTAGCCTAGACTTTGCCCTGTAAGACCCGTGAGATCTTGCACGGGAAATTAGGGATCCCCGGTAAACACACACACACAGACCCTCACGCAGAAACACACACGCGCGCGCGCGCGCGCGCGCAAGCACACATCTCAGAAACCACTTCTGAAGAACCACTCAACACCTAAAGGGAATGTTGCGTTTCCAGGTAGGCCCTCAAAACGAGGGATCAGGGCCTTCCTCCAGAGCCGACCGCGATGTGTGGATCGAAGAAAAACTTACACCGTCAAAGCTGAGAGGAACCTTTTATTCGGGGACCTTACTGAGGACTACAGACACGGCGACAGCCACGCACAAATCGCTGTGGAAAGCTTCTGAAGAAGTACGGGAGGAAGGAGCCAGGCTATGAAGGAGTTTTCATTGAATCAAAGAGGAAAACATGGAAACATGGCGGGGCATACCGAAAGATTGCTGCCAATCGCAAAGACAAAAAACAAAACAATGCAGTAAACAGAGCACCAGCACCACCAGCACCAGCACCACCGCCACCAACAAAAGCTCACCGAGACTTCTCAAGGCAGAGATTTGGGCTCTTATTTCTAAGTGTGGGAAGACGCGAGAGACTTGGTCCATTGGCATCATTCCTAGATATGCATCTGCACTTTCCAGGGCTAGTATCCTGCCTTTCTCCATCCTGCGTTGCCCTCGGAGGGGGGGGGGCACCCTTGGGGGCAGCTGCAGTGTCTGAGGGCTGAGGGCAGGGCGACAACCTTTGTTGACTGAAGTGGCTGGTGACATTTTGTGTCCGCAGATGCAAAGGAAAGCAGGCGGTCACCGTGGCGTGAGGGTTTCAGGATGACATGCCCATGCCACCCAGAGCCTGGCGCGAGACCAATGTGGAAGGTGATCGCGAGGCTCGTTAGAGTTTCCTGAATGTTTCCTTTCTTGGCTCCTCTAAAGTCTTCCTAGGTGTGTAGAGCGAGTAGGGTGGAGCTCCAAAGGACAGCACATCCACGGCCCAGGCATTTCCCACACGCTGAAGTACCTTCAGGACTCTTAGAACTGAGGAGTGGACCGTGTGTTTGGGACATTCCTCTAGGCCAAGCTGTCCCAGGAAGCAGGCCCACCTTTACAATTGGTGAGCCAAAACAAACCCACGGAAGACATCCCGCGACCACAAAAGTCACCACGTTCCTGTCAGGTAGGGCCTAAGAGGAATCTTTCCCAGGCGCGAAACCTCAGGGCACATCGGACACTGATTTGGGGAAAATGCAGGGAGGAAGGAGGGCAGGGCTTGGGAGCAGCAAGCGGTGGAATCCCTGCCCTCAGCATCGCTTTCACACTTTGCCTGTGTTGGCCGGGGCTTAAAGTTACTGAAATCACTCGGGCTCGCACACGCACGGCCACGCCCCCCCCCCCCCCCGCACACGGTCACGTTCAGGACAGCACGCGTGTGCACGCCCCCGCACTGGTACCCACTCTGCCCGTCCCCGTGGACCCGACGGTTGCCCTACCTTCCTTGTTCCCTCTTCTTCCTCCTTGCCCGTTTCTGTTGGTATTTCCGCTTCCCTGTTGGGCACTACAGCGTCGCCAAACAGGCCTCTCTCTGGACACGGTTGTGCCCCTTGCCTGAGTGGCTGAGACTTAGCCTTGGCTGACGGCTCTTCCCTCAGGAAGCCCCAGGAGCCTTCGGCTGGTTCCATCTGCCCCCTTGGGACACAGTGCCCTGGGCATCGCCTTCATGCTTCCCCTCCACTACGGTTCTTTCTTTTGATTTCACTTTGCTCCCCACTTTCGGCTCCTGCCTTCCACTCAAAGCCTTACCTTCAGTTCTTCCCTCTGGACAAAAGGCAGGGCTGGGTGCGTGCCTGGGAAGCTCGACCTGGCCAATAGGTGTACTTTCCCTGTGGAAGGGAAAATGCCCCCGTGGACTGGGAGAGGAAGGGCCATGCCCTCACAGCCATCCCTTAGTTGCCATCGGGGATTACCCCACCCCTCTCGTGTCCCTTACCTCCCCCTATTAACCTAGTGTTCCCAGCGCTCTTCCTAACCCTTCTGTGCCCTGAGTGCATCCCGGGGCTCTTTGGCCCTCTGCAGGGTACCCATGACATACTCAGGGTGTCAGAAGGTGGCTCTGCCTCTCCTTTGGCCTTCTGTAGGCCCAGCGGGCCTATTGCTGAGTCGGAGCCCTTGATGGCACTCAGGAGGGACACCCCCCACCCCCCCGCCACCCTGCCCAGGTTGAGGGGCTTCCTGGTGGACTGTCCTTTGGTCTCCCGGCAGCTTGCGTCTCCCTGTCACTCCCTGCGCATGTGGCAAAAGATACACAGTGAAGCGACCGGGCGCTGCATCCACGGCAGCGCTGGTTTTTGTCGTGGCGACGGTGGTGCAGTTGGTGGGGACGGTGACGGTTGTGGTGGTGGTGGTCAGTTATGGCTTCCCTCTCTTCCTTTCACGCTCTGTTCTGAGCTGGCCTTAGCGTCCTCAGCCTCCTCCTCGAACGTCTGCTCTTTGCTTAAGGGGGAAGGCACGGGTGTAGGACAAGGCAGTCGTGTGGTTCTGTTTGGACTCTTGCCCTTGCCCCTCGACATCTTTTCCCTTCTCCAGCGGTGCAGGTCATTGTCATCCTCCGGGAAAACCCAAAACACTGAACATCAACAACACCAAAGAAGATCCAGGAGTTACTTCGTCATGAAACAGCATGACGAGCTCAAGGCTTGCAAAAATGACCTCTTGACTTTCCATTCCGTGCAGTTGTTCTCCTTATGGAAGCCCTTCAAGTCCAAACGTGAGGCAGTAGGAGCGTCCTCCAGTAGCTCCCTGCTTGCCGTTGGCTGCCAATCCAGTGGCGTGATCGGAGCAGAATAGATTTCACTCTCTACTTCCCAGCGGTCGCCTCCCTGTCCACCAGCCCAGGCAGGTGGGTGCTGGCTGCCGCTCACAAGACCAGGCAATCAAGCACCCACAGGTGGATACCCATGGCGACACATGCCCACGGGCAGGCAAGCACCTCAGACAGGTGTGAGAGCATGGGCTCGTGTACACACACACACACACACACACACACACACACACACACACTCACACAGAGACCCCATCTTCCTACCGTGCCACACACAACAGACCCTCACCCAACCACAAACATACTGACACACGCTGTCAGCTGTGCTTTCCTCTGTACCCTCGCACCAGCCTCCCCCCACCCCACCTCCACCCAGTGCCGGCAGCAAGGACTGTGAGAATGGCTGAAACAGGCATTCCCAGTGGGGCTCTCAAAAAGGGACGCAGAGCCGTTCTGTGTTCCAGGAGATAGTCGTCTGTCAGCAGGTGGGCCCAAGCTGCCAGTGTAAACCTGAAGCCTCCCTCGTTTAGCCAGATACATGGGGTCTCCAAGTGGGAGCAGAGTCTGTGCCCGTCCCGCAGAGAATCACGGCCCTGCGTGGGGCTCTGTGACTGGCCATGTTTGTTGGCCTTGCAGGTTCCTGTGTGAGGGCCAGGCCAGCCTGCCCAGAGTCAGTCCTTGGCACCCCATGTTGGGGGCGCCTCCAGGTCGGGCCAGCCAGCCACTTGTGGCTGCACTGTTGGGCCAGCCCGAGTTGGTGGCCTCAAGCTGAAGCTCCAGGCCTGGAAAGAGAAACGGAGTCCTGCAACAAAGTGACCTGAAAGCCAGCGAGGTTTTCGCCGCGGGCATGGTGGCCGCCACCTGGGTCCGGGAGAAATCCTGTGATTGAGACCCTCAGGCAATGTCACCCAGCCAGGTCGCTTGGTGGATCCTTTTGCCTTTTACTTCTCCCAAGAGCAGGAGTCAAGAAAAAACGGGCTTGGGGGAAAGGAAGTGGAAAGGATTGCGGGGGCTGGGGGGTGGGAGTCCAGCCTCGTGGCCAGTGGTCCTTTTGTGCCGTGCATTTGGTGATCCACGTGGGTGCCGGTGGGTGGCTGCCTTTCTTTCCTTTTCTCTCCCCCTTCACGGGACTGTCTGTGTAGGTTTGGTTTTGCTTTTGGTTTGACACCAGAAGGGGAGGAGAACCAAGTCGTCACGGTGTAGTGGGGGCAGGGTTAGGCGCTTAGTCGGCATTGATGGAGCCATACTGCCACCAAGCGGAGATGGTTTCGCTCAAAGCCAGTTTCCAGGTCTCAAGGGACGGAGACAGCCACAGGGCTGGAAGCCACTGGCCCAGTGGGCACGGCGCGGAGTGGGGCTGGGGTGGGTGTGTTGTCCTGAGGGTGCACATGGGCAGTGGGCTCCGGGCCGTGCCTTCGTGTGTGCTCTCGGCGGGAGACTTGACCCTGGTTCTGCAGCCGACCAAGGCCCTCAGAAACCCCAGGGGCGGCACGAGATGGCCGCCCCTGGGAGTGCCCGGTGCAGATGGCCCCGGCCCCAGAACCTCTAAGACCCTCAGCTCCCGGTTAGAAAGGGGGCCACCTGACCCCAGTGCGGCCGCACGCAGGGCACCCCGGCACTCCCCGGCAGGAACGCCGGAGGAAATTGTGCAGAATTCCTCTGGGCCCACCCCCAAAATGGCTGACGGTCGAAGCTGCGCTCCCTGCGCTGGACAGTCTGGGAGCTGCCTGCTGTGTCCGGGGCTCCCAGAGCTCCTGCTTTTTCCCACAGGGTCGCACTGACAGGCACGGGGCCCTCTGGGGCCTCTGAAACCCCGTGGAGGAGACCTCCTGCGCCGTGGGCAGAATCCATTCGGCCCAGCACAGCCTCCCTCTTCCCTGCGCAGGGTGGAAGACTCAGCTCGGCTGCCTGGGCTTTTCCCATATCGAATTCCGCTGGATGGCACTGTGGCTCCGTAAATGGCAGTCACCCCTTTCCCTGCCCCCACCGACAGACACTTCCGCGCCTGTCTTTATAAAGCTTCCAAACAGTGAAAGGTGTGCTGTGGTGGTTGGGAAACCATCAGACCACCTTCCTCCTCCTCCTCCTCCTCCTCCTCCTCCTTCTCCTCCTCCTCTTTCTCCCCATCATCATCGTCATTACCATCATCATCACCAGCAGCAGCAGCAGCAGCCACAGAGGCACCAATAGCCCATCATCCTCATCCCCATCCACAGTCGTGCTCACAGACCACCCATCTCACCTTCAGCTGGGCTCTTCACCAACTTGGCCACTTTCCACCAAACCCGAAGTGTAGCTAGGCAGTTCTTGATTCCCTTGATGCCCTGGTTCACAGTGTGCGCCGCTGCCTACGATCGATCGTGCAGAGATCCCATCAGTGAGCTTCCAGTTTCTTCTTTGTATCTTCTGACTCCTCCTGGCCTCTGGCTTGTCTCTGCACCGCATCTCTTCCTAGGGAGCAACCTCTGTTCTGCTCAAATGGATTGCTTCCCTGGGACAACGATCCGGTGGGTCGGTGGCAGCCAGATCCCGGGGAGCTTCCGGAGGTTGTGAACCCTTCTTTACTTGAAGCCCAAGGGTTCGGGAGAGACCACCGTGCGGCATCCCTGCCTGGAACCCCCGAGCCTCCTTTGTCCGAAGGGGTGGGAATTACGGGGATGGCATGGGTCGCACCGTTGGGTCTACTTGGGGAAGGCCACTTGGCCTCGCCTCCATCGGTCCACAGGTTCTCTAGCACCGGGCTCTTTCTTCCCACAGGCCTCGCTAGCCAGGTTCCCAGGCTTCAGTTCTGCACCACAAGCCCGTCCATATGTCATGCTCAATTTTGTCCAGGAGCCCCCGTGAATTGTCTTTTGGGAGAAGCTGCAGTTCGGGGAGGAGGGGGAGGTGAAGTGGGGCTTGGGGTTTAGAGGGTCATGTGGAAGAAGGGAGCTTTGTGGGTCGGTTTGGCACGGAGATCTCTCTGTTCCTCAACCTAAACCCTGATACTAGCCTAGACTTTGCCCTGTAAGACCCGTGAGATCTTGCACGGGAAATTAGGGATCCCCGGTAAACACACACACACAGACACTCACGCAGAAACACACACACACGCGCGCGCGCAAGCACACATCTCAGAAACCACTTCTGAAGAACCACTCAACACCTAAAGGGAATGTTGCGTTTCCAGGTAGGCCCTCAAAACGAGGGATCAGGGCCTTCCTCCAGAGCCGACCGCGATGTGTGGATCGAAGAAAAACTTACACCGTCAAAGCTGAGAGGAACCTTTTATTCGGGGACCTTACTGAGGACTACAGACACGGCGACAGCCACGCACAAATCGCTGTGGAAAGCTTCTGAAGAAGTACGGGAGGAAGGAGCCAGGCTATGAAGGAGTTTTCATTGAATCAAAGAGGAAAACATGGAAACATGGCGGGGCATACCGAAAGATTGCTGCCAATCGCAAAGACAAAAAACAAAACAATGCAGTAAACAGAGCACCAGCACCACCAGCACCAGCACCACCGCCACCAACAAAAGCTCACCGAGACTTCTCAAGGCAGAGATTTGGGCTCTTATTTCTAAGTGTGGGAAGACGCGAGAGACTTGGTCCATTGGCATCATTCCTAGATATGCATCTGCACTTTCCAGGGCTAGTATCCTGCCTTTCTCCATCCTGCGTTGCCCTCGGGGGGGGGGGGCACCCTTGGGGGCAGCTGCAGTGTCTGAGGGCTGAGGGCAGGGCGACAACCTTTGTTGACTGAAGTGGCTGGTGACATTTTGTGTCCGCAGATGCAAAGGAAAGCAGGCGGTCACCGTGGCGTGAGGGTTTCAGGATGACATGCCCATGCCACCCAGAGCCTGGCGCGAGACCAATGTGGAAGGTGATCGCGAGGCTCGTTAGAGTTTCCTGAATGTTTCCTTTCTTGGCTCCTCTAAAGTCTTCCTAGGTGTGTAGAGCGAGTAGGGTGGAGCTCCAAAGGACAGCACATCCACGGCCCAGGCATTTCCCACACGCTGAAGTACCTTCAGGACTCTTAGAACTGAGGAGTGGACCGTGTGTTTGGGACATTCCTCTAGGCCAAGCTGTCCCAGGAAGCAGGCCCACCTTTACAATTGGTGAGCCAAAACAAACCCACGGAAGACATCCCGCGACCACAAAAGTCACCACGTTCCTGTCAGGTAGGGCCTAAGAGGAATCTTTCCCAGGCGCGAAACCTCAGGGCACATCGGACACTGATTTGGGGAAAATGCAGGGAGGAAGGAGGGCAGGGCTTGGGAGCAGCAAGCGGTGGAATCCCTGCCCTCAGCATCGCTTTCACACTTTGCCTGTGTTGGCCGGGGCTTAAAGTTACTGAAATCACTCGGGCTCGCACACGCACGGCCACGCCCCCCCCCCCCCCCCCCGCACACGGTCACGTTCAGGACAGCACGCGTGTGCACGCCCCCGCACTGGTACCCACTCTGCCCGTCCCCGTGGACCCGACGGTTGCCCTACCTTCCTTGTTCCCTCTTCTTCCTCCTTGCCCGTTTCTGTTGGTATTTCCGCTTCCCTGTTGGGCACTACAGCGTCGCCAAACAGGCCTCTCTCTGGACACGGTTGTGCCCCTTGCCTGAGTGGCTGAGACTTAGCCTTGGCTGACGGCTCTTCCCTCAGGAAGCCCCAGGAGCCTTCGGCTGGTTCCATCTGCCCACTTGGGACACAGTGCCCTGGGCATCGCCTTCATGCTTCCTCTCCACTACGGTTCTTTCTTTTGATTTCACTTTGCTCCCCACTTTCGGCTCCTGCCTTCCACTCAAAGCCTTACCTTCAGTTCTTCCCTCTGGACAAAAGGCAGGGCTGGGTGCGTGCCTGGGAAGCTCGACCTGGCCAATAGGTGTACTTTCCCTGTGGAAGGGAAAATGCCCCCGTGGACTGGGAGAGGAAGGGCCATGCCCTCACAGCCATCCCTTAGTTGCCATCGGGGATTACCCCACCCCTCTCGTGTCCCTTACCTCCCCCTATTAACCTAGTGTTCCCAGCGCTCTTCCTAACCCTTCTGTGCCCTGAGTGCATCCCGGGGCTCTTTGGCCCTCTGCAGGGTACCCATGACATACTCAGGGTGTCAGAAGGTGGCTCTGCCTCTCCTTTGGCCTTCTGTAGGCCCAGCGGGCCTATTGCTGAGTCGGAGCCCTTGATGGCACTCAGGAGGGCCCCCCCCAACCCCCGCCACCCTGCCCAGGTTGAGGGGCTTCCTGGTGGACTGTCCTTTGGTCTCCCGGCAGCTTGCGTCTCCCTGTCACTCCCTGCGCATGTGGCAAAAGATACACAGTGAAGCGACCGGGCGCTGCATCCACGGCAGCGCTGGTTTTTGTCGTGGCGACGGTGGTGCAGTTGGTGGGGACGGTGACGGTTGTGGTGGTGGTGGTCAGTTATGGCTTCCCTCTCTTCCTTTCACGCTCTGTTCTGAGCTGGCCTTAGCGTCCTCAGCCTCCTCCTCGAACGTCTGCTCTTTGCTTAAGGGGGAAGGCACGGGTGTAGGACAAGGCAGTCGTGTGGTTCTGTTTGGACTCTTGCCCTTGCCCCTCGACATCTTTTCCCTTCTCCAGCGGTGCAGGTCATTGTCATCCTCCGGGAAAACCCAAAACACTGAACATCAACAACACCAAAGAAGATCCAGGAGTTACTTCGTCATGAAACAGCATGACGAGCTCAAGGCTTGCAAAAATGACCTCTTGACTTTCCATTCCGTGCAGTTGTTCTCCTTATGGAAGCCCTTCAAGTCCAAACGTGAGGCAGTAGGAGCCTCCTCCAGTAGCTCCCTGCTTGCCGTTGGCTGCCAATCCAGTGGCGTGATCGGAGCAGAATAGATTTCACTCTCTACTTCCCAGCGGTCGCCTCCCTGTCCACCAGCCCAGGCAGGTGGGTGCTGGCTGCCGCTCACAAGACCAGGCAATCAAGCACCCACAGGTGGATACCCATGGCGACACATGCCCACGGGCAGGCAAGCACCTCAGACAGGTGTGAGAGCATGGGCTCGTGTACACACACACACACACACACACACACACACACACACACTCACACAGAGACCCCATCTTCCTACCGTGCCACACACAACAGACCCTCACCCAACCACAAACATACTGACACACGCTGTCAGCTGTGCTTTCCTCTGTACCCTCGCACCAGCCTCCCCCCACCCCACCTCCACCCAGTGCCGGCAGCAAGGACTGTGAGAATGGCTGAAACAGGCATTCCCAGTGGGGCTCTCAAAAAGGGACGCAGAGCCGTTCTGTGTTCCAGGAGATAGTCGTCTGTCAGCAGGTGGGCCCAAGCTGCCAGTGTAAACCTGAAGCCTCCCTCGTTTAGCCAGATACATGGGGTCTCCAAGTGGGAGCAGAGTCTGTGCCCGTCCCGCAGAGAATCACGGCCCTGCGTGGGGCTCTGTGACTGGCCATGTTTGTTGGCCTTGCAGGTTCCTGTGTGAGGGCCAGGCCAGCCTGCCCAGAGTCAGTCCTTGGCACCCCATGTTGGGGGCGCCTCCAGGTCGGGCCAGCCAGCCACTTGTGGCTGCACTGTTGGGCCAGCCCGAGTTGGTGGCCTCAAGCTGAAGCTCCAGGCCTGGAAAGAGAAACGGAGTCCTGCAACAAAGTGACCTGAAAGCCAGCGAGGTTTTCGCCGCGGGCATGGTGGCCGCCACCTGGGTCCGGGAGAAATCCTGTGATTGAGACCCTCAGGCAATGTCACCCAGCCAGGTCGCTTGGTGGATCCTTTTGCCTTTTACTTCTCCCAAGAGCAGGAGTCAAGAAAAAACGGGCTTGGGGGAAAGGAAGTGGAAAGGATTGCGGGGGCTGGGGGGTGGGAGTCCAGCCTCGTGGCCAGTGGTCCTTTTGTGCCGTGCATTTGGTGATCCACGTGGGTGCCGGTGGGTGGCTGCCTTTCTTTCCTTTTCTCTCCCCCTTCACGGGACTGTCTGTGTAGGTTTGGTTTTGCTTTTGGTTTGACACCAGAAGGGGAGGAGAACCAAGTCGTCACGGTGTAGTGGGGGCAGGGTTAGGCGCTTAGTCGGCATTGATGGAGCCATACTGCCACCAAGCGGAGATGGTTTCGCTCAAAGCCAGTTTCCAGGTCTCAAGGGACGGAGACAGCCACAGGGCTGGAAGCCACTGGCCCAGTGGGCACGGCGCGGAGTGGGGCTGGGGTGGGTGTGTTGTCCTGAGGGTGCACATGGGCAGTGGGCTCCGGGCCGTGCCTTCGTGTGTGCTCTCGGCGGGAGACTTGACCCTGGTTCTGCAGCCGACCAAGGCCCTCAGAAACCCCAGGGGCGGCACGAGATGGCCGCCCCTGGGAGTGCCCGGTGCAGATGGCCCCGGCCCCAGAACCTCTAAGACCCTCAGCTCCCGGTTAGAAAGGGGGCCACCTGACCCCAGTGCGGCCGCACGCAGGGCACCCCGGCACTCCCCGGCAGGAACGCCGGAGGAAATTGTGCAGAATTCCTCTGGGCCCACCCCCAAAATGGCTGACGGTCGAAGCTGCGCTCCCTGCGCTGGACAGTCTGGGAGCTGCCTGCTGTGTCCGGGGCTCCCAGAGCTCCTGCTTTTTCCCACAGGGTCGCACTGACAGGCACGGGGCCCTCTGGGGCCTCTGAAACCCCGTGGAGGAGACCTCCTGCGCCGTGGGCAGAATCCATTCGGCCCAGCACAGCCTCCCTCTTCCCTGCGCAGGGTGGAAGACTCAGCTCGGCTGCCTGGGCTTTTCCCATATCGAATTCCGCTGGATGGCACTGTGGCTCCGTAAATGGCAGTCACCCCTTTCCCTGCCCCCACCGACAGACACTTCCGCGCCTGTCTTTATAAAGCTTCCAAACAGTGAACGGTGTGCTGTGGTGGTTGGGAAACCATCAGATCACCTTCCTCCTCCTCCTCCTCCTCCTCCTCCTCCTCCTCCTCCTCCTCCTCCTCCTCCTCCACCTCCTCCTTCTCCCCATCATCATCGTCATTACCATCATCATCACCAGCAGCAGCAGCAGCAGCCACAGAGGCACCAATAGCCCATCATCCTCATCCCCATCCACAGTCGTGCTCACAGACCACCCATCTCACCTTCAGCTGGGCTCTTCACCAACTTGGCCACTTTCCACCAAACCCGAAGTGTAGCTAGGCAGTTCTTGATTCCCTTGATGCCCTGGTTCACAGTGTGCGCCGCTGCCTACGATCGATCGTGCAGAGATCCCATCAGTGAGCTTCCAGTTTCTTCTTTGTATCTTCTGACTCCTCCTGGCCTCTGGCTTGTCTCTGCACCGCATCTCTTCCTAGGGAGCAACCTCTGTTCTGCTCAAATGGATTGCTTCCCTGGGACAACGATCCGGTGGGTCGGTGGCAGCCAGATCCCGGGGAGCTTCCGGAGGTTGTGAACCCTTCTTTACTTGAAGCCCAAGGGTTCGGGAGAGACCACCGTGCGGCATCCCTGCCTGGAACCCCCGAGCCTCCTTTGTCCGAAGGGGTGGGAATTACGGGGATGGCATGGGTCGCACCGTTGGGTCTACTTGGGGAAGGCCACTTGGCCTCGCCTCCATCGGTCCACAGGTTCTCTAGCACCGGGCTCTTTCTTCCCACAGGCCTCGCTAGCCAGGTTCCCAGGCTTCAGTTCTGCACCACAAGCCCGTCCATATGTCATGCTCAATTTTGTCCAGGAGCCCCCGTGAATTGTTGTCTTTTGGGAGAAGCTGCAGTTCGGGGAGGAGGGGGAGGTGAAGTGGGGCTTGGGGTTTAGAGGGTCATGTGGAAGAAGGGAGCTTTGTGGGTCGGTTTGGCACGGAGATCTCTCTGTTCCTCAACCTAAACCCTGATACTAGCCTAGACTTTGCCCTGTAAGACCCGTGAGATCTTGCAGGGGAAATTAGGGATCCCCGGTAAACACACACACACAGACCCTCACGCAGAAACACACACACGCGCGCGCGCGCGCGCGCGCAAGCACACATCTCAGAAACCACTTCTGAAGAACCACTCAACACCTAAAGGGAATGTTGCGTTTCCAGGTAGGCCCTCAAAACGAGGGATCAGGGCCTTCCTCCAGAGCCGACCGCGATGTGTGGATCGAAGAAAAACTTACACCGTCAAAGCTGAGAGGAACCTTTTATTCGGGGACCTTACTGAGGACTACAGACACGGCGACAGCCACGCACAAATCGCTGTGGAAAGCTTCTGAAGAAGTACGGGAGGAAGGAGCCAGGCTATGAAGGAGTTTTCATTGAATCAAAGAGGAAAACATGGAAACATGGCGGGGCATACCGAAAGATTGCTGCCAATCGCAAAGACAAAAAACAAAACAATGCAGTAAACAGAGCACCAGCACCACCAGCACCAGCACCACCGCCACCAACAAAAGCTCACCGAGACTTCTCAAGGCAGAGATTTGGGCTCTTATTTCTAAGTGTGGGAAGACGCGAGAGACTTGGTCCATTGGCATCATTCCTAGATATGCATCTGCACTTTCCAGGGCTAGTATCCTGCCTTTCTCCATCCTGCGTTGCCCTCGGAGGGGGGGGGGCACCCTTGGGGGCAGCTGCAGTGTCTGAGGGCTGAGGGCAGGGCGACAACCTTTGTTGACTGAAGTGGCTGGTGACATTTTGTGTCCGCAGATGCAAAGGAAAGCAGGCGGTCACCGTGGCGTGAGGGTTTCAGGATGACATGCCCATGCCACCCAGAGCCTGGCGCGAGACCAATGTGGAAGGTGATCGCGAGGCTCGTTAGAGTTTCCTGAATGTTTCCTTTCTTGGCTCCTCTAAAGTCTTCCTAGGTGTGTAGAGCGAGTAGGGTGGAGCTCCAAAGGACAGCACATCCACGGCCCAGGCATTTCCCACACGCTGAAGTACCTTCAGGACTCTTAGAACTGAGGAGTGGACCGTGTGTTTGGGACATTCCTCTAGGCCAAGCTGTCCCAGGAAGCAGGCCCACCTTTACAATTGGTGAGCCAAAACAAACCCACGGAAGACATCCCGCGACCACAAAAGTCACCACGTTCCTGTCAGGTAGGGCCTAAGAGGAATCTTTCCCAGGCGCGAAACCTCAGGGCACATCGGACACTGATTTGGGGAAAATGCAGGGAGGAAGGAGGGCAGGGCTTGGGAGCAGCAAGCGGTGGAATCCCTGCCCTCAGCATCGCTTTCACACTTTGCCTGTGTTGGCCGGGGCTTAAAGTTACTGAAATCACTCGGGCTCGCACACGCACGGCCACGCCCCCCCCCCCCCCGCACACGGTCACGTTCAGGACAGCACGCGTGTGCACGCCCCCGCACTGGTACCCACTCTGCCCGTCCCCGTGGACCCGACGGTTGCCCTACCTTCCTTGTTCCCTCTTCTTCCTCCTTGCCCGTTTCTGTTGGTATTTCCGCTTCCCTGTTGGGCACTACAGCGTCGCCAAACAGGCCTCTCTCTGGACACGGTTGTGCCCCTTGCCTGAGTGGCTGAGACTTAGCCTTGGCTGACGGCTCTTCCCTCAGGAAGCCCCAGGAGCCTTCGGCTGGTTCCATCTGCCCACTTGGGACACAGTGCCCTGGGCATCGCCTTCATGCTTCCCCTCCACTACGGTTCTTTCTTTTGATTTCACTTTGCTCCCCACTTTCGGCTCCTGCCTTCCACTCAAAGCCTTACCTTCAGTTCTTCCCTCTGGACAAAAGGCAGGGCTGGGTGCGTGCCTGGGAAGCTCGACCTGGCCAATAGGTGTACTTTCCCTGTGGAAGGGAAAATGCCCCCGTGGACTGGGAGAGGAAGGGCCATGCCCTCACAGCCATCCCTTAGTTGCCATCGGGGATTACCCCACCCCTCTCGTGTCCCTTACCTCCCCCTATTAACCTAGTGTTCCCAGCGCTCTTCCTAACCCTTCTGTGCCCTGAGTGCATCCCGGGGCTCTTTGGCCCTCTGCAGGGTACCCATGACATACTCAGGGTGTCAGAAGGTGGCTCTGCCTCTCCTTTGGCCTTCTGTAGGCCCAGCGGGCCTATTGCTGAGTCGGAGCCCTTGATGGCACTCAGGAGGGACACCCCCCACCCCCCCGTCACCCTGCCCAGGTTGAGGGGCTTCCTGGTGGACTGTCCTTTGGTCTCCCGGCAGCTTGCGTCTCCCTGTCACTCCCTGCGCATGTGGCAAAAGATACACAGTGAAGCGACCGGGCGCTGCATCCACGGCAGCGCTGGTTTTTGTCGTGGCGACGGTGGTGCAGTTGGTGGGGACGGTGACGGTTGTGGTGGTGGTGGTCAGTTATGGCTTCCCTCTCTTCCTTTCACGCTCTGTTCTGAGCTGGCCTTAGCGTCCTCAGCCTCCTCCTCGAACGTCTGCTCTTTGCTTAAGGGGGAAGGCACGGGTGTAGGACAAGGCAGTCGTGTGGTTCTGTTTGGACTCTTGCCCTTGCCCCTCGACATCTTTTCCCTTCTCCAGCGGTGCAGGTCATTGTCATCCTCCGGGAAAACCCAAAACACTGAACATCAACAACACCAAAGAAGATCCAGGAGTTACTTCGTCATGAAACAGCATGACGAGCTCAAGGCTTGCAAAAATGACCTCTTGACTTTCCATTCCGTGCAGTTGTTCTCCTTATGGAAGCCCTTCAAGTCCAAACGTGAGGCAGTAGGAGCCTCCTCCAGTAGCTCCCTGCTTGCCGTTGGCTGCCAATCCAGTGGCGTGATCGGAGCAGAATAGATTTCACTCTCTACTTCCCAGCGGTCGCCTCCCTGTCCACCAGCCCAGGCAGGTGGGTGCTGGCTGCCGCTCACAAGACCAGGCAATCAAGCACCCACAGGTGGATACCCATGGCGACACATGCCCACGGGCAGGCAAGCACCTCAGACAGGTGTGAGAGCATGGGCTCGTGTACACACACACACACACACACACACACACACTCACACAGAGACCCCATCTTCCTACCGTGCCACACACAACAGACCCTCACCCAACCACAAACATACTGACACACGCTGTCAGCTGTGCTTTCCTCTGTACCCTCGCACCAGCCTCCCCCCACCCCACCTCCACCCAGTGCCGGCAGCAAGGACTGTGAGAATGGCTGAAACAGGCATTCCCAGTGGGGCTCTCAAAAAGGGACGCAGAGCCGTTCTGTGTTCCAGGAGATAGTCGTCTGTCAGCAGGTGGGCCCAAGCTGCCAGTGTAAACCTGAAGCCTCCCTCGTTTAGCCAGATACATGGGGTCTCCAAGTGGGAGCAGAGTCTGTGCCCGTCCCGCAGAGAATCACGGCCCTGCGTGGGGCTCTGTGACTGGCCATGTTTGTTGGCCTTGCAGGTTCCTGTGTGAGGGCCAGGCCAGCCTGCCCAGAGTCAGTCCTTGGCACCCCATGTTGGGGGCGCCTCCAGGTCGGGCCAGCCAGCCACTTGTGGCTGCACTGTTGGGCCAGCCCGAGTTGGTGGCCTCAAGCTGAAGCTCCAGGCCTGGAAAGAGAAACGGAGTCCTGCAACAAAGTGACCTGAAAGCCAGCGAGGTTTTCGCCGCGGGCATGGTGGCCGCCACCTGGGTCCGGGAGAAATCCTGTGATTGAGACCCTCAGGCAATGTCACCCAGCCAGGTCGCTTGGTGGATCCTTTTGCCTTTTACTTCTCCCAAGAGCAGGAGTCAAGAAAAAACGGGCTTGGGGGAAAGGAAGTGGAAAGGATTGCGGGGGCTGGGGGGTGGGAGTCCAGCCTCGTGGCCAGTGGTCCTTTTGTGCCGTGCATTTGGTGATCCACGTGGGTGCCGGTGGGTGGCTGCCTTTCTTTCCTTTTCTCTCCCCCTTCACGGGACTGTCTGTGTAGGTTTGGTTTTGCTTTTGGTTTGACACCAGAAGGGGAGGAGAACCAAGTCGTCACGGTGTAGTGGGGGCAGGGTTAGGCGCTTAGTCGGCATTGATGGAGCCATACTGCCACCAAGCGGAGATGGTTTCGCTCAAAGCCAGTTTCCAGGTCTCAAGGGACGGAGACAGCCACAGGGCTGGAAGCCACTGGCCCAGTGGGCACGGCGCGGAGTGGGGCTGGGGTGGGTGTGTTGTCCTGAGGGTGCACATGGGCAGTGGGCTCCGGGCCGTGCCTTCGTGTGTGCTCTCGGCGGGAGACTTGACCCTGGTTCTGCAGCCGACCAAGGCCCTCAGAAACCCCAGGGGCGGCACGAGATGGCCGCCCCTGGGAGTGCCCGGTGCAGATGGCCCCGGCCCCAGAACCTCTAAGACCCTCAGCTCCCGGTTAGAAAGGGGGCCACCTGACCCCAGTGCGGCCGCACGCAGGGCACCCCGGCACTCCCCGGCAGGAACGCCGGAGGAAATTGTGCAGAATTCCTCTGGGCCCACCCCCAAAATGGCTGACGGTCGAAGCTGCGCTCCCTGCGCTGGACAGTCTGGGAGCTGCCTGCTGTGTCCGGGGCTCCCAGAGCTCCTGCTTTTTCCCACAGGGTCGCACTGACAGGCACGGGGCCCTCTGGGGCCTCTGAAACCCCGTGGAGGAGACCTCCTGCGCCGTGGGCAGAATCCATTCGGCCCAGCACAGCCTCCCTCTTCCCTGCGCAGGGTGGAAGACTCAGCTCGGCTGCCTGGGCTTTTCCCATATCGAATTCCGCTGGATGGCACTGTGGCTCCGTAAATGGCAGTCACCCCTTTCCCTGCCCCCACCGACAGACACTTCCGCGCCTGTCTTTATAAAGCTTCCAAACAGTGAACGGTGTGCTGTGGTGGTTGGGAAACCATCAGATCACCTTCCTCCTCCTCCTCCTCCTCCTCCTCCTCCTCCTCCTCCTCCTCCACCTCCTCCTTCTCCCCATCATCATCGTCATTACCATCATCATCACCAGCAGCAGCAGCAGCAGCCACAGAGGCACCAATAGCCCATCATCCTCATCCCCATCCACAGTCGTGCTCACAGACCACCCATCTCACCTTCAGCTGGGCTCTTCACCAACTTGGCCACTTTCCACCAAACCCGAAGTGTAGCTAGGCAGTTCTTGATTCCCTTGATGCCCTGGTTCACAGTGTGCGCCGCTGCCTACGATCGATCGTGCAGAGATCCCATCAGTGAGCTTCCAGTTTCTTCTTTGTATCTTCTGACTCCTCCTGGCCTCTGGCTTGTCTCTGCACCGCATCTCTTCCTAGGGAGCAACCTCTGTTCTGCTCAAATGGATTGCTTCCCTGGGACAACGATCCGGTGGGTCGGTGGCAGCCAGATCCCGGGGAGCTTCCGGAGGTTGTGAACCCTTCTTTACTTGAAGCCCAAGGGTTCGGGAGAGACCACCGTGCGGCATCCCTGCCTGGAACCCCCGAGCCTCCTTTGTCCGAAGGGGTGGGAATTACGGGGATGGCATGGGTCGCACCGTTGGGTCTACTTGGGGAAGGCCACTTGGCCTCGCCTCCATCGGTCCACAGGTTCTCTAGCACCGGGCTCTTTCTTCCCACAGGCCTCGCTAGCCAGGTTCCCAGGCTTCAGTTCTGCACCACAAGCCCGTCCATATGTCATGCTCAATTTTGTCCAGGAGCCCCCGTGAATTGTTGTCTTTTGGGAGAAGCTGCAGTTCGGGGAGGAGGGGGAGGTGAAGTGGGGCTTGGGGTTTAGAGGGTCATGTGGAAGAAGGGAGCTTTGTGGGTCGGTTTGGCACGGAGATCTCTCTGTTCCTCAACCTAAACCCTGATACTAGCCTAGACTTTGCCCTGTAAGACCCGTGAGATCTTGCAGGGGAAATTAGGGATCCCCGGTAAACACACACACACAGACCCTCACGCAGAAACACACACACGCGTGCGCGCGCGCGCGCAAGCACACATCTCAGAAACCACTTCTGAAGAACCACTCAACACCTAAAGGGAATGTTGCGTTTCCAGGTAGGCCCTCAAAACGAGGGATCAGGGCCTTCCTCCAGAGCCGACCGCGATGTGTGGATCGAAGAAAAACTTACACCGTCAAAGCTGAGAGGAACCTTTTATTCGGGGACCTTACTGAGGACTACAGACACGGCGACAGCCACGCACAAATCGCTGTGGAAAGCTTCTGAAGAAGTACGGGAGGAAGGAGCCAGGCTATGAAGGAGTTTTCATTGAATCAAAGAGGAAAACATGGAAACATGGCGGGGCATACCGAAAGATTGCTGCCAATCGCAAAGACAAAAAACAAAACAATGCAGTAAACAGAGCACCAGCACCACCAGCACCAGCACCACCGCCACCAACAAAAGCTCACCGAGACTTCTCAAGGCAGAGATTTGGGCTCTTATTTCTAAGTGTGGGAAGACGCGAGAGACTTGGTCCATTGGCATCATTCCTAGATATGCATCTGCACTTTCCAGGGCTAGTATCCTGCCTTTCTCCATCCTGCGTTGCCCTCGGAGGGGGGGGGGCACCCTTGGGGGCAGCTGCAGTGTCTGAGGGCTGAGGGCAGGGCGACAACCTTTGTTGACTGAAGTGGCTGGTGACATTTTGTGTCCGCAGATGCAAAGGAAAGCAGGCGGTCACCGTGGCGTGAGGGTTTCAGGATGACATGCCCATGCCACCCAGAGCCTGGCGCGAGACCAATGTGGAAGGTGATCGCGAGGCTCGTTAGAGTTTCCTGAATGTTTCCTTTCTTGGCTCCTCTAAAGTCTTCCTAGGTGTGTAGAGCGAGTAGGGTGGAGCTCCAAAGGACAGCACATCCACGGCCCAGGCATTTCCCACACGCTGAAGTACCTTCAGGACTCTTAGAACTGAGGAGTGGACCGTGTGTTTGGGACATTCCTCTAGGCCAAGCTGTCCCAGGAAGCAGGCCCACCTTTACAATTGGTGAGCCAAAACAAACCCACGGAAGACATCCCGCGACCACAAAAGTCACCACGTTCCTGTCAGGTAGGGCCTAAGAGGAATCTTTCCCAGGCGTGAAACCTCAGGGCACATCGGACACTGATTTGGGGAAAATGCAGGGAGGAAGGAGGGCAGGGCTTGGGAGCAGCAAGCGGTGGAATCCCTGCCCTCAGCATCGCTTTCACACTTTGCCTGTGTTGGCCGGGGCTTAAAGTTACTGAAATCACTCGGGCTCGCACACGCACGGCCACGCCCCCCCCCCGCACACGGTCACGTTCAGGACAGCACGCGTGTGCACGCCCCCGCACTGGTACCCACTCTGCCCGTCCCCGTGGACCCGACGGTTGCCCTACCTTCCTTGTTCCCTCTTCTTCCTCCTTGCCCGTTTCTGTTGGTATTTCCGCTTCCCTGTTGGGCACTACAGCGTCGCCAAACAGGCCTCTCTCTGGACACGGTTGTGCCCCTTGCCTGAGTGGCTGAGACTTAGCCTTGGCTGACGGCTCTTCCCTCAGGAAGCCCCAGGAGCCTTCGGCTGGTTCCATCTGCCCACTTGGGACACAGTGCCCTGGGCATCGCCTTCATGCTTCCCCTCCACTACGGTTCTTTCTTTTGATTTCACTTTGCTCCCCACTTTCGGCTCCTGCCTTCCACTCAAAGCCTTACCTTCAGTTCTTCCCTCTGGACAAAAGGCAGGGCTGGGTGCGTGCCTGGGAAGCTCGACCTGGCCAATAGGTGTACTTTCCCTGTGGAAGGGAAAATGCCCCCGTGGACTGGGAGAGGAAGGGCCATGCCCTCACAGCCATCCCTTAGTTGCCATCGGGGATTACCCCACCCCTCTCGTGTCCCTTACCTCCCCCTATTAACCTAGTGTTCCCAGCGCTCTTCCTAACCCTTCTGTGCCCTGAGTGCATCCCGGGGCTCTTTGGCCCTCTGCAGGGTACCCATGACATACTCAGGGTGTCAGAAGGTGGCTCTGCCTCTCCTTTGGCCTTCTGTAGGCCCAGCGGGCCTATTGCTGAGTCGGAGCCCTTGATGGCACTCAGGAGGGACACCCCCCACCCCCCCGCCACCCTGCCCAGGTTGAGGGGCTTCCTGGTGGACTGTCCTTTGGTCTCCCGGCAGCTTGCGTCTCCCTGTCACTCCCTGCGCATGTGGCAAAAGATACACAGTGAAGCGACCGGGCGCTGCATCCACGGCAGCGCTGGTTTTTGTCGTGGCGACGGTGGTGCAGTTGGTGGGGACGGTGACGGTTGTGGTGGTGGTGGTCAGTTATGGCTTCCCTCTCTTCCTTTCACGCTCTGTTCTGAGCTGGCCTTAGCGTCCTCAGCCTCCTCCTCGAACGTCTGCTCTTTGCTTAAGGGGGAAGGCACGGGTGTAGGACAAGGCAGTCGTGTGGTTCTGTTTGGACTCTTGCCCTTGCCCCTCGACATCTTTTCCCTTCTCCAGCGGTGCAGGTCATTGTCATCCTCCGGGAAAACCCAAAACACTGAACATCAACAACACCAAAGAAGATCCAGGAGTTACTTCGTCATGAAACAGCATGACGAGCTCAAGGCTTGCAAAAATGACCTCTTGACTTTCCATTCCGTGCAGTTGTTCTCCTTATGGAAGCCCTTCAAGTCCAAACGTGAGGCAGTAGGAGCCTCCTCCAGTAGCTCCCTGCTTGCCGTTGGCTGCCAATCCAGTGGCGTGATCGGAGCAGAATAGATTTCACTCTCTACTTCCCAGCGGTCGCCTCCCTGTCCACCAGCCCAGGCAGGTGGGTGCTGGCTGCCGCTCACAAGACCAGGCAATCAAGCACCCACAGGTGGATACCCATGGCGACACATGCCCACGGGCAGGCAAGCACCTCAGACAGGTGTGAGAGCATGGGCTCGTGTACACACACACACACACACACACACACACACACACTCACACAGAGACCCCATCTTCCTACCGTGCCACACACAACAGACCCTCACCCAACCACAAACATACTGACACACGCTGTCAGCTGTGCTTTCCTCTGTACCCTCGCACCAGCCTCCCCCCACCCCACCTCCACCCAGTGCCGGCAGCAAGGACTGTGAGAATGGCTGAAACAGGCATTCCCAGTGGGGCTCTCAAAAAGGGACGCAGAGCCGTTCTGTGTTCCAGGAGATAGTCGTCTGTCAGCAGGTGGGCCCAAGCTGCCAGTGTAAACCTGAAGCCTCCCTCGTTTAGCCAGATACATGGGGTCTCCAAGTGGGAGCAGAGTCTGTGCCCGTCCCGCAGAGAATCACGGCCCTGCGTGGGGCTCTGTGACTGGCCATGTTTGTTGGCCTTGCAGGTTCCTGTGTGAGGGCCAGGCCAGCCTGCCCAGAGTCAGTCCTTGGCACCCCATGTTGGGGGCGCCTCCAGGTCGGGCCAGCCAGCCACTTGTGGCTGCACTGTTGGGCCAGCCCGAGTTGGTGGCCTCAAGCTGAAGCTCCAGGCCTGGAAAGAGAAACGGAGTCCTGCAACAAAGTGACCTGAAAGCCAGCGAGGTTTTCGCCGCGGGCATGGTGGCCGCCACCTGGGTCCGGGAGAAATCCTGTGATTGAGACCCTCAGGCAATGTCACCCAGCCAGGTCGCTTGGTGGATCCTTTTGCCTTTTACTTCTCCCAAGAGCAGGAGTCAAGAAAAAACGGGCTTGGGGGAAAGGAAGTGGAAAGGATTGCGGGGGCTGGGGGGTGGGAGTCCAGCCTCGTGGCCAGTGGTCCTTTTGTGCCGTGCATTTGGTGATCCACGTGGGTGCCGGTGGGTGGCTGCCTTTCTTTCCTTTTCTCTCCCCCTTCACGGGACTGTCTGTGTAGGTTTGGTTTTGCTTTTGGTTTGACACCAGAAGGGGAGGAGAACCAAGTCGTCACGGTGTAGTGGGGGCAGGGTTAGGCGCTTAGTCGGCATTGATGGAGCCATACTGCCACCAAGCGGAGATGGTTTCGCTCAAAGCCAGTTTCCAGGTCTCAAGGGACGGAGACAGCCACAGGGCTGGAAGCCACTGGCCCAGTGGGCACGGCGCGGAGTGGGGCTGGGGTGGGTGTGTTGTCCTGAGGGTGCACATGGGCAGTGGGCTCCGGGCCGTGCCTTCGTGTGTGCTCTCGGCGGGAGACTTGACCCTGGTTCTGCAGCCGACCAAGGCCCTCAGAAACCCCAGGGGCGGCACGAGATGGCCGCCCCTGGGAGTGCCCGGTGCAGATGGCCCCGGCCCCAGAACCTCTAAGACCCTCAGCTCCCGGTTAGAAAGGGGGCCACCTGACCCCAGTGCGGCCGCACGCAGGGCACCCCGGCACTCCCCGGCAGGAACGCCGGAGGAAATTGTGCAGAATTCCTCTGGGCCCACCCCCAAAATGGCTGACGGTCGAAGCTGCGCTCCCTGCGCTGGACAGTCTGGGAGCTGCCTGCTGTGTCCGGGGCTCCCAGAGCTCCTGCTTTTTCCCACAGGGTCGCACTGACAGGCACGGGGCCCTCTGGGGCCTCTGAAACCCCGTGGAGGAGACCTCCTGCGCCGTGGGCAGAATCCATTCGGCCCAGCACAGCCTCCCTCTTCCCTGCGCAGGGTGGAAGACTCAGCTCGGCTGCCTGGGCTTTTCCCATATCGAATTCCGCTGGATGGCACTGTGGCTCCGTAAATGGCAGTCACCCCTTTCCCTGCCCCCACCGACAGACACTTCCGCGCCTGTCTTTATAAAGCTTCCAAACAGTGAACGGTGTGCTGTGGTGGTTGGGAAACCATCAGATCACCTTCCTCCTCCTCCTCCTCCTCCTCCTCCTCCTCCTCCTCCTCCTCCTCCTCCACCTCCTCCTTCTCCCCATCATCATCGTCATTACCATCATCATCACCAGCAGCAGCAGCAGCAGCCACAGAGGCACCAATAGCCCATCATCCTCATCCCCATCCACAGTCGTGCTCACAGACCACCCATCTCACCTTCAGCTGGGCTCTTCACCAACTTGGCCACTTTCCACCAAACCCGAAGTGTAGCTAGGCAGTTCTTGATTCCCTTGATGCCCTGGTTCACAGTGTGCGCCGCTGCCTACGATCGATCGTGCAGAGATCCCATCAGTGAGCTTCCAGTTTCTTCTTTGTATCTTCTGACTCCTCCTGGCCTCTGGCTTGTCTCTGCACCGCATCTCTTCCTAGGGAGCAACCTCTGTTCTGCTCAAATGGATTGCTTCCCTGGGACAACGATCCGGTGGGTCGGTGGCAGCCAGATCCCGGGGAGCTTCCGGAGGTTGTGAACCCTTCTTTACTTGAAGCCCAAGGGTTCGGGAGAGACCACCGTGCGGCATCCCTGCCTGGAACCCCCGAGCCTCCTTTGTCCGAAGGGGTGGGAATTACGGGGATGGCATGGGTCGCACCGTTGGGTCTACTTGGGGAAGGCCACTTGGCCTCGCCTCCATCGGTCCACAGGTTCTCTAGCACCGGGCTCTTTCTTCCCACAGGCCTCGCTAGCCAGGTTCCCAGGCTTCAGTTCTGCACCACAAGCCCGTCCATATGTCATGCTCAATTTTGTCCAGGAGCCCCCGTGAATTGTTGTCTTTTGGGAGAAGCTGCAGTTCGGGGAGGAGGGGGAGGTGAAGTGGGGCTTGGGGTTTAGAGGGTCATGTGGAAGAAGGGAGCTTTGTGGGTCGGTTTGGCACGGAGATCTCTCTGTTCCTCAACCTAAACCCTGATACTAGCCTAGACTTTGCCCTGTAAGACCCGTGAGATCTTGCAGGGGAAATTAGGGATCCCCGGTAAACACACACACACAGACCCTCACGCAGAAACACACACACGCGCGCGCGCGCGCGCGCAAGCACACATCTCAGAAACCACTTCTGAAGAACCACTCAACACCTAAAGGGAATGTTGCGTTTCCAGGTAGGCCCTCAAAACGAGGGATCAGGGCCTTCCTCCAGAGCCGACCGCGATGTGTGGATCGAAGAAAAACTTACACCGTCAAAGCTGAGAGGAACCTTTTATTCGGGGACCTTACTGAGGACTACAGACACGGCGACAGCCACGCACAAATCGCTGTGGAAAGCTTCTGAAGAAGTACGGGAGGAAGGAGCCAGGCTATGAAGGAGTTTTCATTGAATCAAAGAGGAAAACATGGAAACATGGCGGGGCATACCGAAAGATTGCTGCCAATCGCAAAGACAAAAAACAAAACAATGCAGTAAACAGAGCACCAGCACCACCAGCACCAGCACCACCGCCACCAACAAAAGCTCACCGAGACTTCTCAAGGCAGAGATTTGGGCTCTTATTTCTAAGTGTGGGAAGACGCGAGAGACTTGGTCCATTGGCATCATTCCTAGATATGCATCTGCACTTTCCAGGGCTAGTATCCTGCCTTTCTCCATCCTGCGTTGCCCTCGGAGGGGGGGGGGCACCCTTGGGGGCAGCTGCAGTGTCTGAGGGCTGAGGGCAGGGCGACAACCTTTGTTGACTGAAGTGGCTGGTGACATTTTGTGTCCGCAGATGCAAAGGAAAGCAGGCGGTCACCGTGGCGTGAGGGTTTCAGGATGACATGCCCATGCCACCCAGAGCCTGGCGCGAGACCAATGTGGAAGGTGATCGCGAGGCTCGTTAGAGTTTCCTGAATGTTTCCTTTCTTGGCTCCTCTAAAGTCTTCCTAGGTGTGTAGAGCGAGTAGGGTGGAGCTCCAAAGGACAGCACATCCACGGCCCAGGCATTTCCCACACGCTGAAGTACCTTCAGGACTCTTAGAACTGAGGAGTGGACCGTGTGTTTGGGACATTCCTCTAGGCCAAGCTGTCCCAGGAAGCAGGCCCACCTTTACAATTGGTGAGCCAAAACAAACCCACGGAAGACATCCCGCGACCACAAAAGTCACCACGTTCCTGTCAGGTAGGGCCTAAGAGGAATCTTTCCCAGGCGCGAAACCTCAGGGCACATCGGACACTGATTTGGGGAAAATGCAGGGAGGAAGGAGGGCAGGGCTTGGGAGCAGCAAGCGGTGGAATCCCTGCCCTCAGCATCGCTTTCACACTTTGCCTGTGTTGGCCGGGGCTTAAAGTTACTGAAATCACTCGGGCTCGCACACGCACGGCCACGCCCCCCCCCCCCCCCCGCACACGGTCACGTTCAGGACAGCACGCGTGTGCACGCCCCCGCACTGGTACCCACTCTGCCCGTCCCCGTGGACCCGACGGTTGCCCTACCTTCCTTGTTCCCTCTTCTTCCTCCTTGCCCGTTTCTGTTGGTATTTCCGCTTCCCTGTTGGGCACTACAGCGTCGCCAAACAGGCCTCTCTCTGGACACGGTTGTGCCCCTTGCCTGAGTGGCTGAGACTTAGCCTTGGCTGACGGCTCTTCCCTCAGGAAGCCCCAGGAGCCTTCGGCTGGTTCCATCTGCCCACTTGGGACACAGTGCCCTGGGCATCGCCTTCATGCTTCCCCTCCACTACGGTTCTTTCTTTTGATTTCACTTTGCTCCCCACTTTCGGCTCCTGCCTTCCACTCAAAGCCTTACCTTCAGTTCTTCCCTCTGGACAAAAGGCAGGGCTGGGTGCGTGCCTGGGAAGCTCGACCTGGCCAATAGGTGTACTTTCCCTGTGGAAGGGAAAATGCCCCCGTGGACTGGGAGAGGAAGGGCCATGCCCTCACAGCCATCCCTTAGTTGCCATCGGGGATTACCCCACCCCTCTCGTGTCCCTTACCTCCCCCTATTAACCTAGTGTTCCCAGCGCTCTTCCTAACCCTTCTGTGCCCTGAGTGCATCCCGGGGCTCTTTGGCCCTCTGCAGGGTACCCATGACATACTCAGGGTGTCAGAAGGTGGCTCTGCCTCTCCTTTGGCCTTCTGTAGGCCCAGCGGGCCTATTGCTGAGTCGGAGCCCTTGATGGCACTCAGGAGGGACACCCCCCACCCCCCCGCCACCCTGCCCAGGTTGAGGGGCTTCCTGGTGGACTGTCCTTTGGTCTCCCGGCAGCTTGCGTCTCCCTGTCACTCCCTGCGCATGTGGCAAAAGATACACAGTGAAGCGACCGGGCGCTGCATCCACGGCAGCGCTGGTTTTTGTCGTGGCGACGGTGGTGCAGTTGGTGGGGACGGTGACGGTTGTGGTGGTGGTGGTCAGTTATGGCTTCCCTCTCTTCCTTTCACGCTCTGTTCTGAGCTGGCCTTAGCGTCCTCAGCCTCCTCCTCGAACGTCTGCTCTTTGCTTAAGGGGGAAGGCACGGGTGTAGGACAAGGCAGTCGTGTGGTTCTGTTTGGACTCTTGCCCTTGCCCCTCGACATCTTTTCCCTTCTCCAGCGGTGCAGGTCATTGTCATCCTCCGGGAAAACCCAAAACACTGAACATCAACAACACCAAAGAAGATCCAGGAGTTACTTCGTCATGAAACAGCATGACGAGCTCAAGGCTTGCAAAAATGACCTCTTGACTTTCCATTCCGTGCAGTTGTTCTCCTTATGGAAGCCCTTCAAGTCCAAACGTGAGGCAGTAGGAGCCTCCTCCAGTAGCTCCCTGCTTGCCGTTGGCTGCCAATCCAGTGGCGTGATCGGAGCAGAATAGATTTCACTCTCTACTTCCCAGCGGTCGCCTCCCTGTCCACCAGCCCAGGCAGGTGGGTGCTGGCTGCCGCTCACAAGACCAGGCAATCAAGCACCCACAGGTGGATACCCATGGCGACACATGCCCACGGGCAGGCAAGCACCTCAGACAGGTGTGAGAGCATGGGCTCGTGTACACACACACACACACACACACACACACACACACACACTCACACAGAGACCCCATCTTCCTACCGTGCCACACACAACAGACCCTCACCCAACCACAAACATACTGACACACGCTGTCAGCTGTGCTTTCCTCTGTACCCTCGCACCAGCCTCCCCCCACCCCACCTCCACCCAGTGCCGGCAGCAAGGACTGTGAGAATGGCTGAAACAGGCATTCCCAGTGGGGCTCTCAAAAAGGGACGCAGAGCCGTTCTGTGTTCCAGGAGATAGTCGTCTGTCAGCAGGTGGGCCCAAGCTGCCAGTGTAAACCTGAAGCCTCCCTCGTTTAGCCAGATACATGGGGTCTCCAAGTGGGAGCAGAGTCTGTGCCCGTCCCGCAGAGAATCACGGCCCTGCGTGGGGCTCTGTGACTGGCCATGTTTGTTGGCCTTGCAGGTTCCTGTGTGAGGGCCAGGCCAGCCTGCCCAGAGTCAGTCCTTGGCACCCCATGTTGGGGGCGCCTCCAGGTCGGGCCAGCCAGCCACTTGTGGCTGCACTGTTGGGCCAGCCCGAGTTGGTGGCCTCAAGCTGAAGCTCCAGGCCTGGAAAGAGAAACGGAGTCCTGCAACAAAGTGACCTGAAAGCCAGCGAGGTTTTCGCCGCGGGCATGGTGGCCGCCACCTGGGTCCGGGAGAAATCCTGTGATTGAGACCCTCAGGCAATGTCACCCAGCCAGGTCGCTTGGTGGATCCTTTTGCCTTTTACTTCTCCCAAGAGCAGGAGTCAAGAAAAAACGGGCTTGGGGGAAAGGAAGTGGAAAGGATTGCGGGGGCTGGGGGGTGGGAGTCCAGCCTCGTGGCCAGTGGTCCTTTTGTGCCGTGCATTTGGTGATCCACGTGGGTGCCGGTGGGTGGCTGCCTTTCTTTCCTTTTCTCTCCCCCTTCACGGGACTGTCTGTGTAGGTTTGGTTTTGCTTTTGGTTTGACACCAGAAGGGGAGGAGAACCAAGTCGTCACGGTGTAGTGGGGGCAGGGTTAGGCGCTTAGTCGGCATTGATGGAGCCATACTGCCACCAAGCGGAGATGGTTTCGCTCAAAGCCAGTTTCCAGGTCTCAAGGGACGGAGACAGCCACAGGGCTGGAAGCCACTGGCCCAGTGGGCACGGCGCGGAGTGGGGCTGGGGTGGGTGTGTTGTCCTGAGGGTGCACATGGGCAGTGGGCTCCGGGCCGTGCCTTCGTGTGTGCTCTCGGCGGGAGACTTGACCCTGGTTCTGCAGCCGACCAAGGCCCTCAGAAACCCCAGGGGCGGCACGAGATGGCCGCCCCTGGGAGTGCCCGGTGCAGATGGCCCCGGCCCCAGAACCTCTAAGACCCTCAGCTCCCGGTTAGAAAGGGGGCCACCTGACCCCAGTGCGGCCGCACGCAGGGCACCCCGGCACTCCCCGGCAGGAACGCCGGAGGAAATTGTGCAGAATTCCTCTGGGCCCACCCCCAAAATGGCTGACGGTCGAAGCTGCGCTCCCTGCGCTGGACAGTCTGGGAGCTGCCTGCTGTGTCCGGGGCTCCCAGAGCTCCTGCTTTTTCCCACAGGGTCGCACTGACAGGCACGGGGCCCTCTGGGGCCTCTGAAACCCCGTGGAGGAGACCTCCTGCGCCGTGGGCAGAATCCATTCGGCCCAGCACAGCCTCCCTCTTCCCTGCGCAGGGTGGAAGACTCAGCTCGGCTGCCTGGGCTTTTCCCATATCGAATTCCGCTGGATGGCACTGTGGCTCCGTAAATGGCAGTCACCCCTTTCCCTGCCCCCACCGACAGACACTTCCGCGCCTGTCTTTATAAAGCTTCCAAACAGTGAACGGTGTGCTGTGGTGGTTGGGAAACCATCAGATCACCTTCCTCCTCCTCCTCCTCCTCCTCCTCCTCCTCCTCCTCCTCCTCCTCCTCCACCTCCTCCTTCTCCCCATCATCATCGTCATTACCATCATCATCACCAGCAGCAGCAGCAGCAGCCACAGAGGCACCAATAGCCCATCATCCTCATCCCCATCCACAGTCGTGCTCACAGACCACCCATCTCACCTTCAGCTGGGCTCTTCACCAACTTGGCCACTTTCCACCAAACCCGAAGTGTAGCTAGGCAGTTCTTGATTCCCTTGATGCCCTGGTTCACAGTGTGCGCCGCTGCCTACGATCGATCGTGCAGAGATCCCATCAGTGAGCTTCCAGTTTCTTCTTTGTATCTTCTGACTCCTCCTGGCCTCTGGCTTGTCTCTGCACCGCATCTCTTCCTAGGGAGCAACCTCTGTTCTGCTCAAATGGATTGCTTCCCTGGGACAACGATCCGGTGGGTCGGTGGCAGCCAGATCCCGGGGAGCTTCCGGAGGTTGTGAACCCTTCTTTACTTGAAGCCCAAGGGTTCGGGAGAGACCACCGTGCGGCATCCCTGCCTGGAACCCCCGAGCCTCCTTTGTCCGAAGGGGTGGGAATTACGGGGATGGCATGGGTCGCACCGTTGGGTCTACTTGGGGAAGGCCACTTGGCCTCGCCTCCATCGGTCCACAGGTTCTCTAGCACCGGGCTCTTTCTTCCCACAGGCCTCGCTAGCCAGGTTCCCAGGCTTCAGTTCTGCACCACAAGCCCGTCCATATGTCATGCTCAATTTTGTCCAGGAGCCCCCGTGAATTGTTGTCTTTTGGGAGAAGCTGCAGTTCGGGGAGGAGGGGGAGGTGAAGTGGGGCTTGGGGTTTAGAGGGTCATGTGGAAGAAGGGAGCTTTGTGGGTCGGTTTGGCACGGAGATCTCTCTGTTCCTCAACCTAAACCCTGATACTAGCCTAGACTTTGCCCTGTAAGACCCGTGAGATCTTGCAGGGGAAATTAGGGATCCCCGGTAAACACACACACACAGACCCTCACGCAGAAACACACACACGCGCGCGCGCGCGCGCGCAAGCACACATCTCAGAAACCACTTCTGAAGAACCACTCAACACCTAAAGGGAATGTTGCGTTTCCAGGTAGGCCCTCAAAACGAGGGATCAGGGCCTTCCTCCAGAGCCGACCGCGATGTGTGGATCGAAGAAAAACTTACACCGTCAAAGCTGAGAGGAACCTTTTATTCGGGGACCTTACTGAGGACTACAGACACGGCGACAGCCACGCACAAATCGCTGTGGAAAGCTTCTGAAGAAGTACGGGAGGAAGGAGCCAGGCTATGAAGGAGTTTTCATTGAATCAAAGAGGAAAACATGGAAACATGGCGGGGCATACCGAAAGATTGCTGCCAATCGCAAAGACAAAAAACAAAACAATGCAGTAAACAGAGCACCAGCACCACCAGCACCAGCACCACCGCCACCAACAAAAGCTCACCGAGACTTCTCAAGGCAGAGATTTGGGCTCTTATTTCTAAGTGTGGGAAGACGCGAGAGACTTGGTCCATTGGCATCATTCCTAGATATGCATCTGCACTTTCCAGGGCTAGTATCCTGCCTTTCTCCATCCTGCGTTGCCCTCGGAGGGGGGGGGGCACCCTTGGGGGCAGCTGCAGTGTCTGAGGGCTGAGGGCAGGGCGACAACCTTTGTTGACTGAAGTGGCTGGTGACATTTTGTGTCCGCAGATGCAAAGGAAAGCAGGCGGTCACCGTGGCGTGAGGGTTTCAGGATGACATGCCCATGCCACCCAGAGCCTGGCGCGAGACCAATGTGGAAGGTGATCGCGAGGCTCGTTAGAGTTTCCTGAATGTTTCCTTTCTTGGCTCCTCTAAAGTATTCCTAGGTGTGTAGAGCGAGTAGGGTGGAGCTCCAAAGGACAGCACATCCACGGCCCAGGCATTTCCCACACGCTGAAGTACCTTCAGGACTCTTAGAACTGAGGAGTGGACCGTGTGTTTGGGACATTCCTCTAGGCCAAGCTGTCCCAGGAAGCAGGCCCACCTTTACAATTGGTGAGCCAAAACAAACCCACGGAAGACATCCCGCGACCACAAAAGTCACCACGTTCCTGTCAGGTAGGGCCTAAGAGGAATCTTTCCCAGGCGTGAAACCTCAGGGCACATCGGACACTGATTTGGGGAAAATGCAGGGAGGAAGGAGGGCAGGGCTTGGGAGCAGCAAGCGGTGGAATCCCTGCCCTCAGCATCGCTTTCACACTTTGCCTGTGTTGGCCGGGGCTTAAAGTTACTGAAATCACTCGGGCTCGCACACGCACGGCCACGCCCCCCCCCCCGCACACGGTCACGTTCAGGACAGCACGCGTGTGCACGCCCCCGCACTGGTACCCACTCTGCCCGTCCCCGTGGACCCGACGGTTGCCCTACCTTCCTTGTTCCCTCTTCTTCCTCCTTGCCCCTTTCTGTTGGTATTTCCGCTTCCCTGTTGGGCACTACAGCGTCACCAAACAGGCCTCTCTCTGGACACGGTTGTGCCCCTTGCCTGAGTGGCTGAGACTTAGCCTTGGCTGACGGCTCTTCCCTCAGGAAGCCCCAGGAGCCTTCGGCTGGTTCCATCTGCCCACTTGGGACACAGTGCCCTGGGCATCGCCTTCATGCTTCCCCTCCACTACGGTTCTTTCTTTTGATTTCACTTTGCTCCCCACTTTCGGCTCCTGCCTTCCACTCAAAGCCTTACCTTCAGTTCTTCCCTCTGGACAAAAGGCAGGGCTGGGTGCGTGCCTGGGAAGCTCGACCTGGCCAATAGGTGTACTTTCCCTGTGGAAGGGAAAATGCCCCCGTGGACTGGGAGAGGAAGGGCCATGCCCTCACAGCCATCCCTTAGTTGCCATCGGGGATTACCCCACCCCTCTCGTGTCCCTTACCTCCCCCTATTAACCTAGTGTTCCCAGCGCTCTTCCTAACCCTTCTGTGCCCTGAGTGCATCCCGGGGCTCTTTGGCCCTCTGCAGGGTACCCATGACATACTCAGGGTGTCAGAAGGTGGCTCTGCCTCTCCTTTGGCCTTCTGTAGGCCCAGCGGGCCTATTGCTGAGTCGGAGCCCTTGATGGCACTCAGGAGGGACACCCCCCACCCCCCCGTCACCCTGCCCAGGTTGAGGGGCTTCCTGGTGGACTGTCCTTTGGTCTCCCGGCAGCTTGCGTCTCCCTGTCACTCCCTGCGCATGTGGCAAAAGATACACAGTGAAGCGACCGGGCGCTGCATCCACGGCAGCGCTGGTTTTTGTCGTGGCGACGGTGGTGCAGTTGGTGGGGACGGTGACGGTTGTGGTGGTGGTGGTCAGTTATGGCTTCCCTCTCTTCCTTTCACGCTCTGTTCTGAGCTGGCCTTAGCGTCCTCAGCCTCCTCCTCGAACGTCTGCTCTTTGCTTAAGGGGGAAGGCACGGGTGTAGGACAAGGCAGTCGTGTGGTTCTGTTTGGACTCTTGCCCTTGCCCCTCGACATCTTTTCCCTTCTCCAGCGGTGCAGGTCATTGTCATCCTCCGGGAAAACCCAAAACACTGAACATCAACAACACCAAAGAAGATCCAGGAGTTACTTCGTCATGAAACAGCATGACGAGCTCAAGGCTTGCAAAAATGACCTCTTGACTTTCCATTCCGTGCAGTTGTTCTCCTTATGGAAGCCCTTCAAGTCCAAACGTGAGGCAGTAGGAGCCTCCTCCAGTAGCTCCCTGCTTGCCGTTGGCTGCCAATCCAGTGGCGTGATCGGAGCAGAATAGATTTCACTCTCTACTTCCCAGCGGTCGCCTCCCTGTCCACCAGCCCAGGCAGGTGGGTGCTGGCTGCCGCTCACAAGACCAGGCAATCAAGCACCCACAGGTGGATACCCATGGCGACACATGCCCACGGGCAGGCAAGCACCTCAGACAGGTGTGAGAGCATGGGCTCGTGTACACACACACACACACACACACACACACACACACACACACACTCACACAGAGACCCCATCTTCCTACCGTGCCACACACAACAGACCCTCACCCAACCACAAACATACTGACACACGCTGTCAGCTGTGCTTTCCTCTGTACCCTCGCACCAGCCTCCCCCCACCCCACCTCCACCCAGTGCCGGCAGCAAGGACTGTGAGAATGGCTGAAACAGGCATTCCCAGTGGGGCTCTCAAAAAGGGACGCAGAGCCGTTCTGTGTTCCAGGAGATAGTCGTCTGTCAGCAGGTGGGCCCAAGCTGCCAGTGTAAACCTGAAGCCTCCCTCGTTTAGCCAGATACATGGGGTCTCCAAGTGGGAGCAGAGTCTGTGCCCGTCCCGCAGAGAATCACGGCCCTGCGTGGGGCTCTGTGACTGGCCATGTTTGTTGGCCTTGCAGGTTCCTGTGTGAGGGCCAGGCCAGCCTGCCCAGAGTCAGTCCTTGGCACCCCATGTTGGGGGCGCCTCCAGGTCGGGCCAGCCAGCCACTTGTGGCTGCACTGTTGGGCCAGCCCGAGTTGGTGGCCTCAAGCTGAAGCTCCAGGCCTGGAAAGAGAAACGGAGTCCTGCAACAAAGTGACCTGAAAGCCAGCGAGGTTTTCGCCGCGGGCATGGTGGCCGCCACCTGGGTCCGGGAGAAATCCTGTGATTGAGACCCTCAGGCAATGTCACCCAGCCAGGTCGCTTGGTGGATCCTTTTGCCTTTTACTTCTCCCAAGAGCAGGAGTCAAGAAAAAACGGGCTTGGGGGAAAGGAAGTGGAAAGGATTGCGGGGGCTGGGGGGTGGGAGTCCAGCCTCGTGGCCAGTGGTCCTTTTGTGCCGTGCATTTGGTGATCCACGTGGGTGCCGGTGGGTGGCTGCCTTTCTTTCCTTTTCTCTCCCCCTTCACGGGACTGTCTGTGTAGGTTTGGTTTTGCTTTTGGTTTGACACCAGAAGGGGAGGAGAACCAAGTCGTCACGGTGTAGTGGGGGCAGGGTTAGGCGCTTAGTCGGCATTGATGGAGCCATACTGCCACCAAGCGGAGATGGTTTCGCTCAAAGCCAGTTTCCAGGTCTCAAGGGACGGAGACAGCCACAGGACTGGAAGCCACTGGCCCAGTGGGCACGGCGCGGAGTGGGGCTGGGGTGGGTGTGTTGTCCTGAGGGTGCACATGGGCAGTGGGCTCCGGGCCGTGCCTTCGTGTGTGCTCTCAGCGGGAGACTTGACCCTGGTTCTGCAGCCGACCAAGGCCCTCAGAAACCCCAGGGGCGGCACGAGATGGCCGCCCCTGGGAGTGCCCGGTGCAGATGGCCCCGGCCCCAGAACCTCTAAGACCCTCAGCTCCCGGTTAGAAAGGGGGCCACCTGACCCCAGTGCGGCCGCACGCAGGGCACCCCGGCACTCCCCGGCAGGAACGCCGGAGGAAATTGTGCAGAATTCCTCTGGGCCCACCCCCAAAATGGCTGACGGTCGAAGCTGCGCTCCCTGCGCTGGACAGTCTGGGAGCTGCCTGCTGTGTCCGGGGCTCCCAGAGCTCCTGCTTTTTCCCACAGGGTCGCACTGACAGGCACGGGGCCCTCTGGGGCCTCTGAAACCCCGTGGAGGAGACCTCCTGCGCCGTGGGCAGAATCCATTCGGCCCAGCACAGCCTCCCTCTTCCCTGCGCAGGGTGGAAGACTCAGCTCGGCTGCCTGGGCTTTTCCCATATCGAATTCCGCTGGATGGCACTGTGGCTCCGTAAATGGCAGTCACCCCTTTCCCTGCCCCCACCGACAGACACTTCCGCGCCTGTCTTTATAAAGCTTCCAAACAGTGAACGGTGTGCTGTGGTGGTTGGGAAACCATCAGATCACCTTCCTCCTCCTCCTCCTCCTCCTCCTCCTCCTCCTCCTCCTCCTCCTCCACCTCCTCCTTCTCCCCATCATCATCGTCATTACCATCATCATCACCAGCAGCAGCAGCAGCAGCCACAGAGGCACCAATAGCCCATCATCCTCATCCCCATCCACAGTCGTGCTCACAGACCACCCATCTCACCTTCAGCTGGGCTCTTCACCAACTTGGCCACTTTCCACCAAACCCGAAGTGTAGCTAGGCAGTTCTTGATTCCCTTGATGCCCTGGTTCACAGTGTGCGCCGCTGCCTACGATCGATCGTGCAGAGATCCCATCAGTGAGCTTCCAGTTTCTTCTTTGTATCTTCTGACTCCTCCTGGCCTCTGGCTTGTCTCTGCACCGCATCTCTTCCTAGGGAGCAACCTCTGTTCTGCTCAAATGGATTGCTTCCCTGGGACAACGATCCGGTGGGTCGGTGGCAGCCAGATCCCGGGGAGCTTCCGGAGGTTGTGAACCCTTCTTTACTTGAAGCCCAAGGGTTCGGGAGAGACCACCGTGCGGCATCCCTGCCTGGAACCCCCGAGCCTCCTTTGTCCGAAGGGGTGGGAATTACGGGGATGGCATGGGTCGCACCGTTGGGTCTACTTGGGGAAGGCCACTTGGCCTCGCCTCCATCGGTCCACAGGTTCTCTAGCACCGGGCTCTTTCTTCCCACAGGCCTCGCTAGCCAGGTTCCCAGGCTTCAGTTCTGCACCACAAGCCCGTCCATATGTCATGCTCAATTTTGTCCAGGAGCCCCCGTGAATTGTTGTCTTTTGGGAGAAGCTGCAGTTCGGGGAGGAGGGGGAGGTGAAGTGGGGCTTGGGGTTTAGAGGGTCATGTGGAAGAAGGGAGCTTTGTGGGTCGGTTTGGCACGGAGATCTCTCTGTTCCTCAACCTAAACCCTGATACTAGCCTAGACTTTGCCCTGTAAGACCCGTGAGATCTTGCAGGGGAAATTAGGGATCCCCGGTAAACACACACACACAGACCCTCACGCAGAAACACACACACGCGCGTGCGCGCGCGCGCAAGCACACATCTCAGAAACCACTTCTGAAGAACCACTCAACACCTAAAGGGAATGTTGCGTTTCCAGGTAGGCCCTCAAAACGAGGGATCAGGGCCTTCCTCCAGAGCCGACCGCGATGTGTGGATCGAAGAAAAACTTACACCGTCAAAGCTGAGAGGAACCTTTTATTCGGGGACCTTACTGAGGACTACAGACACGGCGACAGCCACGCACAAATCGCTGTGGAAAGCTTCTGAAGAAGTACGGGAGGAAGGAGCCAGGCTATGAAGGAGTTTTCATTGAATCAAAGAGGAAAACATGGAAACATGGCGGGGCATACCGAAAGATTGCTGCCAATCGCAAAGACAAAAAACAAAACAATGCAGTAAACAGAGCACCAGCACCACCAGCACCAGCACCACCGCCACCAACAAAAGCTCACCGAGACTTCTCAAGGCAGAGATTTGGGCTCTTATTTCTAAGTGTGGGAAGACGCGAGAGACTTGGTCCATTGGCATCATTCCTAGATATGCATCTGCACTTTCCAGGGCTAGTATCCTGCCTTTCTCCATCCTGCGTTGCCCTCGGAGGGGGGGGGGCACCCTTGGGGGCAGCTGCAGTGTCTGAGGGCTGAGGGCAGGGCGACAACCTTTGTTGACTGAAGTGGCTGGTGACATTTTGTGTCCGCAGATGCAAAGGAAAGCAGGCGGTCACCGTGGCGTGAGGGTTTCAGGATGACATGCCCATGCCACCCAGAGCCTGGCGCGAGACCAATGTGGAAGGTGATCGCGAGGCTCGTTAGAGTTTCCTGAATGTTTCCTTTCTTGGCTCCTCTAAAGTCTTCCTAGGTGTGTAGAGCGAGTAGGGTGGAGCTCCAAAGGACAGCACATCCACGGCCCAGGCATTTCCCACACGCTGAAGTACCTTCAGGACTCTTAGAACTGAGGAGTGGACCGTGTGTTTGGGACATTCCTCTAGGCCAAGCTGTCCCAGGAAGCAGGCCCACCTTTACAATTGGTGAGCCAAAACAAACCCACGGAAGACATCCCGCGACCACAAAAGTCACCACGTTCCTGTCAGGTAGGGCCTAAGAGGAATCTTTCCCAGGCGCGAAACCTCAGGGCACATCGGACACTGATTTGGGGAAAATGCAGGGAGGAAGGAGGGCAGGGCTTGGGAGCAGCAAGCGGTGGAATCCCTGCCCTCAGCATCGCTTTCACACTTTGCCTGTGTTGGCCGGGGCTTAAAGTTACTGAAATCACTCGGGCTCGCACACGCACGGCCACGCCCCCCCCCGCACACGGTCACGTTCAGGACAGCACGCGTGTGCACGCCCCCGCACTGGTACCCACTCTGCCCGTCCCCGTGGACCCGACGGTTGCCCTACCTTCCTTGTTCCCTCTTCTTCCTCCTTGCCCGTTTCTGTTGGTATTTCCGCTTCCCTGTTGGGCACTACAGCGTCGCCAAACAGGCCTCTCTCTGGACACGGTTGTGCCCCTTGCCTGAGTGGCTGAGACTTAGCCTTGGCTGACGGCTCTTCCCTCAGGAAGCCCCAGGAGCCTTCGGCTGGTTCCATCTGCCCACTTGGGACACAGTGCCCTGGGCATCGCCTTCATGCTTCCCCTCCACTACGGTTCTTTCTTTTGATTTCACTTTGCTCCCCACTTTCGGCTCCTGCCTTCCACTCAAAGCCTTACCTTCAGTTCTTCCCTCTGGACAAAAGGCAGGGCTGGGTGCGTGCCTGGGAAGCTCGACCTGGCCAATAGGTGTACTTTCCCTGTGGAAGGGAAAATGCCCCCGTGGACTGGGAGAGGAAGGGCCATGCCCTCACAGCCATCCCTTAGTTGCCATCGGGGATTACCCCACCCCTCTCGTGTCCCTTACCTCCCCCTATTAACCTAGTGTTCCCAGCGCTCTTCCTAACCCTTCTGTGCCCTGAGTGCATCCCGGGGCTCTTTGGCCCTCTGCAGGGTACCCATGACATACTCAGGGTGTCAGAAGGTGGCTCTGCCTCTCCTTTGGCCTTCTGTAGGCCCAGCGGGCCTATTGCTGAGTCGGAGCCCTTGATGGCACTCAGGAGGGACACCCCCCACCCCCCCGTCACCCTGCCCAGGTTGAGGGGCTTCCTGGTGGACTGTCCTTTGGTCTCCCGGCAGCTTGCGTCTCCCTGTCACTCCCTGCGCATGTGGCAAAAGATACACAGTGAAGCGACCGGGCGCTGCATCCACGGCAGCGCTGGTTTTTGTCGTGGCGACGGTGGTGCAGTTGGTGGGGACGGTGACGGTTGTGGTGGTGGTGGTCAGTTATGGCTTCCCTCTCTTCCTTTCACGCTCTGTTCTGAGCTGGCCTTAGCGTCCTCAGCCTCCTCCTCGAACGTCTGCTCTTTGCTTAAGGGGGAAGGCACGGGTGTAGGACAAGGCAGTCGTGTGGTTCTGTTTGGACTCTTGCCCTTGCCCCTCGACATCTTTTCCCTTCTCCAGCGGTGCAGGTCATTGTCATCCTCCGGGAAAACCCAAAACACTGAACATCAACAACACCAAAGAAGATCCAGGAGTTACTTCGTCATGAAACAGCATGACGAGCTCAAGGCTTGCAAAAATGACCTCTTGACTTTCCATTCCGTGCAGTTGTTCTCCTTATGGAAGCCCTTCAAGTCCAAACGTGAGGCAGTAGGAGCGTCCTCCAGTAGCTCCCTGCTTGCCGTTGGCTGCCAATCCAGTGGCGTGATCGGAGCAGAATAGATTTCACTCTCTACTTCCCAGCGGTCGCCTCCCTGTCCACCAGCCCAGGCAGGTGGGTGCTGGCTGCCGCTCACAAGACCAGGCAATCAAGCACCCACAGGTGGATACCCATGGCGACACATGCCCACGGGCAGGCAAGCACCTCAGACAGGTGTGAGAGCATGGGCTCGTGTACACACACACACACACACACACACACACACACACACACACACTCACACAGAGACCCCATCTTCCTACCGTGCCACACACAACAGACCCTCACCCAACCACAAACATACTGACACACGCTGTCAGCTGTGCTTTCCTCTGTACCCTCGCACCAGCCTCCCCCCACCCCACCTCCACCCAGTGCCGGCAGCAAGGACTGTGAGAATGGCTGAAACAGGCATTCCCAGTGGGGCTCTCAAAAAGGGACGCAGAGCCGTTCTGTGTTCCAGGAGATAGTCGTCTGTCAGCAGGTGGGCCCAAGCTGCCAGTGTAAACCTGAAGCCTCCCTCGTTTAGCCAGATACATGGGGTCTCCAAGTGGGAGCAGAGTCTGTGCCCGTCCCGCAGAGAATCACGGCCCTGCGTGGGGCTCTGTGACTGGCCATGTTTGTTGGCCTTGCAGGTTCCTGTGTGAGGGCCAGGCCAGCCTGCCCAGAGTCAGTCCTTGGCACCCCATGTTGGGGGCGCCTCCAGGTCGGGCCAGCCAGCCACTTGTGGCTGCACTGTTGGGCCAGCCCGAGTTGGTGGCCTCAAGCTGAAGCTCCAGGCCTGGAAAGAGAAACGGAGTCCTGCAACAAAGTGACCTGAAAGCCAGCGAGGTTTTCGCCGCGGGCATGGTGGCCGCCACCTGGGTCCGGGAGAAATCCTGTGATTGAGACCCTCAGGCAATGTCACCCAGCCAGGTCGCTTGGTGGATCCTTTTGCCTTTTACTTCTCCCAAGAGCAGGAGTCAAGAAAAAACGGGCTTGGGGGAAAGGAAGTGGAAAGGATTGCGGGGGCTGGGGGGTGGGAGTCCAGCCTCGTGGGCAGTGGTCCTTTTGTGCCGTGCATTTGGTGATCCACGTGGGTGCCGGTGGGTGGCTGCCTTTCTTTCCTTTTCTCTCCCCCTTCACGGGACTGTCTGTGTAGGTTTGGTTTTGCTTTTGGTTTGACACCAGAAGGGGAGGAGAACCAAGTCGTCACGGTGTAGTGGGGGCAGGGTTAGGCGCTTAGTCGGCATTGATGGAGCCATACTGCCACCAAGCGGAGATGGTTTCGCTCAAAGCCAGTTTCCAGGTCTCAAGGGACGGAGACAGCCACAGGGCTGGAAGCCACTGGCCCAGTGGGCACGGCGCGGAGTGGGGCTGGGGTGGGTGTGTTGTCCTGAGGGTGCACATGGGCAGTGGGCTCCGGGCCGTGCCTTCGTGTGTGCTCTCGGCGGGAGACTTGACCCTGGTTCTGCAGCCGACCAAGGCCCTCAGAAACCCCAGGGGCGGCACGAGATGGCCGCCCCTGGGAGTGCCCGGTGCAGATGGCCCCGGCCCCAGAACCTCTAAGACCCTCAGCTCCCGGTTAGAAAGGGGGCCACCTGACCCCAGTGCGGCCGCACGCAGGGCACCCCGGCACTCCCCGGCAGGAACGCCGGAGGAAATTGTGCAGAATTCCTCTGGGCCCACCCCCAAAATGGCTGACGGTCGAAGCTGCGCTCCCTGCGCTGGACAGTCTGGGAGCTGCCTGCTGTGTCCGGGGCTCCCAGAGCTCCTGCTTTTTCCCACAGGGTCGCACTGACAGGCACGGGGCCCTCTGGGGCCTCTGAAACCCCGTGGAGGAGACCTCCTGCGCCGTGGGCAGAATCCATTCGGCCCAGCACAGCCTCCCTCTTCCCTGCGCAGGGTGGAAGACTCAGCTCGGCTGCCTGGGCTTTTCCCATATCGAATTCCGCTGGATGGCACTGTGGCTCCGTAAATGGCAGTCACCCCTTTCCCTGCCCCCACCGACAGACACTTCCGCGCCTGTCTTTATAAAGCTTCCAAACAGTGAACGGTGTGCTGTGGTGGTTGGGAAACCATCAGATCACCTTCCTCCTCCTCCTCCTCCTCCTCCTCCTCCTCCTCCTCCTCCTCCTCCACCTCCTCCTTCTCCCCATCATCATCGTCATTACCATCATCATCACCAGCAGCAGCAGCAGCAGCCACAGAGGCACCAATAGCCCATCATCCTCATCCCCATCCACAGTCGTGCTCACAGACCACCCATCTCACCTTCAGCTGGGCTCTTCACCAACTTGGCCACTTTCCACCAAACCCGAAGTGTAGCTAGGCAGTTCTTGATTCCCTTGATGCCCTGGTTCACAGTGTGCGCCGCTGCCTACGATCGATCGTGCAGAGATCCCATCAGTGAGCTTCCAGTTTCTTCTTTGTATCTTCTGACTCCTCCTGGCCTCTGGCTTGTCTCTGCACCGCATCTCTTCCTAGGGAGCAACCTCTGTTCTGCTCAAATGGATTGCTTCCCTGGGACAACGATCCGGTGGGTCGGTGGCAGCCAGATCCCGGGGAGCTTCCGGAGGTTGTGAACCCTTCTTTACTTGAAGCCCAAGGGTTCGGGAGAGACCACCGTGCGGCATCCCTGCCTGGAACCCCCGAGCCTCCTTTGTCCGAAGGGGTGGGAATTACGGGGATGGCATGGGTCGCACCGTTGGGTCTACTTGGGGAAGGCCACTTGGCCTCGCCTCCATCGGTCCACAGGTTCTCTAGCACCGGGCTCTTTCTTCCCACAGGCCTCGCTAGCCAGGTTCCCAGGCTTCAGTTCTGCACCACAAGCCCGTCCATATGTCATGCTCAATTTTGTCCAGGAGCCCCCGTGAATTGTTGTCTTTTGGGAGAAGCTGCAGTTCGGGGAGGAGGGGGAGGTGAAGTGGGGCTTGGGGTTTAGAGGGTCATGTGGAAGAAGGGAGCTTTGTGGGTCGGTTTGGCACGGAGATCTCTCTGTTCCTCAACCTAAACCCTGATACTAGCCTAGACTTTGCCCTGTAAGACCCGTGAGATCTTGCAGGGGAAATTAGGGATCCCCGGTAAACACACACACACAGACCCTCACGCAGAAACACACACACGCGCGCGCGCGCGCGCGCAAGCACACATCTCAGAAACCACTTCTGAAGAACCACTCAACACCTAAAGGGAATGTTGCGTTTCCAGGTAGGCCCTCAAAACGAGGGATCAGGGCCTTCCTCCAGAGCCGACCGCGATGTGTGGATCGAAGAAAAACTTACACCGTCAAAGCTGAGAGGAACCTTTTATTCGGGGACCTTACTGAGGACTACAGACACGGCGACAGCCACGCACAAATCGCTGTGGAAAGCTTCTGAAGAAGTACGGGAGGAAGGAGCCAGGCTATGAAGGAGTTTTCATTGAATCAAAGAGGAAAACATGGAAACATGGCGGGGCATACCGAAAGATTGCTGCCAATCGCAAAGACAAAAAACAAAACAATGCAGTAAACAGAGCACCAGCACCACCAGCACCAGCACCACCGCCACCAACAAAAGCTCACCGAGACTTCTCAAGGCAGAGATTTGGGCTCTTATTTCTAAGTGTGGGAAGACGCGAGAGACTTGGTCCATTGGCATCATTCCTAGATATGCATCTGCACTTTCCAGGGCTAGTATCCTGCCTTTCTCCATCCTGCGTTGCCCTCGGAGGGGGGGGGGCACCCTTGGGGGCAGCTGCAGTGTCTGAGGGCTGAGGGCAGGGCGACAACCTTTGTTGACTGAAGTGGCTGGTGACATTTTGTGTCCGCAGATGCAAAGGAAAGCAGGCGGTCACCGTGGCGTGAGGGTTTCAGGATGACATGCCCATGCCACCCAGAGCCTGGCGCGAGACCAATGTGGAAGGTGATCGCGAGGCTCGTTAGAGTTTCCTGAATGTTTCCTTTCTTGGCTCCTCTAAAGTCTTCCTAGGTGTGTAGAGCGAGTAGGGTGGAGCTCCAAAGGACAGCACATCCACGGCCCAGGCATTTCCCACACGCTGAAGTACCTTCAGGACTCTTAGAACTGAGGAGTGGACCGTGTGTTTGGGACATTCCTCTAGGCCAAGCTGTCCCAGGAAGCAGGCCCACCTTTACAATTGGTGAGCCAAAACAAACCCACGGAAGACATCCCGCGACCACAAAAGTCACCACGTTCCTGTCAGGTAGGGCCTAAGAGGAATCTTTCCCAGGCGCGAAACCTCAGGGCACATCGGACACTGATTTGGGGAAAATGCAGGGAGGAAGGAGGGCAGGGCTTGGGAGCAGCAAGCGGTGGAATCCCTGCCCTCAGCATCGCTTTCACACTTTGCCTGTGTTGGCCGGGGCTTAAAGTTACTGAAATCACTCGGGCTCGCACACGCACGGCCACGCCCCCACCCCCCCCGCACACGGTCACGTTCAGGACAGCACGCGTGTGCACGCCCCCGCACTGGTACCCACTCTGCCCGTCCCCGTGGACCCGACGGTTGCCCTACCTTCCTTGTTCCCTCTTCTTCCTCCTTGCCCGTTTCTGTTGGTATTTCCGCTTCCCTGTTGGGCACTACAGCGTCGCCAAACAGGCCTCTCTCTGGACACGGTTGTGCCCCTTGCCTGAGTGGCTGAGACTTAGCCTTGGCTGACGGCTCTTCCCTCAGGAAGCCCCAGGAGCCTTCGGCTGGTTCCATCTGCCCACTTGGGACACAGTGCCCTGGGCATCGCCTTCATGCTTCCCCTCCACTACGGTTCTTTCTTTTGATTTCACTTTGCTCCCCACTTTCGGCTCCTGCCTTCCACTCAAAGCCTTACCTTCAGTTCTTCCCTCTGGACAAAAGGCAGGGCTGGGTGCGTGCCTGGGAAGCTCGACCTGGCCAATAGGTGTACTTTCCCTGTGGAAGGGAAAATGCCCCCGTGGACTGGGAGAGGAAGGGCCATGCCCTCACAGCCATCCCTTAGTTGCCATCGGGGATTACCCCACCCCTCTCGTGTCCCTTACCTCCCCCTATTAACCTAGTGTTCCCAGCGCTCTTCCTAACCCTTCTGTGCCCTGAGTGCATCCCGGGGCTCTTTGGCCCTCTGCAGGGTACCCATGACATACTCAGGGTGTCAGAAGGTGGCTCTGCCTCTCCTTTGGCCTTCTGTAGGCCCAGCGGGCCTATTGCTGAGTCGGAGCCCTTGATGGCACTCAGGAGGGACACCCCCCACCCCCCCGTCACCCTGCCCAGGTTGAGGGGCTTCCTGGTGGACTGTCCTTTGGTCTCCCGGCAGCTTGCGTCTCCCTGTCACTCCCTGCGCATGTGGCAAAAGATACACAGTGAAGCGACCGGGCGCTGCATCCACGGCAGCGCTGGTTTTTGTCGTGGCGACGGTGGTGCAGTTGGTGGGGACGGTGACGGTTGTGGTGGTGGTGGTCAGTTATGGCTTCCCTCTCTTCCTTTCACGCTCTGTTCTGAGCTGGCCTTAGCGTCCTCAGCCTCCTCCTCGAACGTCTGCTCTTTGCTTAAGGGGGAAGGCACGGGTGTAGGACAAGGCAGTCGTGTGGTTCTGTTTGGACTCTTGCCCTTGCCCCTCGACATCTTTTCCCTTCTCCAGCGGTGCAGGTCATTGTCATCCTCCGGGAAAACCCAAAACACTGAACATCAACAACACCAAAGAAGATCCAGGAGTTACTTCGTCATGAAACAGCATGACGAGCTCAAGGCTTGCAAAAATGACCTCTTGACTTTCCATTCCGTGCAGTTGTTCTCCTTATGGAAGCCCTTCAAGTCCAAACGTGAGGCAGTAGGAGCCTCCTCCAGTAGCTCCCTGCTTGCCGTTGGCTGCCAATCCAGTGGCGTGATCGGAGCAGAATAGATTTCACTCTCTACTTCCCAGCGGTCGCCTCCCTGTCCACCAGCCCAGGCAGGTGGGTGCTGGCTGCCGCTCACAAGACCAGGCAATCAAGCACCCACAGGTGGATACCCATGGCGACACATGCCCACGGGCAGGCAAGCACCTCAGACAGGTGTGAGAGCATGGGCTCGTGTACACACACACACACACACACACACACACACACACACTCACACAGAGACCCCATCTTCCTACCGTGCCACACACAACAGACCCTCACCCAACCACAAACATACTGACACACGCTGTCAGCTGTGCTTTCCTCTGTACCCTCGCACCAGCCTCCCCCCACCCCACCTCCACCCAGTGCCGGCAGCAAGGACTGTGAGAATGGCTGAAACAGGCATTCCCAGTGGGGCTCTCAAAAAGGGACGCAGAGCCGTTCTGTGTTCCAGGAGATAGTCGTCTGTCAGCAGGTGGGCCCAAGCTGCCAGTGTAAACCTGAAGCCTCCCTCGTTTAGCCAGATACATGGGGTCTCCAAGTGGGAGCAGAGTCTGTGCCCGTCCCGCAGAGAATCACGGCCCTGCGTGGGGCTCTGTGACTGGCCATGTTTGTTGGCCTTGCAGGTTCCTGTGTGAGGGCCAGGCCAGCCTGCCCAGAGTCAGTCCTTGGCACCCCATGTTGGGGGCGCCTCCAGGTCGGGCCAGCCAGCCACTTGTGGCTGCACTGTTGGGCCAGCCCGAGTTGGTGGCCTCAAGCTGAAGCTCCAGGCCTGGAAAGAGAAACGGAGTCCTGCAACAAAGTGACCTGAAAGCCAGCGAGGTTTTCGCCGCGGGCATGGTGGCCGCCACCTGGGTCCGGGAGAAATCCTGTGATTGAGACCCTCAGGCAATGTCACCCAGCCAGGTCGCTTGGTGGATCCTTTTGCCTTTTACTTCTCCCAAGAGCAGGAGTCAAGAAAAAACGGGCTTGGGGGAAAGGAAGTGGAAAGGATTGCGGGGGCTGGGGGGTGGGAGTCCAGCCTCGTGGGCAGTGGTCCTTTTGTGCCGTGCATTTGGTGATCCACGTGGGTGCCGGTGGGTGGCTGCCTTTCTTTCCTTTTCTCTCCCCCTTCACGGGACTGTCTGTGTAGGTTTGGTTTTGCTTTTGGTTTGACACCAGAAGGGGAGGAGAACCAAGTCGTCACGGTGTAGTGGGGGCAGGGTTAGGCGCTTAGTCGGCATTGATGGAGCCATACTGCCACCAAGCGGAGATGGTTTCGCTCAAAGCCAGTTTCCAGGTCTGAAGGGACGGAGACAGCCACAGGGCTGGAAGCCACTGGCCCAGTGGGCACGGCGCGGAGTGGGGCTGGGGTGGGTGTGTTGTCCTGAGGGTGCACATGGGCAGTGGGCTCCGGGCCGTGCCTTCGTGTGTGCTCTCGGCGGGAGACTTGACCCTGGTTCTGCAGCCGACCAAGGCCCTCAGAAACCCCAGGGGCGGCACGAGATGGCCGCCCCTGGGAGTGCCCGGTGCAGATGGCCCCGGCCCCAGAACCTCTAAGACCCTCAGCTCCCGGTTAGAAAGGGGGCCACCTGACCCCAGTGCGGCCGCACGCAGGGCACCCCGGCACTCCCCGGCAGGAACGCCGGAGGAAATTGTGCAGAATTCCTCTGGGCCCACCCCCAAAATGGCTGACGGTCGAAGCTGCGCTCCCTGCGCTGGACAGTCTGGGAGCTGCCTGCTGTGTCCGGGGCTCCCAGAGCTCCTGCTTTTTCCCACAGGGTCGCACTGACAGGCACGGGGCCCTCTGGGGCCTCTGAAACCCCGTGGAGGAGACCTCCTGCGCCGTGGGCAGAATCCATTCGGCCCAGCACAGCCTCCCTCTTCCCTGCGCAGGGTGGAAGACTCAGCTCGGCTGCCTGGGCTTTTCCCATATCGAATTCCGCTGGATGGCACTGTGGCTCCGTAAATGGCAGTCACCCCTTTCCCTGCCCCCACCGACAGACACTTCCGCGCCTGTCTTTATAAAGCTTCCAAACAGTGAACGGTGTGCTGTGGTGGTTGGGAAACCATCAGATCACCTTCCTCCTCCTCCTCCTCCTCCTCCTCCTCCTCCTCCTCCTCCTCCTCCACCTCCTCCTTCTCCCCATCATCATCGTCATTACCATCATCATCACCAGCAGCAGCAGCAGCAGCCACAGAGGCACCAATAGCCCATCATCCTCATCCCCATCCACAGTCGTGCTCACAGACCACCCATCTCACCTTCAGCTGGGCTCTTCACCAACTTGGCCACTTTCCACCAAACCCGAAGTGTAGCTAGGCAGTTCTTGATTCCCTTGATGCCCTGGTTCACAGTGTGCGCCGCTGCCTACGATCGATCGTGCAGAGATCCCATCAGTGAGCTTCCAGTTTCTTCTTTGTATCTTCTGACTCCTCCTGGCCTCTGGCTTGTCTCTGTACCGCATCTCTTCCTAGGGAGCAACCTCTGTTCTGCTCAAATGGATTGCTTCCCTGGGACAACGATCCGGTGGGTCGGTGGCAGCCAGATCCCGGGGAGCTTCCGGAGGTTGTGAACCCTTCTTTACTTGAAGCCCAAGGGTTCGGGAGAGACCACCGTGCGGCATCCCTGCCTGGAACCCCCGAGCCTCCTTTGTCCGAAGGGGTGGGAATTACGGGGATGGCATGGGTCGCACCGTTGGGTCTACTTGGGGAAGGCCACTTGGCCTCGCCTCCATCGGTCCACAGGTTCTCTAGCACCGGGCTCTTTCTTCCCACAGGCCTCGCTAGCCAGGTTCCCAGGCTTCAGTTCTGCACCACAAGCCCGTCCATATGTCATGCTCAATTTTGTCCAGGAGCCCCCGTGAATTGTTGTCTTTTGGGAGAAGCTGCAGTTCGGGGAGGAGGGGGAGGTGAAGTGGGGCTTGGGGTTTAGAGGGTCATGTGGAAGAAGGGAGCTTTGTGGGTCGGTTTGGCACGGAGATCTCTCTGTTCCTCAACCTAAACCCTGATACTAGCCTAGACTTTGCCCTGTAAGACCCGTGAGATCTTGCACGGGAAATTAGGGATCCCCGGTAAACACACACACACAGACCCTCACGCAGAAACACACACACGCGCGCGCGCGCGCGCGCAAGCACACATCTCAGAAACCACTTCTGAAGAACCACTCAACACCTAAAGGGAATGTTGCGTTTCCAGGTAGGCCCTCAAAACGAGGGATCAGGGCCTTCCTCCAGAGCCGACCGCGATGTGTGGATCGAAGAAAAACTTACACCGTCAAAGCTGAGAGGAACCTTTTATTCGGGGACCTTACTGAGGACTACAGACACGGCGACAGCCACGCACAAATCGCTGTGGAAAGCTTCTGAAGAAGTACGGGAGGAAGGAGCCAGGCTATGAAGGAGTTTTCATTGAATCAAAGAGGAAAACATGGAAACATGGCGGGGCATACCGAAAGATTGCTGCCAATCGCAAAGACAAAAAACAAAACAATGCAGTAAACAGAGCACCAGCACCACCAGCACCAGCACCACCGCCACCAACAAAAGCTCACCGAGACTTCTCAAGGCAGAGATTTGGGCTCTTATTTCTAAGTGTGGGAAGACGCGAGAGACTTGGTCCATTGGCATCATTCCTAGATATGCATCTGCACTTTCCAGGGCTAGTATCCTGCCTTTCTCCATCCTGCGTTGCCCTCGGAGGGGGGGGGGCACCCTTGGGGGCAGCTGCAGTGTCTGAGGGCTGAGGGCAGGGCGACAACCTTTGTTGACTGAAGTGGCTGGTGACATTTTGTGTCCGCAGATGCAAAGGAAAGCAGGCGGTCACCGTGGCGTGAGGGTTTCAGGATGACATGCCCATGCCACCCAGAGCCTGGCGCGAGACCAATGTGGAAGGTGATCGCGAGGCTCGTTAGAGTTTCCTGAATGTTTCCTTTCTTGGCTCCTCTAAAGTCTTCCTAGGTGTGTAGAGCGAGTAGGGTGGAGCTCCAAAGGACAGCACATCCACGGCCCAGGCATTTCCCACACGCTGAAGTACCTTCAGGACTCTTAGAACTGAGGAGTGGACCGTGTGTTTGGGACATTCCTCTAGGCCAAGCTGTCCCAGGAAGCAGGCCCACCTTTACAATTGGTGAGCCAAAACAAACCCACGGAAGACATCCCGCGACCACAAAAGTCACCACGTTCCTGTCAGGTAGGGCCTAAGAGGAATCTTTCCCAGGCGTGAAACCTCAGGGCACATCGGACACTGATTTGGGGAAAATGCAGGGAGGAAGGAGGGCAGGGCTTGGGAGCAGCAAGCGGTGGAATCCCTGCCCTCAGCATCGCTTTCACACTTTGCCTGTGTTGGCCGGGGCTTAAAGTTACTGAAATCACTCGGGCTCGCACACGCACGCCCACGCCCCCCCCCCGCACACGGTCACGTTCAGGACAGCACGCGTGTGCACGCCCCCGCACTGGTACCCACTCTGCCCGTCCCCGTGGACCCGACGGTTGCCCTACCTTCCTTGTTCCCTCTTCTTCCTCCTTGCCCGTTTCTGTTGGTATTTCCGCTTCCCTGTTGGGCACTACAGCGTCGCCAAACAGGCCTCTCTCTGGACACGGTTGTGCCCCTTGCCTGAGTGGCTGAGACTTAGCCTTGGCTGACGGCTCTTCCCTCAGGAAGCCCCAGGAGCCTTCGGCTGGTTCCATCTGCCCACTTGGGACACAGTGCCCTGGGCATCGCCTTCATGCTTCCCCTCCACTACGGTTCTTTCTTTTGATTTCACTTTGCTCCCCACTTTCGGCTCCTGCCTTCCACTCAAAGCCTTACCTTCAGTTCTTCCCTCTGGACAAAAGGCAGGGCTGGGTGCGTGCCTGGGAAGCTCGACCTGGCCAATAGGTGTACTTTCCCTGTGGAAGGGAAAATGCCCCCGTGGACTGGGAGAGGAAGGGCCATGCCCTCACAGCCATCCCTTAGTTGCCATCGGGGATTACCCCACCCCTCTCGTGTCCCTTACCTCCCCCTATTAACCTAGTGTTCCCAGCGCTCTTCCTAACCCTTCTGTGCCCTGAGTGCATCCCGGGGCTCTTTGGCCCTCTGCAGGGTACCCATGACATACTCAGGGTGTCAGAAGGTGGCTCTGCCTCTCCTTTGGCCTTCTGTAGGCCCAGCGGGCCTATTGCTGAGTCGGAGCCCTTGATGGCACTCAGGAGGGACACCCCCCACCCCCCCGTCACCCTGCCCAGGTTGAGGGGCTTCCTGGTGGACTGTCCTTTGGTCTCCCGGCAGCTTGCGTCTCCCTGTCACTCCCTGCGCATGTGGCAAAAGATACACAGTGAAGCGACCGGGCGCTGCATCCACGGCAGCGCTGGTTTTTGTCGTGGCGACGGTGGTGCAGTTGGTGGGGACGGTGACGGTTGTGGTGGTGGTGGTCAGTTATGGCTTCCCTCTCTTCCTTTCACGCTCTGTTCTGAGCTGGCCTTAGCGTCCTCAGCCTCCTCCTCGAACGTCTGCTCTTTGCTTAAGGGGGAAGGCACGGGTGTAGGACAAGGCAGTCGTGTGGTTCTGTTTGGACTCTTGCCCTTGCCCCTCGACATCTTTTCCCTTCTCCAGCGGTGCAGGTCATTGTCATCCTCCGGGAAAACCCAAAACACTGAACATCAACAACACCAAAGAAGATCCAGGAGTTACTTCGTCATGAAACAGCATGACGAGCTCAAGGCTTGCAAAAATGACCTCTTGACTTTCCATTCCGTGCAGTTGTTCTCCTTATGGAAGCCCTTCAAGTCCAAACGTGAGGCAGTAGGAGCCTCCTCCAGTAGCTCCCTGCTTGCCGTTGGCTGCCAATCCAGTGGCGTGATCGGAGCAGAATAGATTTCACTCTCTACTTCCCAGCGGTCGCCTCCCTGTCCACCAGCCCAGGCAGGTGGGTGCTGGCTGCCGCTCACAAGACCAGGCAATCAAGCACCCACAGGTGGATACCCATGGCGACACATGCCCACGGGCAGGCAAGCACCTCAGACAGGTGTGAGAGCATGGGCTCGTGTACACACACACACACACACACACACACACACACACACACTCACACAGAGACCCCATCTTCCTACCGTGCCACACACAACAGACCCTCACCCAACCACAAACATACTGACACACGCTGTCAGCTGTGCTTTCCTCTGTACCCTCGCACCAGCCTCCCCCCACCCCACCTCCACCCAGTGCCGGCAGCAAGGACTGTGAGAATGGCTGAAACAGGCATTCCCAGTGGGGCTCTCAAAAAGGGACGCAGAGCCGTTCTGTGTTCCAGGAGATAGTCGTCTGTCAGCAGGTGGGCCCAAGCTGCCAGTGTAAACCTGAAGCCTCCCTCGTTTAGCCAGATACATGGGGTCTCCAAGTGGGAGCAGAGTCTGTGCCCGTCCCGCAGAGAATCACGGCCCTGCGTGGGGCTCTGTGACTGGCCATGTTTGTTGGCCTTGCAGGTTCCTGTGTGAGGGCCAGGCCAGCCTGCCCAGAGTCAGTCCTTGGCACCCCATGTTGGGGGCGCCTCCAGGTCGGGCCAGCCAGCCACTTGTGGCTGCACTGTTGGGCCAGCCCGAGTTGGTGGCCTCAAGCTGAAGCTCCAGGCCTGGAAAGAGAAACGGAGTCCTGCAACAAAGTGACCTGAAAGCCAGCGAGGTTTTCGCCGCGGGCATGGTGGCCGCCACCTGGGTCCGGGAGAAATCCTGTGATTGAGACCCTCAGGCAATGTCACCCAGCCAGGTCGCTTGGTGGATCCTTTTGCCTTTTACTTCTCCCAAGAGCAGGAGTCAAGAAAAAACGGGCTTGGGGGAAAGGAAGTGGAAAGGATTGCGGGGGCTGGGGGGTGGGAGTCCAGCCTCGTGGCCAGTGGTCCTTTTGTGCCGTGCATTTGGTGATCCACGTGGGTGCCGGTGGGTGGCTGCCTTTCTTTCCTTTTCTCTCCCCCTTCACGGGACTGTCTGTGTAGGTTTGGTTTTGCTTTTGGTTTGACACCAGAAGGGGAGGAGAACCAAGTCGTCACGGTGTAGTGGGGGCAGGGTTAGGCGCTTAGTCGGCATTGATGGAGCCATACTGCCACCAAGCGGAGATGGTTTCGCTCAAAGCCAGTTTCCAGGTCTCAAGGGACGGAGACAGCCACAGGGCTGGAAGCCACTGGCCCAGTGGGCACGGCGCGGAGTGGGGCTGGGGTGGGTGTGTTGTCCTGAGGGTGCACATGGGCAGTGGGCTCCGGGCCGTGCCTTCGTGTGTGCTCTCGGCGGGAGACTTGACCCTGGTTCTGCAGCCGACCAAGGCCCTCAGAAACCCCAGGGGCGGCACGAGATGGCCGCCCCTGGGAGTGCCCGGTGCAGATGGCCCCGGCCCCAGAACCTCTAAGACCCTCAGCTCCCGGTTAGAAAGGGGGCCACCTGACCCCAGTGCGGCCGCACGCAGGGCACCCCGGCACTCCCCGGCAGGAACGCCGGAGGAAATTGTGCAGAATTCCTCTGGGCCCACCCCCAAAATGGCTGACGGTCGAAGCTGCGCTCCCTGCGCTGGACAGTCTGGGAGCTGCCTGCTGTGTCCGGGGCTCCCAGAGCTCCTGCTTTTTCCCACAGGGTCGCACTGACAGGCACGGGGCCCTCTGGGGCCTCTGAAACCCCGTGGAGGAGACCTCCTGCGCCGTGGGCAGAATCCATTCGGCCCAGCACAGCCTCCCTCTTCCCTGCGCAGGGTGGAAGACTCAGCTCGGCTGCCTGGGCTTTTCCCATATCGAATTCCGCTGGATGGCACTGTGGCTCCGTAAATGGCAGTCACCCCTTTCCCTGCCCCCACCGACAGACACTTCCGCGCCTGTCTTTATAAAGCTTCCAAACAGTGAACGGTGTGCTGTGGTGGTTGGGAAACCATCAGATCACCTTCCTCCTCCTCCTCCTCCTCCTCCTCCTTCTCCTCCTCCTCTTTCTCCCCATCATCATCGTCATTACCATCATCATCGCCAGCAGCAGCAGCAGCAGCCACAGAGGCACCAATAGCCCATCATCCTCATCCCCATCCACAGTCGTGCTCACAGACCACCCATCTCACCTTCAGCTGGGCTCTTCACCAACTTGGCCACTTTCCACCAAACCCGAAGTGTAGCTAGGCAGTTCTTGATTCCCTTGATGCCCTGGTTCACAGTGTGCGCCGCTGCCTACGATCGATCGTGCAGAGATCCCATCAGTGAGCTTCCAGTTTCTTCTTTGTATCTTCTGACTCCTCCTGGCCTCTGGCTTGTCTCTGCACCGCATCTCTTCCTAGGGAGCAACCTCTGTTCTGCTCAAATGGATTGCTTCCCTGGGACAAAGATCCGGTGGGTCGGTGGCAGCCAGATCCCGGGGAGCTTCCGGAGGTTGTGAACCCTTCTTTACTTGAAGCCCAAGGGTTCGGGAGAGACCACCGTGCGGCATCCCTGCCTGGAACCCCCGAGCCTCCTTTGTCCGAAGGGGTGGGAATTACGGGGATGGCATGGGTCGCACCGTTGGGTCTACTTGGGGAAGGCCACTTGGCCTCGCCTCCATCGGTCCACAGGTTCTCTAGCACCGGGCTCTTTCTTCCCACAGGCCTCGCTAGCCAGGTTCCCAGGCTTCAGTTCTGCACCACAAGCCCGTCCATATGTCATGCTCAATTTTGTCCAGGAGCCCCCGTGACTTGTTGTCCTTTGGGAGCAGCTGCAGTTCGGGGAGGAGGGGGAGGTGAAGTGGGGCTTGGGGTTTAGAGGGTCATGTGGAAGAAGGGAGCTTTGTGGGTCGGTTTGGCACGGAGATCTCTCTGTTCCTCAACCTAAGCCCTGATACTAGCCTAGACTTTGCCCTGTAAGACCCGTGAGATCTTGCAGGGGAAATTAGGGATCCCCGGTAAACACACACACACAGACACTCACGCAGAAACACACACACACGCGCGCGCGCAAGCACACATCTCAGAAACCACTTCTGAAGAACCACTCAACACCTAAAGGGAATGTTGCGTTTCCAGGTAGGCCCTCAAAACGAGGGATCAGGGCCTTCCTCCAGAGCCGACCGCGATGTGTGCATCGAAGAAAAACTTCCACCGTCAAAGCTGAGAGGAACCTTTTATTCGGGGACCTTACTGAGGACTACAGACACGGCGACAGCCACGCACAAATCGCTGTGGAAAGCTTCTGAAGAAGTACGGGAGGAAGGAGCCAGGCTATGAAGGAGTTTTCATTGAATCAAAGAGGAAAACATAGAAACATGGCGGGGCATACCGAAAGATTGCTGCCAATCGCAAAGACAAAAAACAAAACAATGCAGTAAACAGAGCACCAGCACCACCAGCACCAGCACCACCGCCACCAACAAAAGCTCACCGAGACTTCTCAAGTCAGAGATTTGAGCTCTTATTTCTAAGTGTGGGAAGACGCGAGAGACTTGGTCCATTGACATCATTCCTAGATATGCATCTGCACTTTCCAGGGCTAGTATCCTGCCTTTCTCCATCCTGAGTTGCCCTCGGGAGGGGGTGGGGGGCACCCTTGGGGGCAGCTGCAGTGTCTGAGGGCTGAGGGCAGGGCGACAACCTTTGTTGACTGAAGTGGCTGGTGACATTTTGTGTCCGCAGATGCAAAGGAAAGCAGGCGGTCACCGTGGCGTGAGGGTTTCAGGATGACATGCCCATGCCACCCAGAGCCTGGCGCGAGACCAATGTGGAAGGTGATCGCGAGGCTCGTCAGAGTTTCCTGAATGTTTCCTTTCTTTACTCCTCTAAAGGCTTCCTAGGTGTGTAGAGCGAGTAGGGTGGAGCTCCAAAGGACAGCACATCCACGGCCCAGGCATTTCCCACACGCTGAAGTATCTTCAGGACTCTTAGAACTGAGGAGTGGACCGTGTGTTTGGGACATTCCTCTAGGCCAAGCTGTCCCAGGAAGCAGGCCCACCTTTACAATTGGTGAGCCAAAACAAACACACGGAAGACATCCCGCGACCACAAAAGTCACCACGTTCCTGTCAGGTAGGGCCTAAGAGGAATCTTTCCCAGGCGCGAAACCTCAGGGCACATCGGACACTGATTTGGGGAAAATGCAGGGAGGAAGGAGGGCAGGGCTTGGGAGCAGCAAGCGGTGGTATCCCTGCCCTCAGCATCGCTTTCACACCTTTGCCTGTGTTCGCCGGGGCTTAAAGTTACTGAAATCACTCGGGCTCGCACACGCACGCCCACGCCCCCCCGCCCCGCACACGGTCACGTTCAGGACAGCACGCGTGTGCACGCCCCCGCACTGGTACCCACTCTGCCCGTCCCCGTGGACCCGACGGTTGCCCTACCTTCCTTGTTCCCTCTTCTTCCTCCTTGCCCCTTTCTGTTGGTATTTCCGCTTCCCTGTTGGGCACTACAGCGTCGCCAAACAGGCCTCTCTCTGGACACGGTTGTGCCCCTTGCCTGAGTGGCTGAGACTTAGCCTTGGCTGACGGCTCTTCCCTCAGGAAGCCCCAGGAGCCTTCGGCTGGTTCCATCTGCCCACTTGGGACACAGTGCCCTGGGCATCGCCTTCATGCTTCCCCTCCACTACGGTTCTTTCTTTTGATTTCACTTTGCTCCCCACTTTCGGCTCCTGCCTTCCACTCAAAGCCTTACCTTCAGTTCTTCCCTCTGGACAAAAGGCAGGGCTGGGTGCGTGCCTGGGAAGCTCGACCTGGCCAATAGGTGTACTTTCCCTGTGGAAGGGAAAATGCCCCCGTGGACTGGGAGAGGAAGGGCCATGCCCTCACAGCCATCCCTTAGTTGCCATCGGGGATTACCGCACCCCTCTCGTGTCCCTTACCTCCCCCTATTAACCTAGTGTTCCCAGCGCTCTTCCTAACCCTTCTGTGCCCTGAGTGCATCCCGGGGCTCTTTGGCCCTCTGCAGTGTACCCATGACATACTCAGGGTGTCAGAAGGTGGCTCTGCCTCTCCTTTGGCCTTCTGTAGGCCCAGCGGGCCTATTGCTGAGTCGGAGCCCTTGATGGCACTCAGGAGGGACCCCCCCCACCCCCCCGCCACCCTGCCCAGGTTGAGGGGCTTCCTGGTGGACTGTCCTTTGGTCTCCCGGCAGCTTGCGTCTCCCTGTCACTCCCTGCGCATGTGGCAAAAGATACACAGTGAAGCGACCGGGCGCTGCATCCACGGCAGCGCTGGTTTTTATCGTGGCGACGGTGGTGCAGTTGGTGGGGACGGTGACGGTTGTGGTGGTGGTGGTCAGTTACGGCTTCCCTCTCTTCCTTTCACGCTCTGTTCTGAGCTGGCCTTAGCGTCCTCAGCCTCCTCCTCGAACGTCTGCTCTTTGCTTAAGGGGGAAGGCACGGGTGTAGGACAAGGCAGTCGTGTGGTTCTGTTTGGACTCTTGCCCTTGCCCCTCGACATCTTTTCCCTTCTCCAGCGGTGCAGGTCATTGTCATCCTCCGGGAAAACCCCAAACACTGAACATCAACAACACCAAAGAAGATCCAGGAGTTACTTCGTCATGAAACAGCATGACGAGCTCAAGGCTTGCAAAAATGACCTCTTGACTTTCCATTCCGTGCAGTTGTTCTCCTTATGGAAGCCCTTCAAGTCCAAACGTGAGGCAGTAGGAGCCTCCTCCAGTAGCTCCCTGCTTGCCGTTGGCTGCCAATCCAGTGGCGTGATCGGAGCAGAATAGATTTCACTCTCTACTTCCCAGCGGTCGCCTCCCTGTCCACCAGCCCAGGCAGGTGGGTGCTGGCTGCCGCTCACAAGACCAGGCAATCAAGCACCCACAGGTGGATACCCACGGCGACACATGCCCACGGGCAGGCAAGCACCTCAGACAGGTGTGAGAGCATGGGCTCGTGTACACACACACACACACACACACTCACACAGAGACCCCATCTTCCTACCGTGCCACACACAACAGACCCTCACCCAACCACAAACATACTGACACACGCTGTCAGCTGTGCTTTCCTCTGTACCCTCGCACCAGCCTCCCCCCACCCCACCTCCACCCAGTGCCGGCAGCAAGGACTGTGAGAATGGCTGAAACAGGCATTCCCAGTGGGGCTCTCAAAAAGGGACGCAGAGCCGTTCTGTGTTCCAGGAGATAGTCGTCTGTCAGCAGGTGGGCCCAAGCTGCCAGTGTAAACCTGAAGCCTCCCTCGTTTAGCCAGATACATGGGGTCTCCAAGTGGGAGCAGAGTCTGTGCCCGTCCCGCAGAGAAGCACGGCCCTGCGTGGGGCTCTGTGACTGGCCATGTTTGTTGGCCTTGCAGGTTCCTGTGTGAGGGCCAGGCCAGCCTGCCCAGAGTCAGTCCTTGGCACCCCATGTTGGGGGCGCCTCCAGGTCGGGCCAGCCAGCCACTTGCGGCTGCACTGTTGGGCCAGCCCGAGTTGGTGGCCTCAAGCTGAAGCTGCAGGCCTGGAAAGAGAAACGGAGTCCTGCAACAAAGTGACCTGAAAGCCAGCGAGGTTTTCGCCGCGGGCATGGTGGCCGCCACCTGGGTCCGGGAGAAATCCTGTGATTGAGACCCTCAGGCAATGTCACCCAGCCAGGTCGCTTGGTGGATCCTTTTGCCTTTTACTTCTCCCAAGAGCAGGAGTCAAGAAAAACGGGCTTGGGGGAAAGGAAGTGGAAAGGATTGCGGGGGCTGGGGGGTGGGAGTCCAGCCTCGTGGGCAGTGGTCCTTTTGTGCCGTGCATTTGGTGATCCACGTGGGTGCCGGTGGGTGGCTGCCTTTCTTTCCTTTTCTCTCCCCCTTCACGGGACTGTCTGTGTAGGTTTGGTTTTGCTTTTGGTTTGACACCAGAAGGGGAGGAGAACCAAGTCGTCACGGTGTAGTGGGGGCAGGGTTAGGCGCTTAGTCGGCATTGATGGAGCCATACTGCCACCAAGCGGAGATGGTTTCGCTCAAAGCCAGTTTCCAGGTCTGAAGGGACGGAGACAGCCACAGGGCTGGAAGCCACTGGCCCAGTGGGCACGGCGCGGAGTGGGGCTGGGGTGGGTGTGTTGTCCTGAGGGTGCACATGGGCAGTGGGCTCCGGGCCGTGCCTTCGTGTGTGCTCTCGGCGGGAGACTTGACCCTGGTTCTGCAGCCGACCAAGGCCCTCAGAAACCCCAGGGGCGGCACGAGATGGCCGCCCCTGGGAGTGCCCGGTGCAGATGGCCCCGGCCCCAGAACCTCTAAGACCCTCAGCTCCCGGTTAGAAAGGGGGCCACCTGACCCCAGTGCGGCCGCACGCAGGGCACCCCGGCACTCCCCGGCAGGAACGCCGGAGGAAATTGTGCAGAATTCCTCTGGGCCCACCCCCAAAATGGCTGACGGTCGAAGCTGCGCTCCCTGCGCTGGACAGTCTGGGAGCTGCCTGCTGTGTCCGGGGCTCCCAGAGCTCCTGCTTTTTCCCACAGGGTCGCACTGACAGGCACGGGGCCCTCTGGGGCCTCGGAAACCCCGTGGAGGAGACCTCCTGCGCCGTGGGCAGAATCCATTCGGCCCAGCACAGCCTCCCTCTTCCCTGCGCAGGGTGGAAGACTCAGCTCGGCTGCCTGGGCTTTTCCCATATCGAATTCCGCTGGATGGCACTGAGGCTCCGTAAATGGCAGTCACCCCTTTCCCTGCCCCCACCGACAGACACTTCCGCGCCTGTCTTTATAAAGCTTCCAAACAGTGAACGGTGTGCTGTGGTGGTTGGGAAACCATCAGATCACCTTCCTCCTCCTCCTCCTCCTCCTCCTCCTCCTCCTCCTCCTCCTCCTCCTTCTTCTCCCCATCATCATCGTCATTACCATCATCATCACCAGCAGCAGCAGCAGCAGCCACAGAGGCACCAATAGCCCATCATCCTCATCGCCATCCACAGTCGTGCTCACAGACCACCCATCTCACCTTCAGCTGGGCTCTTCACCAACTTGGCCACTTTCCACCAAACCCGAAGTGTAGCTAGGCAGTTCTTGATTCCCTTGATGCCCTGGTTCACAGTGTGCGCCGCTGCCTACGATCGATCGTGCAGAGATCCCATCAGTGAGCTTCCAGTTTCTTCTTTGTATCTTCTGACTCCTCCTGGCCTCTGGCTTGTCTCTGCACCGCATCTCTTCCTAGGGAGCAACCTCTGTTTTGCTCAAATGGATTGCTTCCCTGGGACAAAGATCCGGTGGGTCGGTGGCAGCCAGATCCCGGGGAGCTTCCGGAGGTTGTGAACCCTTCTTTACTTGAAGCCCAAGGGTTCGGGAGAGACCACCGTGCGGCATCCCTGCCTGGAACCCCCGAGCCTCCTTTGTCCGAAGGGGTGGGAATTACGGGGATGGCATGGGTCGCACCGTTGGGTCTACTTGGGGAAGGCCACTTGGCCTCGCCTCCATCGGTCCACAGGTTCTCTAGCACCGGGCACTTTCTTCCCACAGGCCTTGCTAGCCAGGTTCCCAGGCTTCAGGTCTGCACCACAAGCCCGTCCATATGTCATGCTCAATTTTGTCCAGGAGCCCCCGTGAATTGTTGTCCTTTGGGAGAAGCTGCAGTTTGGGGAGGAGGGGGAGGTGAAGTGGGGCTTGGGGTTTAGAGGGTCATGTGGAAGAAGGGAGCTTTGTGGGTCGGTTTGGCACGGAGATCTCTCTGTTCCTCAACCTAAGCCCTGATACTAGCCTAGACTTTGCCCTGTAAGACCCGTGAGATCTTGCAGGGGAAATTAGGGATCCCCGGTAAACACACACACACAGACACTCACGCAGAAACACACACACACGCGCGCGCGCAAGCACACATCTCAGAAACCACTTCTGAAGAACCACTCAACACCTAAAGGGAATGTTGCGTTTCCAGGTAGGCCCTCAAAACGAGGGATCAGGGCCTTCCTCCAGAACCGACCGCGATGTGTGGATCGAAGAAAAACTTCCACCGTCAAAGCTGAGAGGAACCTTTTATTCGGGGACCTTACTGAGGACTACAGACACGGCGACAGCCACGCACAAATCGCTGTGGAAAGCTTCTGAAGAAGTACGGGAGGAAGGAGCCAGGCTATGAAGGAGTTTTCATTGAATCAAAGAGGAAAACATAGAAACATGGCGGGGCATACCGAAAGATTGCTGCCAATCGCAAAGACAAAAAACAAAACAATGCAGTAAACAGAGCACCAGCACCACCAGCACCAGCACCACCGCCACCAACAAAAGCTCACCGAGACTTCTCAAGTCAGAGATTTGAGCTCTTATTTCTAAGTGTGGGAAGACGGGAGAGACTTGGTCCATTGACATCATTCCTAGATATGCATCTGCACTTTCCAGGCCTAGTATCCTGCCTTTCTCCATCCTGAGTTGCCCTCGGGGTGGGGGGGGGCACCCTTGGGGGCAGCTGCAGTGTCTGAGGGCTGAGGGCAGGGCGACAACCTTTGTTGACTGAAGTGGCTGGTGACATTTTGTGTCCGCAGATGCAAAGGAAAGCAGGCGGTCACCGTGGCGTGAGGGTTTCAGGATGACATGCCCATGCCACCCAGAGCCTGGCGCGAGACCAATGTGGAAGGTGATCGCGAGGCTCGTCAGAGTTTCCTGAATGTTTCCTTTCTTTGCTCCTCTAAAGGCTTCCTAGGTGTGTAGAGCGAGTAGGGTGGAGCTCCAAAGGACAGCACATCCACGGCCCAGGCATTTCCCACACGCTGAAGTATCTTCAGGACTCTTAGAACTGAGGAGTGGACCGTGTGTTTGGGACATTCCTCTAGGCCAAGCTGTCCCAGGAAGCAGGCCCACCTTTACAATTGGTGAGCCAAAACAAACACACGGAAGACATCCCGTGACCACAAAAGTCACCACGTTCCTGTCAGGTAGGGCCTAAGAGGAATCTTTCCCAGGCGCGAAACCTCAGGGCACATCGGACACTGATTTGGGGAAAATGCAGGGAGGAAGGAGGGCAGGGCTTGGGAGCAGCAAGCGGTGGAATCCCTGCCCTCGGCATCGCTTTCACACCTTTGCCTGTGTTCGCCGGGGCTTAAAGTTACTGAAATCACTCGCGCTCGCACACGCACGCCCACGCGCCCCCGCCCCGCACACGGTCACGTTCAGGACAGCACGCGTGTGCACGCCCCCGCACTGGTACCCACTCTGCCCGTCCCCGTGGACCCGACGGTTGCCCTACCTTCCTTGTTCCCTCTTCTTCCTCCTTGCCCCTTTCTGTTGGTATTTCCGCTTCCCTGTTGGGCACTACAGCGTCGCCAAACAGGCCTCTCTCTGGACACGGTTGTGCCCCTTGCCTGAGTGGCTGAGACTTAGCCTTGGCTGACGGCTCTTCCCTCAGGAAGCCCCAGGAGCCTTCGGCTGGTTCCATCTGCCCACTTGGGACACAGTGCCCTGGGCATCGCCTTCATGCTTCCCCTCCACTACGGTTCTTTCTTTTGATTTCACTTTGCTCCCCACTTTCGGCTCCTGCCTTCCACTCAAAGCCTTACCTTCAGTTCTTCCCTCTAGACAAAAGGCAGGGCTGGGTGCGTGCCTGGGAAGCATGGACCTGGCCAATAGGTGTACTTTCCCTGTGGAAGGGAAAATGCCCCCGTGGACTGGGAGAGGAAGGGCCATGCCCTCACAGCCATCCCTTAGTTGCCATCGGGGATTACCCCACCCCTCTCGTGTCCCTTACCTCCCCCTATTAACCTAGTGTTCCCAGCGCTCTTCCTAACCCTTCTGTGCCCTGAGTGCATCCCGGGGCTCTTTGGCCCTCTGCAGGGTACCCATGACATACTCAGGGTGTCAGAAGGTGGCTCTGCCTCTCCTTTGGCCTTCTGTAGGCCCAGCGGGCCTATTGCTGAGTCGGAGCCTTTGATGGCACTCAGGAGGGCCCCCCCCAACCCCCGCCACCCTGCCCAGGTTGAGGGGCTTCCTGGTGGACTGTCCTTTGGTCTCCCGGCAGCTTGCGTCTCCCTGTCACTCCCTGCGCATGTGGCAAAAGATACACAGTGAAGCGACCGGGCGCTGCATCCACGGCAGCGCTGGTTTTTGTCGTGGCGACGGTGGTGCAGTTGGTGGGGACGGTGACGGTTGTGGTGGTGGTGGTCAGTTATGGCTTCCCTCTCTTCCTTTCACGCTCTGTTCTGAGCTGGCCTTAGCGTCCTCAGCCTCCTCCTCGAACGTCTGCTCTTTGCTTAAGGGGGAAGGCACGGGTGTAGGACAAGGCAGTCGTGTGGTTCTGTTTGGACTCTTGCCCTTGCCCCTCGACATCTTTTCCCTTCTCCAGCGGTGCAGGTCATTGTCATCCTCCGGGAAAACCCCAAACACTGAACATCAACAACACCAAAGAAGATCCAGGAGTTACTTCGTCATGAAACAGCATGACGAGCTCAAGGCTTGCAAAAATGACCTCTTGACTTTCCATTCCGTGCAGTTGTTCTCCTTATGGAAGCACTTCAAGTCCAAACGTGAGGCAGTAGGAACCTCCTCCAGTAGCTCCCTGCTTGCCGTTGGCTGCCAATCCAGTGGCGTGATCGGAGCAGAATAGATTTCACTCTCTACTTCCCAGCGGTCGCCTCCCTGTCCACCAGCCCAGGCAGGTGGGTGCTGGCTGCCGCTCACAAGACCAGGCAATCAAGCACCCACAGGTGGATACCCACGGCGACACATGCCCACGGGCAGGCAAGCACCTCAGACAGGTGTGAGAGCATGGGCTCGTGTACACACACACACACACACACACACACACACACACACACACACTCACACAGAGACCCCATCTTCCTACCGTGCCACACACAACAGACCCTCACCCAACCACAAACATACTGACACACGCTGTCAGCTGTGCTTTCCTCTGTACCCTCGCACCAGCCTCCCCCCACCCCACCTCCACCCAGTGCTGGCAGCAAGGACTGTGAGAATGGCTGAAACAGGCATTCCCAGTGGGGCTCTCAAAAAGGGACGCAGAGCCGTTCTGTGTTCCAGGAGATAGTCGTCTGTCAGCAGGTGGGCCCAAGCTGCCAGTGTAAACCTGAAGCCTCCCTCGTTTAGCCAGATACATGGGGTCTCCAAGTGGGAGCAGAGTCTGTGCCCGTCCCGCAGAGAAGCACGGCCCTGCGTGGGGCTCTGTGACTGGCCATGTTTGTTGGCCTTGCAGGTTCCTGTGTGAGGGCCAGGCCAGCCTGCCCAGAGTCAGTCCTTGGCACCCCATGTTGGGGGCGCCTCCAGGTCGGGCCAGCCAGCCACTTGTGGCTGCACTGTTGGGCCAGCCCGAGTTGGTGGCCTCAAGCTGAAGCTCCAGGCCTGGAAAGAGAAACGGAGTCCTGCAACAAAGTGACCTGAAAGCCAGCGAGGTTTTCGCCGCGGGCATGGTGGCCGCCACCTGGGTCCGGGAGAAATCCTGTGATTGAGACCCTCAGGCAATGTCACCCAGCCAGGTCGCTTGGTGGATCCTTTTGCCTTTTACTTCTCCCAAGAGCAGGAGTCAAGAAAAAACGGGCTTGGGGGAAAGGAAGTGGAAAGGATTGCGGGGGCTGGGGGGTGGGAGTCCAGCCTCGTGGCCAGTGGTCCTTTTGTGCCGTGCATTTGGTGATCCACGTGGGTGCCGGTGGGTGGCTGCCTTTCTTTCCTTTTCTCTCCCCCTTCACGGGACTGTCTGTGTAGGTTTGGTTTTGCTTTTGGTTTGACACCAGAAGGGGAGGAGAACCAAGTCGTCACGGTGTAGTGGGGGCAGGGTTAGGCGCTTAGTCGGCATTGATGGAGCCATACTGCCACCAAGCGGAGATGGTTTCGCTCAAAGCCAGTTTCCAGGTCTCAAGGGACGGAGACAGCCACAGGGCTGGAAGCCACTGGCCCAGTGGGCACGGCGCGGAGTGGGGCTGGGGTGGGTGTGTTGTCCTGAGGGTGCACATGGGCAGTGGGCTCCGGGCCGTGCCTTCGTGTGTGCTCTCGGCGGGAGACTTGACCCTGGTTCTGCAGCCGACCAAGGCCCTCAGAAACCCCAGGGGCGGCACGAGATGGCCGCCCCTGGGAGTGCCCGGTGCAGATGGCCCCGGCCCCAGAACCTCTAAGACCCTCAGCTCCCGGTTAGAAAGGGGGCCACCTGACCCCAGTGCGGCCGCACGCAGGGCACCCCGGCACTCCCCGGCAGGAACGCCGGAGGAAATTGTGCAGAATTCCTCTGGGCCCACCCCCAAAATGGCTGACGGTCGAAGCTGCGCTCCCTGCGCTGGACAGTCTGGGAGCTGCCTGCTGTGTCCGGGGCTCCCAGAGCTCCTGCTTTTTCCCACAGGGTCGCACTGACAGGCACGGGGCCCTCTGGGGCCTCTGAAACCCCGTGGAGGAGACCTCCTGCGCCGTGGGCAGAATCCATTCGGCCCAGCACAGCCTCCCTCTTCCCTGCGCAGGGTGGAAGACTCAGCTCGGCTGCCTGGGCTTTTCCCATATCGAATTCCGCTGGATGGCACTGTGGCTCCGTAAATGGCAGTCACCCCTTTCCCTGCCCCCACCGACAGACACTTCCGCGCCTGTCTTTATAAAGCTTCCAAACAGTGAACGGTGTGCTGTGGTGGTTGGGAAACCATCAGATCACCTTCCTCCTCCTCCTCCTCCTCCTCCTCCTCCTCCTCCTCCTCCTTCTCCCCATCATCATCGTCATTACCATCATCATCACCAGCAGCAGCAGCAGCAGCCACAGAGGCACCAATAGCCCATCATCCTCATCCCCATCCACAGTCGTGCTCACAGACCACCCATCTCACCTTCAGCTGGGCTCTTCACCAACTTGGCCACTTTCCACCAAACCCGAAGTGTAGCTAGGCAGTTCTTGATTCCCTTGATGCCCTGGTTCACAGTGTGCGCCGCTGCCTACGATCGATCGTGCAGAGATCCCATCAGTGAGCTTCCAGTTTCTTCTTTGTATCTTCTGACTCCTCCTGGCCTCTGGCTTGTCTCTGCACCGCATCTCTTCCTAGGGAGCAACCTCTGTTCTGCTCAAATGGATTGCTTCCCTGGGACAAAGATCCGGTGGGTCGGTGGCAGCCAGATCCCGGGGAGCTTCCGGAGGTTGTGAACCCTTCTTTACTTGAAGCCCAAGGGTTCGGGAGAGACCACCGTGCGGCATCCCTGCCTGGAACCCCCGAGCCTCCTTTGTCCGAAGGGGTGGGAATTACGGGGATGGCATGGGTCGCACCGTTGGGTCTACTTGGGGAAGGCCACTTGGCCTCGCCTCCATCGGTCCACAGGTTCTCTAGCACCGGGCTCTTTCTTCCCACAGGCCTCGCTAGCCAGGTTCCCAGGCTTCAGGTCTGCACCACAAGCCCGTCCATATGTCATGCTCAATTTTGTCCAGGAGCCCCCGTGAATTGTTGTCCTTTGGGAGAAGCTGCAGTTTGGGGAGGAGGGGGAGGTGAAGTGGGGCTTGGGGTTTAGAGGGTCATGTGGAAGAAGGGAGCTTTGTGGGTCGGTTTGGCACGGAGATCTCTCTGTTCCTCAACCTAAGCCCTGATACTAGCCTAGACTTTGCCCTGTAAGACCCGTGAGATCTTGCAGGGGAAATTAGGGATCCCCGGTAAACACACACACACAGACACTCACGCAGAAACACACACACACGCGCGCGCGCAAGCACACATCTCAGAAACCACTTCTGAAGAACCACTCAACACCTAAAGGGAATGTTGCGTTTCCAGGTAGGCCCTCAAAACGAGGGATCAGGGCCTTCCTCCAGAACCGACCGCGATGTGTGGATCGAAAAACTTCCACCGTCAAAGCTGAGAGGAACCTTTTATTCGGGGACCTTACTGAGGACTACAGACACGGCGACAGCCACGCACAAATCGCTGTGGAAAGCTTCTGAAGAAGTACGGGAGGAAGGAGCCAGGCTATGAAGGAGTTTTCATTGAATCAAAGAGGAAAACATAGAAACATGGCGGGGCATACCGAAAGATTGCTGCCAATCGCAAAGACAAAAAACAAAACAATGCAGTAAACAGAGCACCAGCACCACCAGCACCAGCACCACCGCCACCAACAAAAGCTCACCGAGACTTCTCAAGTCAGAGATTTGAGCTCTTATTTCTAAGTGTGGGAAGACGCGAGAGACTTGGTCCATTGACATCATTCCTAGATATGCATCTGCACTTTCCAGGGCTAGTATCCTGCCTTTCTCCATCTTGAGTTGCCCTCGGGGGGGGGGGGCACCCCTGGGGGCAGCTGCAGTGTCTGAGGGCTGAGGGCAGGGCGACAACCTTTGTTGACAGAAGTGGCTGGTGACATTTTGTGTCCGCAGATGCAAAGGAAAGCAGGCGGTCACCGTGGCGTGAGGGTTTCAGGATGACATGCCCATGCCACCCAGAGCCTGGCGCGAGACCAATGTGGAAGGTGATCGCGAGGCTCGTCAGAGTTTCCTGAATGTTTCCTTTCTTTGCTCCTCTAAAGGCTTCCTAGGTGTGTAGAGCGAGTAGGGTGGAGCTCCAAAGGACAGCACATCCACGGCCCAGGCATTTCCCACACGCTGAAGTATCTTCAGGACTCTTAGAACTGAGGAGTGGACCGTGTGTTTGGGACATTCCTCTAGGCCAAGCTGTCCCAGGAAGCAGGCCCACCTTTACAATTGGTGAGCCAAAACAAACACACGGAAGACATCCCGCGACCACAAAAGTCACCACGTTCCTGTCAGGTAGGGCCTAAGAGGAATCTTTCCCAGGCGCGAAACCTCAGGGCACATCGGACACTGATTTGGGGAAAATGCAGGGAGGAAGGAGGGCAGGGCTTGGGAGCAGCAAGCGGTGGAATCCCTGCCCTCGGCATCGCTTTCACACCTTTGCCTGTGTTGGCCGGGGCTTAAAGTTACTGAAATCACTCGGGCTCGCACACGCACGCCCACGCCCCCCCGCCCCGCACACGGTCACGTTCAGGACAGCACGCGTGTGCACGCCCCCGCACTGGTACCCACTCTGCCCGTCCCCGTGGACCCGACGGTTGCCCTACCTTCCTTGTTCCCTCTTCTTCCTCCTTGCCCCTTTCTGTTGGTATTTCTGCTTCCCTGTTGGGCACTACAGCGTCGCCAAACAGGCCTCTCTCTGGACACGGTTGTGCCCCTTGCCTGAGTGGCTGAGACTTAGCCTTGGCTGACGGCTCTTCCCTCAGGAAGCCCCAGGAGCCTTCGGCTGGTTCCATCTGCCCACTTGGGACACAGTGCCCTGGGCATCGCCTTCATGCTTCCCCTCCACTACGGTTCTTTCTTTTGATTTCACTTTGCTCCCCACTTTCGGCTCCTGCCTTCCACTCAAAGCCTTACCTTCAGTTCTTCCCTCTGGACAAAAGGCAGGGCTGGGTGCGTGCCTGGGAAGCTCGACCTGGCCAATAGGTGTACTTTCCCTGTGGAAGGGAAAATGCCCCCGTGGACTGGGAGAGGAAGGGCCATGCCCTCACAGCCATCCCTTAGTTGCCATCGGGGATTACCCCACCCCTCTCGTGTCCCTTACCTCCCCCTATTAACCTAGTGTTCCCAGCGCTCTTCCTAACCCTTCTGTGCCCTGAGTGCATCCCGGGGCTCTTTGGCCCTCTGCAGTGTACCCATGACATACTCAGGGTGTCAGAAGGTGGCTCTGCCTCTCCTTTGGCCTTCTGTAGGCCCAGCGGGCCTATTGCTGAGTCGGAGCCCTTGATGGCACTCAGGAGGGCCCCCCCCACCCCCCCGCCACCCTGCCCAGGTTGAGGGGCTTCCTGGTGGACTGTCCTTTGGTCTCCCGGCAGCTTGCGTCTCCCTGTCACTCCCTGCGCATGTGGCAAAAGATACACAGTGAAGCGACCGGGCGCTTCATCCACGGCAGCGCTGGTTTTTGTCGTGGCGACAGTGGTGCAGTTGGTGGGGACGGTGACGGTTGTGGTGGTGGTGGTCAGTTACGGCTTCCCTCTCTTCCTTTCACGCTCTGTTCTGAGCTGGCCTTAGCGTCCTCAGCCTCCTTCTCGAACGTCTGCTCTTTGCTTAAGGGGGAAGGCACGGGTGTAGGACAAGGCAGTCGTGTGGTTCTGTTTGGACTCTTGCCCTTGCCCCTCGACATCTTTTCCCTTCTCCAGCGGTGCAGGTCATTGTCATCCTCTGGGAAAACCCAAAACACTGAACATCAACAACACCAAAGAAGATCCAGGAGTTACTTCGTCATGAAACAGCATGACGAGCTCAAGGCTTGCAAAAATGACCTCTTGACTTTCCATTCCGTGCAGTTGTTCTCCTTATGGAAGCCCTTCAAGTCCAAACGTGAGGCAGTAGGAGCCTCCTCCAGTAGCTCCCTGCTTGCCGTTGGCTGCCAATCCAGTGGCGTGATCGGAGCAGAATAGATTTCACTCTCTACTTCCCAGCGGTCGCCTCCCTGTCCACCAGCCCAGGCAGGTGGGTGCTGGCTGCCGCTCACAAGACCAGGCAATCAAGCACCCACAGGTGGATACCCACGGCGACACATGCCCACGGGCAGGCAAGCACCTCAGACAGGTGTGAGAGCATGGGCTCGTGTACACACACACACACACACACACACACACACACACACACACTCACACAGAGACCCCATCTTCCTACCGTGCCACACACAACAGACCCTCACCCAACCACAAACATACTGACACACGCTGTCAGCTGTGCTTTCCTCTGTACCCTCGCACCAGCCTCCCCCCACCCCACCTCCACCCAGTGCCGGCAGCAAGGACTGTGAGAATGGCTGAAACAGGCATTCCCACTGGGGCTCTCAAAAAGGGACGCAGAGCCGTTCTGTGTTCCAGGAGATAGTCGTCTGTCAGCAGGTGGGCACAAGCTGCCAGTGTAAACCTGAAGCCTCCCTCGTTTAGCCAGATACATGGGGTCTCCAAGTGGGAGCAGAGTCTGTGCCCGTCCCGCAGAGAAGCACGGCCCTGCGTGGGGCTCTGTGACTGGCCATGTTTGTTGGCCTTGCAGGTTCCTGTGTGAGGGCCAGGCCAGCCTGCCCAGAGTCAGTCCTTGGCACCCCATGTTGGGGGCGCCTCCAGGTCGGGCCAGCCAGCCACTTGTGGCTGCACTGTTGGGCCAGCCCGAGTTGGTGGCCTCAAGCTGAAGCTGCAGGCCTGGAAAGAGAAACGGAGTCCTGCAACAAAGTGACCTGAAAGCCAGCGAGGTTTTCGCCGCGGGCATGGTGGCCGCCACCTGGGTCCGGGAGAAATCCTGTGATTGAGACCCTCAGGCAATGTCACCCAGCCAGGTCGCTTGGTGGATCCTTTTGCCTTTTACTTCTCCCAAGAGCAGGAGTCAAGAAAAAACGGGCTTGGGGGAAAGGAAGTGGAAAGGATTGCGGGGGCTGGGGGGTGGGAGTCCAGCCTCGTGGCCAGTGGTCCTTTTGTGCCGTGCATTTGGTGATCCACGTGGGTGCCGGTGGGTGGCTGCCTTTCTTTCCTTTTCTCTCCCCCTTCACGGGACTGTCTGTGTAGGTTTGGTTTTGCTTTTGGTTTGACACCAGAAGGGGAGGAGAACCAAGTCGTCACGGTGTAGTGGGGGCAGGGTTAGGCGCTTAGTCGGCATTGATGGAGCCATACTGCCACCAAGCGGAGATGGTTTCGCTCAAAGCCAGTTTCCAGGTCTCAAGGGACGGAGACAGCCACAGGGCTGGAAGCCACTGGCCCAGTGGGCACGGCGCGGAGTGGGGCTGGGGTGGGTGTGTTGTCCTGAGGGTGCACATGGGCAGTGGGCTCCGGGCCGTGCCTTCGTGTGTGCTCTCGGCGGGAGACTTGACCCTGGTTCTGCAGCCGACCAAGGCCCTCAGAAACCCCAGGGGCAGCACGAGATGGCCGCCCCTGGGAGTGCCCGGTGCAGATGGCCCCGGCCCCAGAACCTCTAAGACCCTCAGCTCCCGGTTAGAAAGGGGGCCACCTGACCCCAGTGCGGCCGCACGCAGGGCACCCCGGCACTCCCCGGCAGGAACGCCGGAGGAAATTGTGCAGAATTCCTCTGGGCCCACCCCCAAAATGGCTGACGGTCGAAGCTGCGCTCCCTGCGCTGGACAGTCTGGGAGCTGCCTGCTGTGTCCGGGGCTCCCAGAGCTCCTGCTTTTTCCCACAGGGTCGCACTGACAGGCACGGGGCCCTCTGGGGCCTCGGAAACCCCGTGGAGGAGACCTCCTGCGCCGTGGGCAGAATCCATTCGGCCCAGCACAGCCTCCCCCTTCCCTGCGCAGGGTGGAAGACTCAGCTCGGCTGCCTGGGCTTTTCCTATATCGAATTCCGCTGGATGGCACTGTGGCTCCGTAAATGGCAGTCACCCCTTTCCCTGCCCCCACCGACAGACACTTCCGCGCCTGTCTTTATAAAGCTTCCAAACAGTGAACGGTGTGCTGTGGTGGTTGGGAAACCATCAGATCACCTTCCTCCTCCTCCTCCTCCTCCTCCTCCTCCTCCTCCTCCTCCTCCTTCTCCCCATCATCATCGTCATTACCATCATCATCACCAGCAGCAGCAGCAGCAGCCACAGAGGCACCAATAGCCCATCATCCTCATCCCCATCCACAGTCGTGCTCACAGACCACCCATCTCACCTTCAGCTGGGCTCTTCACCAACTTGGCCACTTTCCACCAAACCCGAAGTGTAGCTAGGCAGTTCTTGATTCCCTTGATGCCCTGGTTCACAGTGTGCGCCGCTGCCTACGATCGATCGTGCAGAGATCCCATCAGTGAGCTTCCAGTTTCTTCTTTGTATCTTCTGACTCCTCCTGGCCTCTGGCTTGTCTCTGCACCGCATCTCTTCCTAGGGAGCAACCTCTGTTCTGCTCAAATGGATTGCTTCCCTGGGACAAAGATCCGGTGGGTCGGTGGCAGCCAGATCCCGGGGAGCTTCCGGAGGTTGTGAACCCTTCTTTACTTGAAGCCCAAGGGTTCGGGAGAGACCACCGTGCGGCATCCCTGCCTGGAACCCCCGAGCCTCCTTTGTCCGAAGGGGTGGGAATTACGGGGATGGCATGGGTCGCACCGTTGGGTCTACTTGGGGAAGGCCACTTGGCCTCGCCTCCATCGGTCCACAGGTTCTCTAGCACCGGGCTCTTTCTTCCCACAGGCCTCGCTAGCCAGGTTCCCAGGCTTCAGGTCTGCACCACAAGCCCGTCCATATGTCATGCTCAATTTTGTCCAGGAGCCCCCGTGAATTGTTGTCCTTTGGGAGAAGCTGCAGTTTGGGGAGGAGGGGGAGGTGAAGTGGGGCTTGGGGTTTAGAGGGTCATGTGGAAGAAGGGAGCTTTGTGGGTCGGTTTGGCACGGAGATCTCTCTGTTCCTCAACCTAAGCCCTGATACTAGCCTAGACTTTGCCCTGTAAGACCCGTGAGATCTTGCAGGGGAAATTAGGGATCCCCGGTAAACACACACACACAGACACTCACGCAGAAACACACACACACGCGCGCGCGCAAGCACACATCTCAGAAACCACTTCTGAAGAACCACTCAACACCTAAAGGGAATGTTGCGTTTCCAGGTAGGCCCTCAAAACGAGGGATCAGGGCCTTCCTCCAGAGCCGACCGCGATGTGTGCATCGAAGAAAAACTTCCACCGTCAAAGCTGAGAGGAACCTTTTATTCGGGGACCTTACTGAGGACTACAGACACGGCGACAGCCACGCACAAATCGCTGTGGAAAGCTTCTGAAGAAGTACGGGAGGAAGGAGCCAGGCTATGAAGGAGTTTTCATTGAATCAAAGAGGAAAACATAGAAACATGGCGGGGCATACCGAAAGATTGCTGCCAATCGCAAAGACAAAAAACAAAACAATGCAGTAAACAGAGCACCAGCACCACCAGCACCAGCACCACCGCCACCAACAAAAGCTCACCGAGACTTCTCAAGTCAGAGATTTGAGCTCTTATTTCTAAGTGTGGGAAGACGCGAGAGACTTGGTCCATTGACATCATTCCTAGATATGCATCTGCACTTTCCAGGGCTAGTATCCTGCCTTTCTCCATCTTGAGTTGCCCTCGGGGGGGGGTGGGGGGCACCCCTGGGGGCAGCTGCAGTGTCTGAGGGCTGAGGGCAGGGCGACAACCTTTGTTGACAGAAGTGGCTGGTGACATTTTGTGTCCGCAGATGCAAAGGAAAGCAGGCGGTCACCGTGGCGTGAGGGTTTCAGGATGACATGCCCATGCCACCCAGAGCCTGGCGCGAGACCAATGTGGAAGGTGATCGCGAGGCTCGTCAGAGTTTCCTGAATGTTTCCTTTCTTTGCTCCTCTAAAGGCTTCCTAGGTGTGTAGAGCGAGTAGGGTGGAGCTCCAAAGGACAGCACATCCACGGCCCAGGCATTTCCCACACGCTGAAGTATCTTCAGGACTCTTAGAACTGAGGAGTGGACCGTGTGTTTGGGACATTCCTCTAGGCCAAGCTGTCCCAGGAAGCAGGCCCACCTTTACAATTGGTGAGCCAAAACAAACACACGGAAGACATCCCGCGACCACAAAAGTCACCACGTTCCTGTCAGGTAGGGCCTAAGAGGAATCTTTCCCAGGCGCGAAACCTCAGGGCACATCGGACACTGATTTGGGGAAAATGCAGGGAGGAAGGAGGGCAGGGCTTGGGAGCAGCAAGCGGTGGAATCCCTGCCCTCGGCATCGCTTTCACACCTTTGCCTGTGTTCGCCGGGGCTTAAAGTTACTGAAATCACTCGGGCTCGCACACGCACGCCCACGCCCCCCCGCCCCGCACACGGTCACGTTCAGGACAGCACGCGTGTGCACGCCCCCGCACTGGTACCCACTCTGCCCGTCCCCGTGGACCCGACGGTTGCCCTACCTTCCTTGTTCCCTCTTCTTCCTCCTTGCCCCTTTCTGTTGGTATTTCCGCTTCCCTGTTGGGCACTACAGCGTCGCCAAACAGGCCTCTCTCTGGACACGGTTGTGCCCCTTGCCTGAGTGGCTGAGACTTAGCCTTGGCTGACGGCTCTTCCCTCAGGAAGCCCCAGGAGCCTTCGGCTGGTTCCATCTGCCCACTTGGGACACAGTGCCCTGGGCATCGCCTTCATGCTTCCCCTCCACTACGGTTCTTTCTTTTGATTTCACTTTGCTCCCCACTTTCGGCTCCTGCCTTCCACTCAAAGCCTTACCTTCAGTTCTTCCCTCTGGACAAAAGGCAGGGCTGGGTGCGTGCCTGGGAAGCTCGACCTGGCCAATAGGTGTACTTTCCCTGTGGAAGGGAAAATGCCCCCGTGGACTGGGAGAGGAAGGGCCATGCCCTCACAGCCATCCCTTAGTTGCCATCGGGGATTACCCCACCCCTCTCGTGTCCCTTACCTCCCCCTATTAACCTAGTGTTCCCAGCGCTCTTCCTAACCCTTCTGTGCCCTGAGTGCATCCCGGGGCTCTTTGGCCCTCTGCAGTGTACCCATGACATACTCAGGGTGTCAGAAGGTGGCTCTGCCTCTCCTTTGGCCTTCTGTAGGCCCAGCGGGCCTATTGCTGAGTCGGAGCCCTTGATGGCACTCAGGAGGGCCCCCCCCACCCCCCCGCCACCCTGCCCAGGTTGAGGGGCTTCCTGGTGGACTGTCCTTTGGTCTCCCGGCAGCTTGCGTCTCCCTGTCACTCCCTGCGCATGTGGCAAAAGATACACAGTGAAGCGACCGGGCGCTTCATCCACGGCAGCGCTGGTTTTTGTCGTGGCGACAGTGGTGCAGTTGGTGGGGACGGTGACGGTTGTGGTGGTGGTGGTCAGTTACGGCTTCCCTCTCTTCCTTTCACGCTCTGTTCTGAGCTGGCCTTAGCGTCCTCAGCCTCCTTCTCGAACGTCTGCTCTTTGCTTAAGGGGGAAGGCACGGGTGTAGGACAAGGCAGTCGTGTGGTTCTGTTTGGACTCTTGCCCTTGCCCCTCGACATCTTTTCCCTTCTCCAGCGGTGCAGGTCATTGTCATCCTCTGGGAAAACCCAAAACACTGAACATCAACAACACCAAAGAAGATCCAGGAGTTACTTCGTCATGAAACAGCATGACGAGCTCAAGGCTTGCAAAAATGACCTCTTGACTTTCCATTCCGTGCAGTTGTTCTCCTTATGGAAGCCCTTCAAGTCCAAACGTGAGGCAGTAGGAGCGTCCTCCAGTAGCTCCCTGCTTGCCGTTGGCTGCCAATCCAGTGGCGTGATCGGAGCAGAATAGATTTCACTCTCTACTTCCCAGCGGTCGCCTCCCTGTCCACCAGCCCAGGCAGGTGGGTGCTGGCTGCCGCTCACAAGACCAGGCAATCAAGCACCCACAGGTGGATACCCACGGCGACACATGCCCACGGGCAGGCAAGCACCTCAGACAGGTGTGAGAGCATGGGCTCGTGTACACACACACACACACACACACACACACACACACACACACACACTCACACAGAGACCCCATCTTCCTACCGTGCCACACACAACAGACCCTCACCCAACCACAAACATACTGACACACGCTGTCAGCTGTGCTTTCCTCTGTACCCTCGCACCAGCCTCCCCCCACCCCACCTCCACCCAGTGCCGGCAGCAAGGACTGTGAGAATGGCTGAAACAGGCATTCCCAGTGGGGCTCTCAAAAAGGGACGCAGAGCCGTTCTGTGTTCCAGGAGATAGTCGTCTGTCAGCAGGTGGGCACAAGCTGCCAGTGTAAACCTGAAGCCTCCCTCGTTTAGCCAGATACATGGGGTCTCCAAGTGGGAGCAGAGTCTGTGCCCGTCCCGCAGAGAAGCACGGCCCTGCGTGGGGCTCTGTGACTGGCCATGTTTGTTGGCCTTGCAGGTTCCTGTGTGAGGGCCAGGCCAGCCTGCCCAGAGTCAGTCCTTGGCACCCCATGTTGGGGGCGCCTCCAGGTCGGGCCAGCCAGCCACTTGTGGCTGCACTGTTGGGCCAGCCCGAGTTGGTGGCCTCAAGCTGAAGCTGCAGGCCTGGAAAGAGAAACGGAGTCCTGCAACAAAGTGACCTGAAAGCCAGCGAGGTTTTCGCCGCGGGCATGGTGGCCGCCACCTGGGTCCGGGAGAAATCCTGTGATTGAGACCCTCAAGCAATGTCACCCAGCCAGGTCGCTTGGTGGATCCTTTTGCCTTTTACTTCTCCCAAGAGCAGGAGTCAAGAAAAAACGGGCTTGGGGGAAAGGAAGTGGAAAGGATTGCGGGGGCTGGGGGGTGGGAGTCCAGCCTCGTGGGCAGTGGTCCTTTTGTGCCGTGCATTTGGTGATCCACGTGGGTGCCGGTGGGTGGCTGCCTTTCTTTCCTTTTCTCTCCCCCTTCACGGGACTGTCTGTGTAGGTTTGGTTTTGCTTTTGGTTTGACACCAGAAGGGGAGGAGAACCAAGTCGTCACGGTGTAGTGGGGGCAGGGTTAGGCGCTTAGTCGGCATTGATGGAGCCATACTGCCACCAAGCGGAGATGGTTTCGCTCAAAGCCAGTTTCCAGGTCTCAAGGGACGGAGACAGCCACAGGGCTGGAAGCCACTGGCCCAGTGGGCACGGCGCGGAGTGGGGCTGGGGTGGGTGTGTTGTCCTGAGGGTGCACATGGGCAGTGGGCTCCGGGCCGTGCCTTCGTGTGTGCTCTCGGCGGGAGACTTGACCCTGGTTCTGCAGCCGACCAAGGCCCTCAGAAACCCCAGGGGCAGCACGAGATGGCCGCCCCTGGGAGTGCCCGGTGCAGATGGCCCCGGCCCCAGAACCTCTAAGACCCTCAGCTCCCGGTTAGAAAGGGGGCCACCTGACCCCAGTGCGGCCGCACGCAGGGCACCCCGGCACTCCCCGGCAGGAACGCCGGAGGAAATTGTGCAGAATTCCTCTGGGCCCACCCCCAAAATGGCTGACGGTCGAAGCTGCGCTCCCTGCGCTGGACAGTCTGGGAGCTGCCTGCTGTGTCCGGGGCTCCCAGAGCTCCTGCTTTTTCCCACAGGGTCGCACTGACAGGCACGGGGCCCTCTGGGGCCTCGGAAACCCCGTGGAGGAGACCTCCTGCGCCGTGGGCAGAATCCATTCGGCCCAGCACAGCCTCCCCCTTCCCTGCGCAGGGTGGAAGACTCAGCTCGGCTGCCTGGGCTTTTCCTATATCGAATTCCGCTGGATGGCACTGTGGCTCCGTAAATGGCAGTCACCCCTTTCCCTGCCCCCACCGACAGACACTTCCGCGCCTGTCTTTATAAAGCTTCCAAACAGTGAACGGTGTGCTGTGGTGGTTGGGAAACCATCAGATCACCTTCCTCCTCCTCCTCCTCCTCCTCCTCCTCCTCCTCCTCCTCCTTCTCCCCATCATCATCGTCATTACCATCATCATCACCAGCAGCAGCAGCAGCAGCCACAGAGGCACCAATAGCCCATCATCCTCATCCCCATCCACAGTCGTGCTCACAGACCACCCATCTCACCTTCAGCTGGGCTCTTCACCAACTTGGCCACTTTCCACCAAACCCGAAGTGTAGCTAGGCAGTTCTTGATTCCCTTGATGCCCTGGTTCACAGTGTGCGCCGCTGCCTACGATCGATCGTGCAGAGATCCCATCAGTGAGCTTCCAGTTTCTTCTTTGTATCTTCTGACTCCTCCTGGCCTCTGGCTTGTCTCTGCACCGCATCTCTTCCTAGGGAGCAACCTCTGTTCTGCTCAAATGGATTGCTTCCCTGGGACAAAGATCCGGTGGGTCGGTGGCAGCCAGATCCCGGGGAGCTTCCGGAGGTTGTGAACCCTTCTTTACTTGAAGCCCAAGGGTTCGGGAGAGACCACCGTGCGGCATCCCTGCCTGGAACCCCCGAGCCTCCTTTGTCCGAAGGGGTGGGAATTACGGGGATGGCATGGGTCGCACCGTTGGGTCTACTTGGGGAAGGCCACTTGGCCTCGCCTCCATCGGTCCACAGGTTCTCTAGCACCGGGCTCTTTCTTCCCACAGGCCTCGCTAGCCAGGTTCCCAGGCTTCAGGTCTGCACCACAAGCCCGTCCATATGTCATGCTCAATTTTGTCCAGGAGCCCCCGTGAATTGTTGTCCTTTGGGAGAAGCTGCAGTTTGGGGAGGAGGGGGAGGTGAAGTGGGGCTTGGGGTTTAGAGGGTCATGTGGAAGAAGGGAGCTTTGTGGGTCGGTTTGGCACGGAGATCTCTCTGTTCCTCAACCTAAGCCCTGATACTAGCCTAGACTTTGCCCTGTAAGACCCGTGAGATCTTGCAGGGGAAATTAGGGATCCCCGGTAAACACACACACACAGACACTCACGCAGAAACACACACACACGCGCGCGCGCAAGCACACATCTCAGAAACCACTTCTGAAGAACCACTCAACACCTAAAGGGAATGTTGCGTTTCCAGGTAGGCCCTCAAAACGAGGGATCAGGGCCTTCCTCCAGAACCGACCGCGATGTGTGGATCGAAGAAAAACTTCCACCGTCAAAGCTGAGAGGAACCTTTTATTCGGGGACCTTACTGAGGACTACAGACACGGCGACAGCCACGCACAAATCGCTGTGGAAAGCTTCTGAAGAAGTACGGGAGGAAGGAGCCAGGCTATGAAGGAGTTTTCATTGAATCAAAGAGGAAAACATAGAAACATGGCGGGGCATACCGAAAGATTGCTGCCAATCGCAAAGACAAAAAACAAAACAATGCAGTAAACAGAGCACCAGCACCACCAGCACCAGCACCACCGCCACCAACAAAAGCTCACCGAGACTTCTCAAGTCAGAGATTTGAGCTCTTATTTCTAAGTGTGGGAAGACGCGAGAGACTTGGTCCATTGACATCATTCCTAGATATGCATCTGCACTTTCCAGGGCTAGTATCCTGCCTTTCTCCATCTTGAGTTGCCCTCGGGGGGGGGGGGGGCACCCCTGGGGGCAGCTGCAGTGTCTGAGGGCTGAGGGCAGGGCGACAACCTTTGTTGACAGAAGTGGCTGGTGACATTTTGTGTCCGCAGATGCAAAGGAAAGCAGGCGGTCACCGTGGCGTGAGGGTTTCAGGATGACATGCCCATGCCACCCAGAGCCTGGCGCGAGACCAATGTGGAAGGTGATCGCGAGGCTCGTCAGAGTTTCCTGAATGTTTCCTTTCTTTGCTCCTCTAAAGGCTTCCTAGGTGTGTAGAGCGAGTAGGGTGGAGCTCCAAAGGACAGCACATCCACGGCCCAGGCATTTCCCACACGCTGAAGTATCTTCAGGACTCTTAGAACTGAGGAGTGGACCGTGTGTTTGGGACATTCCTCTAGGCCAAGCTGTCCCAGGAAGCAGGCCCACCTTTACAATTGGTGAGCCAAAACAAACACACGGAAGACATCCCGCGACCACAAAAGTCACCACGTTCCTGTCAGGTAGGGCCTAAGAGGAATCTTTCCCAGGCGCGAAACCTCAGGGCACATCGGACACTGATTTGGGGAAAATGCAGGGAGGAAGGAGGGCAGGGCTTGGGAGCAGCAAGCGGTGGAATCCCTGCCCTCGGCATCGCTTTCACACCTTTGCCTGTGTTGGCCGGGGCTTAAAGTTACTGAAATCACTCGGGCTCGCACACGCACGCCCACGCCCCCCCGCCCCGCACACGGTCACGTTCAGGACAGCACGCGTGTGCACGCCCCCGCACTGGTACCCACTCTGCCCGTCCCCGTGGACCCGACGGTTGCCCTACCTTCCTTGTTCCCTCTTCTTCCTCCTTGCCCCTTTCTGTTGGTATTTCTGCTTCCCTGTTGGGCACTACAGCGTCGCCAAACAGGCCTCTCTCTGGACACGGTTGTGCCCCTTGCCTGAGTGGCTGAGACTTAGCCTTGGCTGACGGCTCTTCCCTCAGGAAGCCCCAGGAGCCTTCGGCTGGTTCCATCTGCCCACTTGGGACACAGTGCCCTGGGCATCGCCTTCATGCTTCCCCTCCACTACGGTTCTTTCTTTTGATTTCACTTTGCTCCCCACTTTCGGCTCCTGCCTTCCACTCAAAGCCTTACCTTCAGTTCTTCCCTCTGGACAAAAGGCAGGGCTGGGTGCGTGCCTGGGAAGCTCGACCTGGCCAATAGGTGTACTTTCCCTGTGGAAGGGAAAATGCCCCCGTGGACTGGGAGAGGAAGGGCCATGCCCTCACAGCCATCCCTTAGTTGCCATCGGGGATTACCCCACCCCTCTCGTGTCCCTTACCTCCCCCTATTAACCTAGTGTTCCCAGCGCTCTTCCTAACCCTTCTGTGCCCTGAGTGCATCCCGGGGCTCTTTGGCCCTCTGCAGTGTACCCATGACATACTCAGGGTGTCAGAAGGTGGCTCTGCCTCTCCTTTGGCCTTCTGTAGGCCCAGCGGGCCTATTGCTGAGTCGGAGCCCTTGATGGCACTCAGGAGGGCCCCCCCCACCCCCCCGCCACCCTGCCCAGGTTGAGGGGCTTCCTGGTGGACTGTCCTTTGGTCTCCCGGCAGCTTGCGTCTCCCTGTCACTCCCTGCGCATGTGGCAAAAGATACACAGTGAAGCGACCGGGCGCTTCATCCACGGCAGCGCTGGTTTTTGTCGTGGCGACAGTGGTGCAGTTGGTGGGGACGGTGACGGTTGTGGTGGTGGTGGTCAGTTACGGCTTCCCTCTCTTCCTTTCACGCTCTGTTCTGAGCTGGCCTTAGCGTCCTCAGCCTCCTTCTCGAACGTCTGCTCTTTGCTTAAGGGGGAAGGCACGGGTGTAGGACAAGGCAGTCGTGTGGTTCTGTTTGGACTCTTGCCCTTGCCCCTCGACATCTTTTCCCTTCTCCAGCGGTGCAGGTCATTGTCATCCTCTGGGAAAACCCAAAACACTGAACATCAACAACACCAAAGAAGATCCAGGAGTTACTTCGTCATGAAACAGCATGACGAGCTCAAGGCTTGCAAAAATGACCTCTTGACTTTCCATTCCGTGCAGTTGTTCTCCTTATGGAAGCCCTTCAAGTCCAAACGTGAGGCAGTAGGAGCCTCCTCCAGTAGCTCCCTGCTTGCCGTTGGCTGCCAATCCAGTGGCGTGATCGGAGCAGAATAGATTTCACTCTCTACTTCCCAGCGGTCGCCTCCCTGTCCACCAGCCCAGGCAGGTGGGTGCTGGCTGCCGCTCACAAGACCAGGCAATCAAGCACCCACAGGTGGATACCCACGGCGACACATGCCCACGGGCAGGCAAGCACCTCAGACAGGTGTGAGAGCATGGGCTCGTGTACACACACACACACACACACACACACACACACACACACACTCACACAGAGACCCCATCTTCCTACCGTGCCACACACAACAGACCCTCACCCAACCACAAACATACTGACACACGCTGTCAGCTGTGCTTTCCTCTGTACCCTCGCACCAGCCTCCCCCCACCCCACCTCCACCCAGTGCCGGCAGCAAGGACTGTGAGAATGGCTGAAACAGGCATTCCCACTGGGGCTCTCAAAAAGGGACGCAGAGCCGTTCTGTGTTCCAGGAGATAGTCGTCTGTCAGCAGGTGGGCACAAGCTGCCAGTGTAAACCTGAAGCCTCCCTCGTTTAGCCAGATACATGGGGTCTCCAAGTGGGAGCAGAGTCTGTGCCCGTCCCGCAGAGAAGCACGGCCCTGCGTGGGGCTCTGTGACTGGCCATGTTTGTTGGCCTTGCAGGTTCCTGTGTGAGGGCCAGGCCAGCCTGCCCAGAGTCAGTCCTTGGCACCCCATGTTGGGGGCGCCTCCAGGTCGGGCCAGCCAGCCACTTGTGGCTGCACTGTTGGGCCAGCCCGAGTTGGTGGCCTCAAGCTGAAGCTGCAGGCCTGGAAAGAGAAACGGAGTCCTGCAACAAAGTGACCTGAAAGCCAGCGAGGTTTTCGCCGCGGGCATGGTGGCCGCCACCTGGGTCCGGGAGAAATCCTGTGATTGAGACCCTCAGGCAATGTCACCCAGCCAGGTCGCTTGGTGGATCCTTTTGCCTTTTACTTCTCCCAAGAGCAGGAGTCAAGAAAAAACGGGCTTGGGGGAAAGGAAGTGGAAAGGATTGCGGGGGCTGGGGGGTGGGAGTCCAGCCTCGTGGCCAGTGGTCCTTTTGTGCCGTGCATTTGGTGATCCACGTGGGTGCCGGTGGGTGGCTGCCTTTCTTTCCTTTTCTCTCCCCCTTCACGGGACTGTCTGTGTAGGTTTGGTTTTGCTTTTGGTTTGACACCAGAAGGGGAGGAGAACCAAGTCGTCACGGTGTAGTGGGGGCAGGGTTAGGCGCTTAGTCGGCATTGATGGAGCCATACTGCCACCAAGCGGAGATGGTTTCGCTCAAAGCCAGTTTCCAGGTCTCAAGGGACGGAGACAGCCACAGGGCTGGAAGCCACTGGCCCAGTGGGCACGGCGCGGAGTGGGGCTGGGGTGGGTGTGTTGTCCTGAGGGTGCACATGGGCAGTGGGCTCCGGGCCGTGCCTTCGTGTGTGCTCTCGGCGGGAGACTTGACCCTGGTTCTGCAGCCGACCAAGGCCCTCAGAAACCCCAGGGGCAGCACGAGATGGCCGCCCCTGGGAGTGCCCGGTGCAGATGGCCCCGGCCCCAGAACCTCTAAGACCCTCAGCTCCCGGTTAGAAAGGGGGCCACCTGACCCCAGTGCGGCCGCACGCAGGGCACCCCGGCACTCCCCGGCAGGAACGCCGGAGGAAATTGTGCAGAATTCCTCTGGGCCCACCCCCAAAATGGCTGACGGTCGAAGCTGCGCTCCCTGCGCTGGACAGTCTGGGAGCTGCCTGCTGTGTCCGGGGCTCCCAGAGCTCCTGCTTTTTCCCACAGGGTCGCACTGACAGGCACGGGGCCCTCTGGGGCCTCGGAAACCCCGTGGAGGAGACCTCCTGCGCCGTGGGCAGAATCCATTCGGCCCAGCACAGCCTCCCCCTTCCCTGCGCAGGGTGGAAGACTCAGCTCGGCTGCCTGGGCTTTTCCTATATCGAATTCCGCTGGATGGCACTGTGGCTCCGTAAATGGCAGTCACCCCTTTCCCTGCCCCCACCGACAGACACTTCCGCGCCTGTCTTTATAAAGCTTCCAAACAGTGAACGGTGTGCTGTGGTGGTTGGGAAACCATCAGATCACCTTCCTCCTCCTCCTCCTCCTCCTCCTCCTCCTCCTCCTCCTCCTCCTTCTCCCCATCATCATCGTCATTACCATCATCATCACCAGCAGCAGCAGCAGCAGCCACAGAGGCACCAATAGCCCATCATCCTCATCCCCATCCACAGTCGTGCTCACAGACCACCCATCTCACCTTCAGCTGGGCTCTTCACCAACTTGGCCACTTTCCACCAAACCCGAAGTGTAGCTAGGCAGTTCTTGATTCCCTTGATGCCCTGGTTCACAGTGTGCGCCGCTGCCTACGATCGATCGTGCAGAGATCCCATCAGTGAGCTTCCAGTTTCTTCTTTGTATCTTCTGACTCCTCCTGGCCTCTGGCTTGTCTCTGCACCGCATCTCTTCCTAGGGAGCAACCTCTGTTCTGCTCAAATGGATTGCTTCCCTGGGACAAAGATCCGGTGGGTCGGTGGCAGCCAGATCCCGGGGAGCTTCCGGAGGTTGTGAACCCTTCTTTACTTGAAGCCCAAGGGTTCGGGAGAGACCACCGTGCGGCATCCCTGCCTGGAACCCCCGAGCCTCCTTTGTCCGAAGGGGTGGGAATTACGGGGATGGCATGGGTCGCACCGTTGGGTCTACTTGGGGAAGGCCACTTGGCCTCGCCTCCATCGGTCCACAGGTTCTCTAGCACCGGGCTCTTTCTTCCCACAGGCCTCGCTAGCCAGGTTCCCAGGCTTCAGGTCTGCACCACAAGCCCGTCCATATGTCATGCTCAATTTTGTCCAGGAGCCCCCGTGAATTGTTGTCCTTTGGGAGAAGCTGCAGTTTGGGGAGGAGGGGGAGGTGAAGTGGGGCTTGGGGTTTAGAGGGTCATGTGGAAGAAGGGAGCTTTGTGGGTCGGTTTGGCACGGAGATCTCTCTGTTCCTCAACCTAAGCCCTGATACTAGCCTAGACTTTGCCCTGTAAGACCCGTGAGATCTTGCAGGGGAAATTAGGGATCCCCGGTAAACACACACACACAGACACTCACGCAGAAACACACACACACGCGCGCGCGCAAGCACACATCTCAGAAACCACTTCTGAAGAACCACTCAACACCTAAAGGGAATGTTGCGTTTCCAGGTAGGCCCTCAAAACGAGGGATCAGGGCCTTCCTCCAGAGCCGACCGCGATGTGTGCATCGAAGAAAAACTTCCACCGTCAAAGCTGAGAGGAACCTTTTATTCGGGGACCTTACTGAGGACTACAGACACGGCGACAGCCACGCACAAATCGCTGTGGAAAGCTTCTGAAGAAGTACGGGAGGAAGGAGCCAGGCTATGAAGGAGTTTTCATTGAATCAAAGAGGAAAACATAGAAACATGGCGGGGCATACCGAAAGATTGCTGCCAATCGCAAAGACAAAAAACAAAACAATGCAGTAAACAGAGCACCAGCACCACCAGCACCAGCACCACCGCCACCAACAAAAGCTCACCGAGACTTCTCAAGTCAGAGATTTGAGCTCTTATTTCTAAGTGTGGGAAGACGCGAGAGACTTGGTCCATTGACATCATTCCTAGATATGCATCTGCACTTTCCAGGGCTAGTATCCTGCCTTTCTCCATCTTGAGTTGCCCTCGGGGGGGGGTGGGGGGCACCCCTGGGGGCAGCTGCAGTGTCTGAGGGCTGAGGGCAGGGCGACAACCTTTGTTGACAGAAGTGGCTGGTGACATTTTGTGTCCGCAGATGCAAAGGAAAGCAGGCGGTCACCGTGGCGTGAGGGTTTCAGGATGACATGCCCATGCCACCCAGAGCCTGGCGCGAGACCAATGTGGAAGGTGATCGCGAGGCTCGTCAGAGTTTCCTGAATGTTTCCTTTCTTTGCTCCTCTAAAGGCTTCCTAGGTGTGTAGAGCGAGTAGGGTGGAGCTCCAAAGGACAGCACATCCACGGCCCAGGCATTTCCCACACGCTGAAGTATCTTCAGGACTCTTAGAACTGAGGAGTGGACCGTGTGTTTGGGACATTCCTCTAGGCCAAGCTGTCCCAGGAAGCAGGCCCACCTTTACAATTGGTGAGCCAAAACAAACACACGGAAGACATCCCGCGACCACAAAAGTCACCACGTTCCTGTCAGGTAGGGCCTAAGAGGAATCTTTCCCAGGCGCGAAACCTCAGGGCACATCGGACACTGATTTGGGGAAAATGCAGGGAGGAAGGAGGGCAGGGCTTGGGAGCAGCAAGCGGTGGAATCCCTGCCCTCGGCATCGCTTTCACACCTTTGCCTGTGTTCGCCGGGGCTTAAAGTTACTGAAATCACTCGGGCTCGCACACGCACGCCCACGCCCCCCCGCCCCGCACACGGTCACGTTCAGGACAGCACGCGTGTGCACGCCCCCGCACTGGTACCCACTCTGCCCGTCCCCGTGGACCCGACGGTTGCCCTACCTTCCTTGTTCCCTCTTCTTCCTCCTTGCCCCTTTCTGTTGGTATTTCCGCTTCCCTGTTGGGCACTACAGCGTCGCCAAACAGGCCTCTCTCTGGACACGGTTGTGCCCCTTGCCTGAGTGGCTGAGACTTAGCCTTGGCTGACGGCTCTTCCCTCAGGAAGCCCCAGGAGCCTTCGGCTGGTTCCATCTGCCCACTTGGGACACAGTGCCCTGGGCATCGCCTTCATGCTTCCCCTCCACTACGGTTCTTTCTTTTGATTTCACTTTGCTCCCCACTTTCGGCTCCTGCCTTCCACTCAAAGCCTTACCTTCAGTTCTTCCCTCTGGACAAAAGGCAGGGCTGGGTGCGTGCCTGGGAAGCTCGACCTGGCCAATAGGTGTACTTTCCCTGTGGAAGGGAAAATGCCCCCGTGGACTGGGAGAGGAAGGGCCATGCCCTCACAGCCATCCCTTAGTTGCCAACGGGGATTACCCCACCCCTCTCGTGTCCCTTACCTCCCCCTATTAACCTAGTGTTCCCAGCGCTCTTCCTAACCCTTCTGTGCCCTGAGTGCATCCCGGGGCTCTTTGGCCCTCTGCAGTGTACCCATGACATACTCAGGGTGTCAGAAGGTGGCTCTGCCTCTCCTTTGGCCTTCTGTAGGCCCAGCGGGCCTATTGCTGAGTCGGAGCCCTTGATGGCACTCAGGAGGGCCCCCCCCACCCCCCCGCCACCCTGCCCAGGTTGAGGGGCTTCCTGGTGGACTGTCCTTTGGTCTCCCGGCAGCTTGCGTCTCCCTGTCACTCCCTGCGCATGTGGCAAAAGATACACAGTGAAGCGACCGGGCGCTTCATCCACGGCAGCGCTGGTTTTTGTCGTGGCGACAGTGGTGCAGTTGGTGGGGACGGTGACGGTTGTGGTGGTGGTGGTCAGTTACGGCTTCCCTCTCTTCCTTTCACGCTCTGTTCTGAGCTGGCCTTAGCGTCCTCAGCCTCCTTCTCGAACGTCTGCTCTTTGCTTAAGGGGGAAGGCACGGGTGTAGGACAAGGCAGTCGTGTGGTTCTGTTTGGACTCTTGCCCTTGCCCCTCGACATCTTTTCCCTTCTCCAGCGGTGCAGGTCATTGTCATCCTCTGGGAAAACCCAAAACACTGAACATCAACAACACCAAAGAAGATCCAGGAGTTACTTCGTCATGAAACAGCATGACGAGCTCAAGGCTTGCAAAAATGACCTCTTGACTTTCCATTCCGTGCAGTTGTTCTCCTTATGGAAGCCCTTCAAGTCCAAACGTGAGGCAGTAGGAGCGTCCTCCAGTAGCTCCCTGCTTGCCGTTGGCTGCCAATCCAGTGGCGTGATCGGAGCAGAATAGATTTCACTCTCTACTTCCCAGCGGTCGCCTCCCTGTCCACCAGCCCAGGCAGGTGGGTGCTGGCTGCCGCTCACAAGACCAGGCAATCAAGCACCCACAGGTGGATACCCACGGCGACACATGCCCACGGGCAGGCAAGCACCTCAGACAGGTGTGAGAGCATGGGCTCGTGTACACACACACACACACACACACACACACACACACACACACACACTCACACAGAGACCCCATCTTCCTACCGTGCCACACACAACAGACCCTCACCCAACCACAAACATACTGACACACGCTGTCAGCTGTGCTTTCCTCTGTACCCTCGCACCAGCCTCCCCCCACCCCACCTCCACCCAGTGCCGGCAGCAAGGACTGTGAGAATGGCTGAAACAGGCATTCCCAGTGGGGCTCTCAAAAAGGGACGCAGAGCCGTTCTGTGTTCCAGGAGATAGTCGTCTGTCAGCAGGTGGGCACAAGCTGCCAGTGTAAACCTGAAGCCTCCCTCGTTTAGCCAGATACATGGGGTCTCCAAGTGGGAGCAGAGTCTGTGCCCGTCCCGCAGAGAAGCACGGCCCTGCGTGGGGCTCTGTGACTGGCCATGTTTGTTGGCCTTGCAGGTTCCTGTGTGAGGGCCAGGCCAGCCTGCCCAGAGTCAGTCCTTGGCACCCCATGTTGGGGGCGCCTCCAGGTCGGGCCAGCCAGCCACTTGTGGCTGCACTGTTGGGCCAGCCCGAGTTGGTGGCCTCAAGCTGAAGCTGCAGGCCTGGAAAGAGAAACGGAGTCCTGCAACAAAGTGACCTGAAAGCCAGCGAGGTTTTCGCCGCGGGCATGGTGGCCGCCACCTGGGTCCGGGAGAAATCCTGTGATTGAGACCCTCAAGCAATGTCACCCAGCCAGGTCGCTTGGTGGATCCTTTTGCCTTTTACTTCTCCCAAGAGCAGGAGTCAAGAAAAAACGGGCTTGGGGGAAAGGAAGTGGAAAGGATTGCGGGGGCTGGGGGGTGGGAGTCCAGCCTCGTGGGCAGTGGTCCTTTTGTGCCGTGCATTTGGTGATCCACGTGGGTGCCGGTGGGTGGCTGCCTTTCTTTCCTTTTCTCTCCCCCTTCACGGGACTGTCTGTGTAGGTTTGGTTTTGCTTTTGGTTTGACACCAGAAGGGGAGGAGAACCAAGTCGTCACGGTGTAGTGGGGGCAGGGTTAGGCGCTTAGTCGGCATTGATGGAGCCATACTGCCACCAAGCGGAGATGGTTTCGCTCAAAGCCAGTTTCCAGGTCTCAAGGGACGGAGACAGCCACAGGGCTGGAAGCCACTGGCCCAGTGGGCACGGCGCGGAGTGGGGCTGGGGTGGGTGTGTTGTCCTGAGGGTGCACATGGGCAGTGGGCTCCGGGCCGTGCCTTCGTGTGTGCTCTCGGCGGGAGACTTGACCCTGGTTCTGCAGCCGACCAAGGCCCTCAGAAACCCCAGGGGCAGCACGAGATGGCCGCCCCTGGGAGTGCCCGGTGCAGATGGCCCCGGCCCCAGAACCTCTAAGACCCTCAGCTCCCGGTTAGAAAGGGGGCCACCTGACCCCAGTGCGGCCGCACGCAGGGCACCCCGGCACTCCCCGGCAGGAACGCCGGAGGAAATTGTGCAGAATTCCTCTGGGCCCACCCCCAAAATGGCTGACGGTCGAAGCTGCGCTCCCTGCGCTGGACAGTCTGGGAGCTGCCTGCTGTGTCCGGGGCTCCCAGAGCTCCTGCTTTTTCCCACAGGGTCGCACTGACAGGCACGGGGCCCTCTGGGGCCTCGGAAACCCCGTGGAGGAGACCTCCTGCGCCGTGGGCAGAATCCATTCGGCCCAGCACAGCCTCCCCCTTCCCTGCGCAGGGTGGAAGACTCAGCTCGGCTGCCTGGGCTTTTCCTATATCGAATTCCGCTGGATGGCACTGTGGCTCCGTAAATGGCAGTCACCCCTTTCCCTGCCCCCACCGACAGACACTTCCGCGCCTGTCTTTATAAAGCTTCCAAACAGTGAACGGTGTGCTGTGGTGGTTGGGAAACCATCAGATCACCTTCCTCCTCCTCCTCCTCCTCCTCCTCCTCCTCCTCCTCCTCCTTCTCCCCATCATCATCGTCATTACCATCATCATCACCAGCAGCAGCAGCAGCAGCCACAGAGGCACCAATAGCCCATCATCCTCATCCCCATCCACAGTCGTGCTCACAGACCACCCATCTCACCTTCAGCTGGGCTCTTCACCAACTTGGCCACTTTCCACCAAACCCGAAGTGTAGCTAGGCAGTTCTTGATTCCCTTGATGCCCTGGTTCACAGTGTGCGCCGCTGCCTACGATCGATCGTGCAGAGATCCCATCAGTGAGCTTCCAGTTTCTTCTTTGTATCTTCTGACTCCTCCTGGCCTCTGGCTTGTCTCTGCACCGCATCTCTTCCTAGGGAGCAACCTCTGTTCTGCTCAAATGGATTGCTTCCCTGGGACAAAGATCCGGTGGGTCGGTGGCAGCCAGATCCCGGGGAGCTTCCGGAGGTTGTGAACCCTTCTTTACTTGAAGCCCAAGGGTTCGGGAGAGACCACCGTGCGGCATCCCTGCCTGGAACCCCCGAGCCTCCTTTGTCCGAAGGGGTGGGAATTACGGGGATGGCATGGGTCGCACCGTTGGGTCTACTTGGGGAAGGCCACTTGGCCTCGCCTCCATCGGTCCACAGGTTCTCTAGCACCGGGCTCTTTCTTCCCACAGGCCTCGCTAGCCAGGTTCCCAGGCTTCAGGTCTGCACCACAAGCCCGTCCATATGTCATGCTCAATTTTGTCCAGGAGCCCCCGTGAATTGTTGTCCTTTGGGAGAAGCTGCAGTTTGGGGAGGAGGGGGAGGTGAAGTGGGGCTTGGGGTTTAGAGGGTCATGTGGAAGAAGGGAGCTTTGTGGGTCGGTTTGGCACGGAGATCTCTCTGTTCCTCAACCTAAGCCCTGATACTAGCCTAGACTTTGCCCTGTAAGACCCGTGAGATCTTGCAGGGGAAATTAGGGATCCCCGGTAAACACACACACACAGACACTCACGCAGAAACACACACACACGCGCGCGCGCAAGCACACATCTCAGAAACCACTTCTGAAGAACCACTCAACACCTAAAGGGAATGTTGCGTTTCCAGGTAGGCCCTCAAAACGAGGGATCAGGGCCTTCCTCCAGAACCGACCGCGATGTGTGGATCGAAGAAAAACTTCCACCGTCAAAGCTGAGAGGAACCTTTTATTCGGGGACCTTACTGAGGACTACAGACACGGCGACAGCCACGCACAAATCGCTGTGGAAAGCTTCTGAAGAAGTACGGGAGGAAGGAGCCAGGCTATGAAGGAGTTTTCATTGAATCAAAGAGGAAAACATAGAAACATGGCGGGGCATACCGAAAGATTGCTGCCAATCGCAAAGACAAAAAACAAAACAATGCAGTAAACAGAGCACCAGCACCACCAGCACCAGCACCACCGCCACCAACAAAAGCTCACCGAGACTTCTCAAGTCAGAGATTTGAGCTCTTATTTCTAAGTGTGGGAAGACGCGAGAGACTTGGTCCATTGACATCATTCCTAGATATGCATCTGCACTTTCCAGGGCTAGTATCCTGCCTTTCTCCATCTTGAGTTGCCCTCGGGGGGGGGTGGGGGGCACCCCTGGGGGCAGCTGCAGTGTCTGAGGGCTGAGGGCAGGGCGACAACCTTTGTTGACAGAAGTGGCTGGTGACATTTTGTGTCCGCAGATGCAAAGGAAAGCAGGCGGTCACCGTGGCGTGAGGGTTTCAGGATGACATGCCCATGCCACCCAGAGCCTGGCGCGAGACCAATGTGGAAGGTGATCGCGAGGCTCGTCAGAGTTTCCTGAATGTTTCCTTTCTTTGCTCCTCTAAAGGCTTCCTAGGTGTGTAGAGCGAGTAGGGTGGAGCTCCAAAGGACAGCACATCCACGGCCCAGGCATTTCCCACACGCTGAAGTATCTTCAGGACTCTTAGAACTGAGGAGTGGACCGTGTGTTTGGGACATTCCTCTAGGCCAAGCTGTCCCAGGAAGCAGGCCCACCTTTACAATTGGTGAGCCAAAACAAACACACGGAAGACATCCCGCGACCACAAAAGTCACCACGTTCCTGTCAGGTAGGGCCTAAGAGGAATCTTTCCCAGGCGCGAAACCTCAGGGCACATCGGACACTGATTTGGGGAAAATGCAGGGAGGAAGGAGGGCAGGGCTTGGGAGCAGCAAGCGGTGGAATCCCTGCCCTCGGCATCGCTTTCACACCTTTGCCTGTGTTCGCCGGGGCTTAAAGTTACTGAAATCACTCGGGCTCGCACACGCACGCCCACGCCCCCCCGCCCCGCACACGGTCACGTTCAGGACAGCACGCGTGTGCACGCCCCCGCACTGGTACCCACTCTGCCCGTCCCCGTGGACCCGACGGTTGCCCTACCTTCCTTGTTCCCTCTTCTTCCTCCTTGCCCGTTTCTGTTGGTATTTCCGCTTCCCTGTTGGGCACTACAGCGTCGCCAAACAGGCCTCTCTCTGGACACGGTTGTGCCCCTTGCCTGAGTGGCTGAGACTTAGCCTTGGCTGACGGCTCTTCCCTCAGGAAGCCCCAGGAGCCTTCGGCTGGTTCCATCTGCCCACTTGGGACACAGTGCCCTGGGCATCGCCTTCATGCTTCCCCTCCACTACGGTTCTTTCTTTTGATTTCACTTTGCTCCCCACTTTCGGCTCCTGCCTTCCACTCAAAGCCTTACCTTCAGTTCTTCCCTCTGGACAAAAGGCAGGGCTGGGTGCGTGCCTGGGAAGCTCGACCTGGCCAATAGGTGTACTTTCCCTGTGGAAGGGAAAATGCCCCCGTGGACTGGGAGAGGAAGGGCCATGCCCTCACAGCCATCCCTTAGTTGCCATCGGGGATTACCCCACCCCTCTCGTGTCCCTTACCTCCCCCTATTAACCTAGTGTTCCCAGCGCTCTTCCTAACCCTTCTGTGCCCTGAGTGCATCCCGGGGCTCTTTGGCCCTCTGCAGTGTACCCATGACATACTCAGGGTGTCAGAAGGTGGCTCTGCCTCTCCTTTGGCCTTCTGTAGGCCCAGCGGGCCTATTGCTGAGTCGGAGCCCTTGATGGCACTCAGGAGGGCCCCCCCCACCCCCCCGCCACCCTGCCCAGGTTGAGGGGCTTCCTGGTGGACTGTCCTTTGGTCTCCCGGCAGCTTGCGTCTCCCTGTCACTCCCTGCGCATGTGGCAAAAGATACACAGTGAAGCGACCGGGCGCTTCATCCACGGCAGCGCTGGTTTTTGTCGTGGCGACAGTGGTGCAGTTGGTGGGGACGGTGACGGTTGTGGTGGTGGTGGTCAGTTACGGCTTCCCTCTCTTCCTTTCACGCTCTGTTCTGAGCTGGCCTTAGCGTCCTCAGCCTCCTTCTCGAACGTCTGCTCTTTGCTTAAGGGGGAAGGCACGGGTGTAGGACAAGGCAGTCGTGTGGTTCTGTTTGGACTCTTGCCCTTGCCCCTCGACATCTTTTCCCTTCTCCAGCGGTGCAGGTCATTGTCATCCTCTGGGAAAACCCAAAACACTGAACATCAACAACACCAAAGAAGATCCAGGAGTTACTTCGTCATGAAACAGCATGACGAGCTCAAGGCTTGCAAAAATGACCTCTTGACTTTCCATTCCGTGCAGTTGTTCTCCTTATGGAAGCCCTTCAAGTCCAAACGTGAGGCAGTAGGAGCGTCCTCCAGTAGCTCCCTGCTTGCCGTTGGCTGCCAATCCAGTGGCGTGATCGGAGCAGAATAGATTTCACTCTCTACTTCCCAGCGGTCGCCTCCCTGTCCACCAGC